>NC_143578.1:114760096-115099214 GCF_048544385.1 Mastigoproctus giganteus | reverse complement strand
TTACTATCCGTTTATAATCAGATTGCACTAACAGAAAAAAAAAAAATAATTTATTTATTAGGATCATCTATAATCGATTACATCATAGGTTCCCAAACTTTTTCGGGCCACCGCCCACTTTGCAAGACATAAATTTTGTAACGCACCCCCATTATAATAGTTTTCTGCATTCAAGCCATTTGATATTTTCGACGTAAATAGCAACTAATGATACACTACTGCTTACGCTGTTAAATTATTGAAAAAGTAGCGGCCAACATGTGCTTCATCTTGAACACAGTTATTGCTATTCCGATTTTGATGAAACATAGCTCATATGTAAAGATTGTAAAGTGTATGCTCGAATAACATTATGCACAGTTTCATACAATGGTTTAAATATGAAAATTCGGAATACATATTAGGAGGTTGTATTACATTAGTAAGAATCTTATTGTAATAATTAAAACACCATCAAATTCATTAGAAAATTGTTTATTTCGAACTTACACAGTAAAAATACAAAGAAAAAATAACAAATTAATGTGAAGGATGAGCCTGATGCATTTTTAAAAGTTTGTTAATATTGGGTTCAACTTTCGTTAAAAACAGTCGTAAATCGCCACGCTCAGTTATATGCAATCGGTTCCTTTTCTTAGAAAGGAAATTCGCTACAGCACTAAACCCCTGCTCAGCCAAATAAGAAGATGGAAATGCAATTAAAAATCTCTGCACTATTTCCCATAATCCAGGTACAGTGTCGGTATTGATTTCTGAAGCCAGAACTTTTGGTATCCACTTTTGAATTTTATTTTTAGTTCTTCATTTGTTGTGAGTTCTATGAGTTCCTCTTCTAAATTTGATGATCCTGCTGTGTTTACATGTGAGAAAGGATCTAGAACCCAATTTGGTATATTCATGTTTAGAATATCCTTGAATCGCTCATTAAAATCAGCATGGAGAACCTCCAAGTGTTGGCAGTATGTAAGTAAATCTTCCTTTTTGAGAGACACTGCTGATAAATTTGAAAATGGCTATATTCCCCTCAGCCTAGATTCCGCTTGAACAGAAGAAGTTTCCCCAGAAAAGCAGCAATAACGTTTTTTGTTTTAATTAAATTCCATTCATCACCTTGTAATTGTAGATTGACTTCATTAAATATTTTATAGAGGTTTATCAAATAAGCGATGTCATTTTTGGATGTAATCAGGTTGGCCCGGAATCCGTAGTCTGTTTTCTAGGAAATCTAGTACTGAATGAAACAAATTGTAAAATCGATTCAGACAAATACCTTTTGAAAGCCAACGAACAAATGATTTTGTTTCAAACAAATGATTGAAATCTTCATCGTTTTCACTACAAAGTTGGCTAAACAATCTGTCACTCAATGAATTGCTTCTAATCTTGCTGACTGCTCTAATAACATAATGGAGCGACGTATGCAGGCATTCACTTAAATTCTTAGCAAATAAATGTTGACGATGAACACAATGTATAGCGAGTACATTTGGTACTGCTTGTTTCAAATGCGCTATGAAACCCTTGTGGTGCCCTGTCATTGCTGCAGCACCATCAGTAGCAGCAGACAAAATATTATGAATAGGAATGTCTTTCTCTTGAAAAAACTTATTCATGGTATTAAATATAGATTCTCCCTTTATATCTGCTTCCAAATTTTTAGCAAATAATAATTCTTGACATACTTTTTTTTCTTTTATGAATCGTACGTATGATAAGAGTAGTGCTTCATTATTTGGGAGAGTTGATTCATCGAGTTGAATGGAAAATTGGCATGTCTTCAAATAATCGCACAATGATTTTTCAATGTCTTCAGCCATTTCATCGATTCTTCTTTGCACTGAATTATTGCTCAAAGGAATTTTTCTGACGATATCTGACGCTGGCTTAGGAAGCACAGTGATTATTACTTCTTTTACTGCCAGCAAGATTAATTCCTCACCAATTGTGAGTGGTTTTCCCACTTTTGCAATTAATAATGAAATATTATAAGAAGCTTGTAATTCGTCATTATCTTGTTTAGTGGACGACGCAAAAAGTTTTGATATAGTTGGACGTTTAAAATATTTTTCTTCTAGTACTTGAAAATAGAATAAATCTTTATCCTTTTCGTCAGCATGTATTTTAGTCAAATGCTCTTGTAGCCTAGAAGGCTTCATTGCTTCATTTGAAAATACTTTTTGGCAAATCAAGCACATAGGTAATAATTGGTTCATAGGAGACTGAATAAAGCCATATTTCAAATACTCAATACTGTACTGTCGACATTTCTTCTTAGATTTAGACATAATGAAGTAATAAAATTTGCAACAATATTCACAAAATAAAAGATTTAATTTACACTTTGCATGACTCCACTTATCTATCACACTTTCGACTGATGATTGTAATGAAACTTATTCCTAAACAGCAAAAATGTACGATCACATATCAATTTATGAATTATTACGTCGGCAAAACGGCCTTGGAAGCTTTGAAGATGAAACGCACTACGGCATTAGTTTAAAATTCGCGTCTAATCAGTCTCAAACGAATCACCAGACGCGGAGATATAATTGACTGGTCAAGCTTACGTCATTAGTGTTACCAAGGTGATCCAAGAAGAAAATAAAACTGTAAACAAGTTTTGTGGAAAATAAACAGTTGAGCATCATTACTTGCGAACAATATTTTGCATTGTCGCTCTGTCACAACATTTTGCTTTTACTGTTTTTCATAATTGTTGTACGAAAGAATTGCAACAAATTGGTTTTGAAAAACAAAAATATCTCATTTCCTTTCTTCAGTATGTATTGTATCTACTAACAAAAAATAGAGAAAATTCATCTATTGGAAGCTATACTGGAAACGGAAGGAAAAAAAAAAAAAAAAAAAAAACCTGTCGTAAAACTGATCACTACAATGCGCATTTCATAAAAAAAAAAGTTCGCTTTATTGCAATTGTTTCTAGAGGACTAAATCGGAACAGCAATTTCATGGATGTATATTTGATCTTACGAACTTTCAAGAAAATATATTTCTATTTGTAGCTGCATTATAAACTTCGAACTCTAATGTCGAAGGAAATTCGCATGCATCTTACCTGGTGTGCAAACGAAAAAAAAAAAAATAAATAAAAAAAATAAAAAAAAAATATATATATATATATATATATGCTATGAGTAACGGATTGTTTTATATGCATTTGATACCATCAAAAAGTTTGAGGGAAAAATTGAATTTTCATTATCACACACACGCCTGAAAAACTCACCATAAAGCGTCATATGTTTGCTTACTTGAATTTCATTCTGAGCTGCAAATGTAATTTCACTTCTCTTGTGCTGACAGAGCTGCTGTTTGCTGAATGAAGGAAAATGGGATTCATTTTCCTGAAATTTCCACTTCCTTTCATTCACTTGGGGGAGGGAGTTCACCCTTTCTAGTCCGACCCAAAGGGAAAGAGACAGAGAGAAAGAAATAAAAATACTCTTTTAGCGGGAGGAAGGTCAGGAGATTGTCAAAGGTCCACAACTGTAACTTTCATCACAGATGCTGAAGTTCTAGTAAGTCAGTTTCATCGTGGATTCGAAAGTATTTCTTTATTGCATTCAGTTTCACAACAGATGCTAAAGTTCTAATAAGTCAGCTTCATCGTAGGATGCCTAAATTCAGATTACTCCGATTTTTTTCCGGTGTGCATTCGATAAAAAACCCTCTTTGCTTTATTGTAATTGCTTTTCGGAACAATATTTTGCAATAATCCCCCTGGAAATATTAGCCAGTGAACTGCATTATACATTTCAAACGTTGCCGTATAGCTTGTCCAAGAATACAAATGACTACAGTTACTTTCCTTTGAGTGAGTAAAATCATCAGTAGTCGCCCTTTACTATACCTAAAGTAATTCGTTATGTTGGGGCAAACGGTTTTTGCTCCTAATTGAAGTAGCACTTCCGAATTTTGCCCAAGTCGATAATCTGCACATATTGAAAATTAGAAGGACAGTAAAAGAGTTGATAATTGGTGCCATCGGTGGGCAGCATTCCGACTAACAAATTTTCTGTTTATACTGCAGGATGACCACACGGTCAGAGATCCCGAAATAGAGAGAGAGAATATAAGAAACCGCATCGCATTTAGCAGTCGCCAACTTGAGTGTGCGAAATTGCTCACCAAAAACTACAGCAAAGCAAGAGAAGTGATGGGGAGAAAATCTATTTTTCAGCGAGGTTTATCTGTTTATTGCAGTTCAGAACAGCATTATGACAGCGGATAGTGAATTTATTCGGCTTCTGTACTAAAACAGAATTTCTCACTTTGCGATGACATCAAAGCGTAACAAGTAAATATCTTCTAAGAATACTTTCTGAGCAGCCGTTAGTTGCAATCTGTTAGCTTTGTACTGTTAGAAAATATTGCAGTTTTGTGAAGAATACATATTTCAAGAAACAATCCGTTATTCATAGCGGATGATTTTTTTTTTCTTCTTTTGCACACCAGTTTTCGAAGTTTATAACGCAGCTACAAATAGAAATATTTTCTCAAAATTTCATTAGAAGATCAAACCCAGGAAACTGCTGTTCCGATACTGTTTACTAAAAATAATTACAATAAAGCAAACTTTTTATTTTATCAAATGCGCATTGCAGTGTTATCAGTTTTACACCAGTTTTTCTCGTTTCTAAAAGATGAATTTTGCTGATTTTCTGTTCGTAGGAGAAATACACGTTGAAGAAAGGAAATACGATCTGTTCGCCTTTCAAAAACAGTTGTTGCTACTGTTTCGCTTTATTGCTATGTCAACTCACAGTAGCTCGCGTTGTCGCGTTTCAAAGGCCCTAGGCTAATTAGGTTGGGTTTAGAAAAATAAAGAAAAAGGCCTAAAAAATTACACACTTGATGTCACATTTTTGTCATTTGCGTGAAATTCAATAGAAGGTTTTGAAAATTGAAGAAAAACAGTTCTGGCTTCACCTATAGCGAATTTCAGCTGTGTCCATAGAGTAAAAATTATAGAATTTATTAGTTGACCTTTGAACTGGGTCCACAGGACCCGAGGAGATAAAAATACAGTAGGAGCCACCGACCCCCAGACTGCCTGAATGCCCCCCAATTGCTTCTGAACCCACTGGGGGGGGGGGGCGGTACCACACACTTTGGGAACCTATGGATTACATCTACCCATGTGTTTTGTGTCTGTCAATTGCGTGTATTCTCCGGTCGATTTGCCCGTTTTGCTGGATGAAAAACCTTGCTATCTACGTCTGAGACTGACTAACTCAGCCACGGAGTGAAAGAAATCCATTAAAGTTCCTCACGTCAACGATGGGATTCGAACCTGGGCCCTTTTCCACCCGGTGTGGGGAAGACGGTGATGATACCACGTGCTACTTGCGCAGACTGTACTAACAGAAAAGCCCAATAACTGTGAACTGCAAATTGTTTTTACTGTTTTACAGTAGTGACCTCCAGAAATGTGCACCTCTGCTCATGCTGTCCCGCTTCATGAAATTTCTGTTTGAATAAAAAATGAGCTCCTGAAAACTTGAGTTGGCCTACGATTTCACATGTTATCTTGTGAATACAGTGAATGACAACAGTGTGTCTCCGACCAATACAACTAAGTAAATGGGATATATAGCTGTCACACATTTGACGTTTGACATTTTTAAGGCTTCATAATCTTGTATGTATTGCTGCGCAGGTCACTTCGTTCAGCTTGGTACCGGATTTTGCACTCGCCTGGTATTACTTGCAGACGAAATCACACACGAGCCAACATGAAAATCATGTTATCTCGCATTATTCCCTAATACATCAGTTGCACTGGAGCAAATTAGCATTGTTAAAATGCGTGTTATAGCAGAATTGACCGTACAAGGCACTGTATTTGGATAGCAATAACCCTGGAATAAAATATCATTTTTTTAGCACCAAACTCAAGGTAAAAAGTAAAAGTGATAAGTAAAGATCTAATGATATGAAGTTCTCTGATACAATAGTGAAAACAGGCTATTAGAACAAATCATGGAATTCTACAAAAGGAACAAAGAGGTGAGTATCCTTTTGTATAATGCAACAGATGGTTCACATCTGGAATCTGCATAAGGTTTGGAAACCTTATTTTAGGAAGGATATAGATCTACTGGAAAGGGTGCAGAGAAAAGCATAAGTTCTTTCCCAATGAGAGTGGGCTCTCCAAATTGCAAACTCTGGAAATTATGCCTCTGCATGCACTGACTTGACTAAAATGTATAATGCATCTTTAATCTTTTTTAGACGAGACACTGAAGATGAAAAACAGAAATTGGAAAAAGATAGTTGAAGTTGCAGAAGAGATACACAAAAATTTGACC
Source organism: Mastigoproctus giganteus (assembly GCF_048544385.1). Lineage (NCBI taxonomy): Eukaryota > Metazoa > Arthropoda > Arachnida > Uropygi > Thelyphonidae > Mastigoproctus > Mastigoproctus giganteus. The sequence goes on along the minus strand of NC_143578.1, from coordinate 115,092,879 downwards.
TCAGCTAGAGACTGTTGGAATAAACTTCCACTAGGTCTTGTGTACTTACACACTTGTGTAATTTAAACAAATTTAAAGGTGTGGCCAAACTGTTTGAAGTGATGGGCAAATGAAGCGAGTTATTATTTATTTATTTTTGGCTGGCACTGCATAAGTTTTATTTCCGTGCATCTTGTTGCCAATACAAAGATAATCTTATTAAATAAAATAGCAAGTGCATTTGTATAAATTAACATTATTTTTAACAGTAAAAGAAACCCCACACAAATATAAAATTAGAAATAACACAATTTTTATAAACATAATTTTAGTTGGATCAGCAGTTTACCTTGTAAAAACTATTTTTGCCAACTCCAAAACTTCCCACGCTAACTGCAGATTTGACACATCATCCTAAAAGAAATATTGAAAAATTCTATTGAATAATAAGATAATAATAGTAATAATCTTTATTACTACCATTAAATAACATTAGCCTGCAATGGTTTAATTTTTATATTTGCATGTCTTTTATAATAAATACTGTATTCTGAGTCTAAAAAATGATACAGACAAGTCCTGCCCTGATGCAAACATTTGTTATTCAAGTAAATCAAAATTTAACAGTTATGAACAATAAAGTCATTTCAAGTGACTGAATCTTAACTATTACCCAAGATTAAGAAGACTGTTCAAAGTGGAAATTATTTGATGCAGAATAATCGGTGGACAAAACAGGGATCATTATATTGACTGATGTAGCATAATATTTCCATTTAAATACTGTATTTTATTGTTCTTTCATCAGCAATCCCAACAACAAAGTACTGACATTTCTTCTCCAGAATGAGATAGACAGCTGTGATCCATACAATAAGTTGTGGGGCCTCCTCTATACTCAGCAATCTACTTTTGCCTATGGAACAGAAAATGGTTGGGGTAAAATTCAAGACACCCAAAACACTCCTCTAAGTGCATCACTTCAGCACATGCATTGAAGGTTGAGTAGATGAAAGAAGGTACATACTGACATTAGACTTGAATTTCTGTAAATTGTAATTTTTAGGAAATGCATGTGAAGAAAAGTTGCTACAGAAAACAAAAGTTGAAGGGATAAATGTTTGTTATTTGGTTTTTAGGAGCATTAGCAACTAAGGCCATATTTCTCCGGGGATATGCGGTGGTCATTCCCTGACCTTTCCACATCCTCCGTATTTGGTGGGCCCGGGCTCGAACCCCAGTCTAACCAAGAAGCGTGTGCTACGCACTGCTGCTCCTGCCCAAGGGATAAATGAGGAAGAAAAGTTGACTCTGAGTTTAAGGTTGAACAGTAAAAGGATATACTGAGTGGTTGCGACACATGATCTGACTGGTTTGGGGGGTGTGTGAGAGAGAAAGAGAGAGAGAGAGGGGGCAGGAATTATAGAAGCCAGCCAGCAACTCAATTAAGTCTCTAGTTCACTCGACTCTAGGAGACTCCAACAAGTTAATCGTACTGGTATCCACTTTCAGGTTAATTGTATATACATTGGCTCACAAAGTGGAGACGAATGTCAGCCACAAGTATGGAGCACCCTACCCCCTCGTGGTGTGGGCTAGGCAGGTGAGTCCTGGCTAAAGTGGTGCATGCTATTCCTCTCACCAGGGCACTGAATTTCTCGGGCCTAAAAATCGAAATGTGAAAATTCTTGCATCTCGTGCACTGGTGCAGAATCTACCACCGCAGGAAGCTGGTATTGCCTCTATAAGTGTTGATGAGCCCCCAGTATCTTCAATGACTGCTGTTGCCTTTGAATACTCTGTTTGTCATTGTTTTTCTACCAAATCCGGCCAGGGTCTCCATTTGAAGAGAGCCCATCCAAATGAAACCAGTGCTAAATTGTAACCTCAAGGGTAAAAGCTAGATGGTCAGGAGGAAGTCCAGATGCTCGCCCATGCCGAACTTCAACTTCGAGGAGAGGGTGTAAAGAATAAGAACCAACGTTTGCAACTCTTGTTTCCATCAAGGATTTTCAAGGATGCTAGAGGCGATTAAAGGTAGAAGGAAGCTCGTTTCATACTCCAAAATCTTAGATACTTTGACTTCCCAAGGCTATCCTTTGTTAATGGGAAATCTTAACCAACCTAGTGAGTGTACCTCTGGGGATGACTCTGAGGAGGTGATCGGTTCTGAGGAAACTTAGGAAAGCATTCTGTCTGCAATCACCAAGGAGTTATTATATGATAAAATGTTGTCCTCTATTGCTGAGATTCCCGTTTTAACTTATGGCTGAAGCTCAGGATAACAGGTTGGATGTCGATGAATTGAGTAATTATATTAAATCTAGCACAGTTGGTGTATTGCCTCCTCAATCTCGACCTATAGTTAAAACTCCAGCAGTTCCTTCCAACTTAAGTAGACGTTGTTTTAAGTAGACGTCGTTTGAGGAAGGAGTATGCTAATACTCAATGTCTTTATTATAAAAATCGTAAAAGATGTGCTCGCAATATTTTGGATCCTGTAAAGATGTCTGACAAAGTAGTGGAATTTTCGTTGTTCAAAAATTTTTGTAAAGATAATTTGGAAGAAGACATTCCAGCGGACTATGATGAAGATCCTGTTATTATAGAAAATAATAACAGGATTAACCAATCCTGTTAATAAACCAATTAATAAACCAATAATAGTATGGAATTGAGATCAGCTTTTCCAGCATTATCATCTAGTTCTTGTCCGGATGGGGTGACTCCCATGCAACTAAGATCTATTCTGAAAAAAAGTACTGATTGACGTTATGCACTTATTTTTATGAGTCGATTTTATTCCCCAGTGTTTATATGATGCATATACTATTTTTATTTCAAAAAAAGGTCGATTCAAATCAACCATCCAAACCTTGACCAATTACTGTGTCTGCCTTCTATTATCTTAAGAACTTACCACAAGATAGACTTTCATCTATGATTAAGTTGGACAATAGACAAAAAGCTTTTCTTCCAATTGACAGAGCTGCTGAAAATACGATTATCTTACAATCATTGATTGATGCTGCAAGAAAGGAACTCAAGACTCTTCAAATAGCCTCTATTGACTTATGTAAAGCATTTGATAGCATCTCTTTTCATGCTATAAATGAGGCATTTCAGAGGAGACGTTTGCCTGTGACTTCTATCAATTATATTTTTAAATTGCATTGCTCCTGTGTTACCTCAATGAGGTTCAGAATTGATTGCCTTAAGCTTTGTCCTACAAATGGTGTGCGGCAGGGTGAACCCCTTGTCACCCTTGTTTTTAATTTGGTATTAGACCAATTATTCTGTAAAATTCCTATATATATTGGTTTTAAATTAAGACAATATACAGGTGACCCTCCGCTTAACGCTGATAGTTCGTTCCGGGAAAACAGAGCGCTAAGTGAATCCGCGCTAAGCGAGCGTCATATTCCCATAAGGTAACATATGTATTTGTGAGTTGCGGTCTATTCCATTGGATATTTTCTAATCAATAATAAATGGTAGTGAAAATATGCACCAATGTCGATTAAAAATATTTAATATTCAAAATTTTGTACATATAAAATATTCTACATTATATACACATAATTATGAGGTAATTAACTAACGAAAATCATGAATTTATTAATTCGATGGCCCTGTGCTCTCGAGTTTTCGTATCTTTGGACTGAAAAATGAGTCGATTTTGGGTTGTGCTTTGGCCTTCTTCCTCTCATTGTACAACAACATGTAGGGATATTTCTTTCTTCAAATTTCTTATTACCTTGGCACTTCGTTCCATGTCAGGGTCGTTCTCCCGGAAATAATCACACATTTTTTCGAAGTGTTCAAAAGCTTCACTAAGTCCTTTTGCAGTCAGCGACTTCATCGGTTCTTCATCTATAGTATCTTGATCATCATCTCCCTCAATAGCAAGCTCTTGTTCTTTTATAATTTCCATTAGTTCTTCATTAGAGAGGCCATCCCTGTCGTTGTCGATCATCTCTTGTACGATGTCTTCGCTAATTTCGTGTAATCCTGCTTCTTTTCCGAGCTCAACAATTTGTGTTTTAACATTTTCAACGGAATCATCAGGTTCCTGGGAATGCTTTATGCAATTTTTCCAAACTTTCCTCCACACTCCATTCATGGTTTTCTGAGTCACTTCATCCCAGGCACTTGAAATGTTGCAGATGGCGGTTTTAATGTTATAGGATTTCCAAAACTCCTTTAAACTCTGTACACTTTCAGTGTTGATGGCTTTAATAGCTTGGGAAAAGGTGTTCCTTATGTAGTACGCTTTAAATGTGGCAATTACTCCTTGGTCCATTGATTGGATCAGAGACGTAGTGTTTGGAGGCATGTAAAAAACTTTTATGTGATTGTTCAAGTCTTCTAAGCTCTCTTTGTTTGGGTGTCCTGGCGCATTGTCCATGATTAGAATAGCTTTATAACCAATGTTATTTTTTGCACAATATTTTTCCACTGCAGGACAGAAGAACTCAGCATACCAATCAATGAAAAGCGGTCTGGCTACCCAAGCTTTTTTATTAGCCTTCCAGATGACAGGTAGGTTTGATTTAGCTAAACCTTTAAGAGCCCTTGGATTTTCGGAATGGTAAACTAAAAGGGGTTTTAATTTAAAATCCCCTGCAGCGTTACCACCCAACAACAAAGTTAACCGATCCTTCGCCGCTTTGAAGCCTGGCATGTTTTTTTCTTCTTTCGATATGAAACTTCTTTTAGGCATTCGTTTCCAAAAAAGACCTGTTTCATCTATGTTAAAAACTTGTTGAGCAGTATAACATCCCTCTTCAATAATTTTAACAAATTCTTTTTTGAAAGTTTCGGCTCCTTGTTGATCTGCACTTGCACCTTCTCCCTGTATTGCTACGTTGTGCAGGTTATAGCGCTTTCTAAATCTATCAAACCAGCCCTTACTAGCGTTAAATGGTTCCACGTTTTTTTTTTTTCGGGGTGAGCTTCCTTTAAATCTTCATATAGGCTCTTCGCTTTTTCTTTAATAATAATTGAACTTAATGGAATTCTACGTTGAATGTTGTCTTCAATAAAATTATGTAGAAGTTTCTCCATTTCAATCATAATAGCCGGCCTAGCCCTGGTCAATTTAGTTGCCTGCAGGGGAACAGCTGTTTTTCCAGCTGCTAAAATTGATTCTTTATTTTTTATGATTGTTCTTACAGTTGAACCTGCCAGTCCTAAATTATTGCACACATCCACTTGTCTTTGACCGGAATCAATTCTCTTCAAAACGTCTAATTTAATTTTCAAACTCAATGTTTTTCTTACCTTTCCAATCTTTGCACCGCGTCCAGACATTGTTGCTTTTTCATTCTTATCCGCCATAACTCTCTGCAAATGTAACTGCGTTGCACTGATTGTGATACGATGTTCGAGTACAGTAAACTGTCTGTATGTCTAACACTGTATGCACTGAATGATATCTAGAATTCCTCTGGTAAGTGAGCTGAAGACGGTGACAAATGTTTTATTTATCTGAAAAGTTCGATTTTACCGTGCAGTAAAATCAAATGGTTGTTTATTGCATGAAAATACTGTAATAAATTATGGTGTGAGTCATGGAGAATGTTTATGGAATTTCCAAAACAGTAAAACAAACAAATTTTATGTACTTCAGGTGACCACAAGGTCAGAGGAGTTCAGAAGACAAGAGAATACTGTATAAGAAACAGCACCGCATTTAGCACTCATGGGATTGATTGTGTGAAAAACATTTCGCAAGTTATAGTTCCCACAGTAAAACAAAAGAAGAGATAGGGAGTAAATCTATTAGAGATAGATTTACTCCCTATCTAAAGAAGAGATAGGGAGTAAATCAACTTCGTAACTTCGTATGACACTGGATGGTAAATTTTTTCAGCTTGTGTACTAAAAAAGAATTTCTCCCTTGAAACTATCCACACCAAGAAAATAGAGCATATTGAAAGTTTCAATTTTGTACATAGAGTAGAAATTATAAAAATAATTACTGTAGTTAATTTCATGGTGGCTATTTTCTCCTTTTGCCAAAAAAAAAAAAAAAAAAAGGCTCAAAACAGACTGGACTGAAGACGGATTTGCCAAAAATTCAATCTGTATGCTAGTAAAATAGCGTTATAGTGAGTTTTGACAGCGTTATAGTCAAATACGGGTTATAATATAAGAACAGCGTTATAGCGAATCAGCGTAAAGCGAACCGCGTTATAACGGGGGCCTGCTGTAATGTAAATGCTCTGGCTTTTGCTGATGACCTCATCCTGGCAGCTTCAACACAATCTGGGCTGCAGTGCCTTTTAGGCCAGGCAAATAACTTCTTTAGTGCTATAGATCTTAGAATCAATGCTGAGAAGAGTTGGACATTATCTTGGGTGGCCTGGCGTAGACAGAAGAAGGTCAAAGTAGAGTCCAAGAATTTCCTAATTGGAGAGACCAGGTTACCTTAGGGTGATATAAATTGGACCTGGAAATATTTGGGAATTGCCTTTGATGTCTCTGTAAAGCGTATCCGACTGTCTCACTGGGCGGCTTCAAAAAGCTCCGTTAAATCCCCAGCAGAGGCTGTTTATCCTCTGGACATATCTTCTACCCAGATTTTATCATTGTTTAATGCTGGGGAGGATAACAGCTACCATGCTGAAAAAAAAAAAAAAAAAAAAAAAAAGGCTTAGATTACAAAATGATGTGGTTAATACATATTTCTATGCTGACATTATGGACAGTGGGCTAGGAATCCCATCGTTACGTTAGTTTATTCCCTTAGTGAAAAAATAGCAATTAGAGAAGCAATTGGACTTTGCTTCTGACCTAGTACATTATCTGTTGACAGGCATCCATAAGAAAAGAATTGAGCTCGGCCAAGAATTTGTTAAAAGGAAACATATCTGTAGATAGCAAGGCATCTACAAGGAAGAGGTGGAGGGATCTCCTGCATGGCTCTTATGATGGCTGCTGTTTCAAGAATTCTAACCAGGTTCGTTCACAACACCGGTGAGTGGGTGATGGCACCAAGTTGCTACCCAGTCATGCTTTTGTTGACCTAGTTAAGACTAGGATCAACTCTCTTCCTACCCTCTCTAGGTCATGATCATTAAGAGTAAGAAGTATGGATAGGCAATGCAGAGCTGGATGCAATGTGGTAGAGCTGCTCGCCCAAAGAACCCAAAGATGTCATAGAACACACAGTGTTAGAGCTATTGTCAACCTGGGCAAAAGGAACCTCGGTTTCAAACTGATGTAGGGATTAGGAAATCTGATCTCCTTTGTGCTTGAGATCACTACGTTTACCTTTGGGATGATTAGATTTGGACCTGGAACATGTTCAACATATAAAATCCGACTATTATAATTCTAATGTGAGCCTCAAAAGATTAATAGAAATGGAGTATCACAAAAGTCCTATTGTATTGTCAGTGACAATCTCATACAGAGGAGTCTGGTGCAAGTCTGCTGCATCTTAGCTCCTTTGTATGGGATTGACGGCTTCTGACTGAAAAATATTGGCACTGCGGGCACTGCAAGGTACTTGGAGCTGTTGGGAGGACTGGTTCATCAGTGAATGACCTAGCATAGCTGAAAACCTTTTAATTAAATTTCCTTTTTGTGCTTCTTTTGTAAATCATTATAGTCATACAAAAACTGCAGGCAAAGTTTTCTCCAAAACCCTTCATAGTGGATTACATGATATCTTTAGGCAGCAATTCAACTGTCATGTAGTTTTTGCTTGCTTCCTGTTGGTAGCGGCAATAGTCAGAGCCATGGTTCTCGCAAATAATAATGTGAAAATGATCCCCAATCCACTTTTCTTTTTCACTCCACCAGTTCCAGGGGTACCTTCACTTTTTTCCTTTTTTCCCTTTTTACTGCATAGTTCAGATGAATTCATCTGAACTATGCAGTAAAAAGGGAAATTGGGCATATTGGGCTAAAAACATTTCAACTGCCACCACTGCATAGTTTCATATCTTTGGCACACTATGATCTTATCCTAGTAAACAACTGAAGTAATTATGTCTCCTATATCTTCTGAATGTTTTGAGTATGAGTAGAAAATTTATTTATTTATAAGATTTATCTTTTTGGGGGAGGGGGATGCAGTGGGTATAATACATCTGAGTCCCAACAAAGGTGCAACTCCTCCCATCCAGGGAAGAACACCTTGTCCTATTCCAAAAAGTAATCCCCACAATGAATTTCAGGACTGACTATCTGAAGGAACAATATATGATTACCCATAAAATATTGTTGAATAAGAAGAGAAGATACCACAAAAAACACAGTGATTGATGAAAACTTACATTGTATCATATAAATTTTTCATGCATTGATTTTAAAGCTGCATAACAAAAAGTAGGCAGCATATTTAGATGATAGTTTTTAAGAACTAAAACTGCATTATTTATACTGTTAAAGTTTTTATTCATAAATTATGCCAATTTGATAAACTGATACAGAATAAGAACCCTAATTTGCAGTGTCACACTTTATATATATATATATATATATATATATATATATATATATAATAAAAGAATAATAGTATTAAGAAGCTAAGTAATCATGGAGGGTGGAGAGTAATAGTATGAAAATGAAGATAACATTGATTATGGATCAGGGATACTGCATTAGCAAAACGTACCCTACAGCCATAATGTGTACACACACATATATATATATATATATTATGTAGAAAGTGTGAAGAAGATTTTGTTTAATCCTATTGATACATTTATTGGCACAATTTATTAGACCTTATTCTTGCCGCAAAATTTCAAATCTCATTCTTAACACGTGTCTACAGCACACATGCACCATAGCATGCAGAACATGTCGGAAACAGAAGCAAGAACATTGCAGTCTTTCTCATAATTTCAGTGGATAGCCTCTGACAAAGACACTGAAATTGTGAAAAACATTGCAATGTAATCTTATCTTGGTCACCTTTTCATTTCTTATTTTAATTTCTTGCCAGTCTCTCTCTTTTTCATATCTTACCATATATCGTTACATTCGTTATCCATTTAGTCGACATCACTTCTGGTGTATACTGTAGATTCAATAGGATTAAACAAAATCTTCTTCACATTTTCAACATAATATATATACAGTCGAACTTCCCTATAACGAATTTGATAAATCCAGGGAAAAAATCGTTATAGAGAAATTTCGTTATACAGAGAATATCTTTTTTATTAGAAATTGTTATCTAATTAGAAAATGAAAACGAATCTACATTTATTTTTAATTTATTTTATTTCAAAAACATACTTATTTAAATTACGTTTACACAATTTTTGCCGGTATCACAAATTAAAAAAAATCTAATTTTTGTTTGCACAGTACAATTAAAAAATTGTCTGATTCTCAAAGAAAATCTCACATTTATTCAAAGCATTAAAAACATTATCAGGAACATTTTCACAAAACTGTAGACCCATATGAACCGTTAATCAAGCATTAATCGTTTCTTCGCGAGTTGGCTTTTCTACGGGTTGTTCTGATGCGTCATCGTTAATTTTTTCGTGATCATGGTCGCGTTTAACACTGTTCAGCAGTATTTCATCTTCATTTGGATGTTCTGCTGTGATCTACATATACGTAACTATCCAGTGTTATTTCATTTTCGATGTTTCCGGACGATTCTAATGTCCAAAAGTTTTTCAGTTGTGAAAGGGGCAGTTCATCTGTTTTTCTTTCGAAAAACAATTTTGAATAGTATATTCAGTAACATAGTTTGTCCAAACTTTTGCCAGTTCAGAGATGCAATCTCTAAGATTAATTGTAACCTCCAAGTTTCTATTTTCTGATAATGCATTGACAATCTTCATTATTATTCTCTTTTGATAATGAAATTTAAAATTTTTAATAATGCCTCGGTCCATTGGCTGGAGTTTTGACGTTACGTTGGGTGGTAAAAAACAACAACTTCGCACTTTTAAGTTTGGCAGAATGTGCCGGACAGTTGTCAGTTACCAAACGATTTTCCTTTTTTCTTTTGTTATACGACTGTCTAGTTTTAACATCCATTCTTTAAAAATATCACTACAGGTGTTCAGGATTGCGGCTTTCTGGAGTTCCTTGTACGTGTTCACTAGGAGACTTATTGGTCATCCATGCTTTTTTATTAAAAAGGTGTAGTCAACTTCCAAAGATTTGTGCCTCTAAAACATCTTGGTTTTTTTTGATATTCCGATAACTAAAAGTCTTAATTTTTCACTTCCTGTCATATTTGCTCCAACTAGCACAGTGATTCTTTCTTTGCTTTGTTTTTTGCCAAAACATTTATCATCCTTAAAAGCAAGTGTTCTATTTGGTAAACATTTAAAGAATAAACCCATTTCGTCAGGATTAAAAATATCCTTACGCTCATATTCTTCCAAAATCTTCTTTAAGGTATTGTTCCTCCAACTGTTGCAATCTTCTTCACTTACATTAACACTTTCTCCACAAATAACCTTTTCCACAATTCTGTGGCACTTCTTAAATTTATCTAGCCACCCAGAGTTCGCATCAAATTCTGTATATCCAAGGGACTGTGCAAATTTCAGAGCTTGTTGCTTAATTATTAGGCCCGATATTGGGATATTCTTTTCACGTAACATTTGCACCCATTTTAGAACAACTTTATCAACATCTTCATATATACACAACTTAATTCGCTTCTTGTCTGCTCCTCCTTCAATTGCATTTAAAATTGATTCTTGATTTTTTTTAAATCATAAATAAACTACTTGCAGATTTGCCATATTTCTCTGCAACATCTTTTTTCTTAAAACCCTGGTCAATATCATAACAATCTTTGCTTTATCATTAATACTTAAACACTTTCTCTTCGACATTGTTTTTGCAATTGTAAAATTTACTGGACTGCAGCTCTTGCCGATACATACATCGCAAACTTCGCTGCACTGGCCATATAGTGAATTGTTAGTACAGGTACCGCCTACTCAATGATGTTCGCTTGCCAATTCAACAGTATCACTCCCTTTAAAGAAATATAAGACTATATGAATTTCTTTTATTCTGCTTTCGTTCATATATAAACGAAAGAAAATTTATGATTAATGTATGCTGTATGTTACTTTTCAGAAAAAAAAAAAAATAAAAAATACAAGAGCATATAGTCTATGTGATTGATGACGAACGAAATTTAAAAAAAAAAAAAAAAAAACCATGAAAACCATCTACTGGGAGTCCAGTTAGATGAGAACGGACATATCATATAATGATTGACATGAAGGTCACATGGTACAACTGAGGTGAGAAGCGAATGTCACTCAGTAGGCGTTACTAAAAACCGACTAGGGTAGCATTCTATGTATTGCCGCCGCAACACGCTAAAGGTTTACTGCAGCAAATTTCGTTTTCCCCTTAGCCAACATCAATTTACAAATCTATCCTATTTATTGTAAAGTTTATGACTACTTTTAAGAAAACCCATTTGGTTTAATAACTGTAACAAAAATGAAACAAAGACCCTCCTACGGGCGTAATTGGCCAAAAGTGTTCACTAAAAGGATGATTATTTAATTCCAGATACTAATGCGCAATTTCGGAAGAAAGGAGGCAGTATATTTGAGCGGCTGTTTAGCAGTAAATGCTTGAAAATCTTCAAAAATGCTTTTACTAATTTTTTTAAAAATTCGTTATAGAGAGACTGACACTTCGTTATATGTGGTTAATTTTACATGTAATTTCATTAAAAAGTGCAATGTTTTGCGAAAAAAATTCATAATATACAGAAATTCGTTAAATAGAAGTTCATAATAGAGAAGTTCCACCGTGCGTGTGTATATATATATATATATATATATATATATATATATATATATATATATATAAGCACCGATTCCCACTTACACTGTGATCAGACTGATCACTTTTGTCAGTCTGAAGACCAGATGGCCCAGGTTGATTTTCAACATCAGCGTGAGACTTGTCAACCTGTTTTTCTATTTCTTCATCTTTTTCATCACTTAAATCTTCTTCATCACATTCATCTTCCTCATCTAAAAAACATAAAAGTATTCAATATTGATACAACCCATATACAATTTAAATTAAAAGAAAACAGAATATAATGTGGATGCAATGTAATGAAATGACTGTATAAGTATAATGCCTATTCCTCACAGACAAAAATGCCCTCTGAATGCAGAACCGCCAAGTTGGTTAATATTTCTTTTTTGATCCTTGAGAGCCTTGTCGATCATTCATTTTACTAATTACTCTCAGAGCCGCCTTATGTACCTCATTCAGGTCACCACTGAGGGTTGGTTTGGTTTTTTTTTTTTTTTTTTTTAAAGTAGCATTAGCAACTAAGGCCATATTGCTCTGGGGATACGCAGTGGTCATTCCCTGACCTTTCTGCATTCTCCGTATTTGGTGGTTACGGGCTCGAACCCCGGTCTAATCAGGAAGCGTGTGCTATGCACTGCTGCTCCTGCCCACCTAGCTACGGAGGTGCCACCACCGAGGGTCCTGGTTGCCAAGCTCTGTAGCCAATATAATTGGAATCTTTCCTCGTATGGTCATCCATCTGCCGTTCCAGTTGCTCACCATTTGAGTTGCCCATCTTTGTACCCTTCCAAGGGTCAGTCTTTTTTCAGATGAGGCCTCCATAGAGCCTTGTCGATCAATTTGGCCCTGGAGAGATTGTGCAAGGTCAAGGGGTAGAAATTTTTTCAGCCTGGTCTGTGCTTGTTGACAGGACTTACTGCATCTACAGGAATGGGGTACACTTAAATAGAAAGGGTGCAAGAATATTCCTGATGCTATCAAGGCAGTGTTAGGTGGATCAAAAAACTGCTAGCTTGGGGAGGTCACACACACACAATTGATTCTTGCACTGCTTCTATTAGAATGAGCAGCAGTTTGGAAAGCAAGGCAATGGAGATTTCCAGGACTGCTGGTAGTCATAGTGGAACAAATAAATACATGGGCTGTGTTAGGATTGTTGTTTGGTTTTTTATAGGAGCATTAGCAACTAAGGCCATATTGCTCCTGGGATATGTGGTGGTCATTCCCTGACCTTTTCGCATCCTCCGTATTTAGTGGTCATGGGCTTGAACCCCAGTTTAATCAAGAAGCGTGTGCTACGTGCTGCTGCTGCTGCTGCTGCTCCTGCCCACCTGGCTATGGAGGCAGCCACCGTGTTAGGATAACTAAGAGTAGGAACAGGTGAATGTACGCCAATGCTAGGAGAAGAGTTAATAAATTTTATGAGCTTGAAGTGCTAGTCAAGACATCAAAGGCAGATATTGTCGGGATTTCAGAGACATGGTGTCACACAGACATAAGCAGTGCAGAATTGAAATTTAGAGAGTACAATGTGTACAGAAAGGGAGGAGGAGTTATAATGTTAGTTGAGAAATACAAAATCTAAGGAAGTGCATCCAAATGATGTTGGTGGTCAATGCAATGTAGAGTCTGTTTGGTGTGACATAAAGCACTGGGAAAGGAAAAATGAGAGTAGGTGTGTGTCTGTTATAGACCTAATGAATCTGATGAGTATAATGAGCAATTGTGCAGAGAAATAGAGTGGGCCAGTAAATCAGAATGTCTTATAATGGGGGATTTTAATTTTCCAGATATTTACTGGAACGTGTGGATTTATTGGATTACTGTTTTCTACAGCAACATGTTCGAGAGGCAACCAGAGGGTTTGATTGATTGATTGATTTGGTTTTTAATGGAGAAACCAGAGGGAGTAACACTCTTGATCTGATTATCAGCAGTGATTATTCATGCATTAGGAATTTGCACATAAAGGAACCACTGGGTGATAGTGATCACAATGTATGATGTGGGAATTACTTAAAGATGTAACTACCATCAAGCTAAAGGGAAGGGCTTTTCTTTTCATAAAGGTGACTACAGAGGTTTCAGGCAGTTTTTAAATTCTGTACAGTGGGATCAACTGATGATGTTACGAATGATGAATTCAAAATGGGAAGCCATCAGGGACTTAATTTTGGATGCTACTAGGCTTTTCATTCCAACTAAGAAATAATGTTCAAGGTTTAGGCTTAAATGGATGTCAGATGAACTAATGAGGCTTGTGGCAGAGAAGAAAAAGGTATGGAATGCATATAAAGTATCAGGTGACACAGAAGCCTATGGCAGATATAAATTAGTCTGTAATCAAGTCACAATGGAGGTTAGGCAGGCGAAGGCAGATATCCTTGGCAAAGGATGCAAAGAAAAACAAAGAGTTCTTTACTTATGTAAACGCTAAAAGAAAAGAGATAAATCAGATTGGACCACTTAACATAGGTGGGTTGACTATTGATGATCATGCTCAGATAGCTGATAAACTGAATGAGTATTTTGCATCTACATTCATACATAAGGAGTTATTCAATGAGGGGAGTGACAGAAGTTTATCAAACTAACAGGGAGCAAAGTGATTTTGCAATAACTGAGAGCAAAGTGGAGGAGAATTTGTTGAAGTTAAACATAAAAAATGGCATCTGGGGTAGACGGGATCTATCCAGTAATATTAAAGGAAGCAGCAAAGGAACTAAGCAAACCCTTAGCCATAATTATGAGAGCTTCCTTGGACTCAGGGGAGGTCCCCATGGACTGGAGGTGTGCAAATGTACAGGAATCCCTCGATTAGCGCAATTCATTGGTTCCGCAAAAATGGCGTGCTATGCGAAATTGCGCTAATCAAAGTTAATAATCAATACAAAATAGCCTAATTCGTTCCAAGACCTACAATATACCAATTTAATGTACAGCAGTATAAAAGCAAAGGATAATTATAAATATTTGCAGTACAGTAATCAAAAGTTTATTGAAATTAAAAAATTACAATTTATAACGAACTTTATTTCTTTGCAAAATATTTCAAAAGGCTAGTTTGCGCAGACTTTTCTTTCTTCCTTTCATCATAAATTTGCTTGTATGGATACACATCTTTTTCAATGTTCCTGCGAATTTGCATACTGCGCTCGATATCTGGGTCTGCATCCATGATTAGTTGTTTCAAATTTTCAGCTGTGCGAAATATTCCTTCAAGTTCTTTTCTTTACATTTTCTTCCTCGCAAATTTCCACCTCATCATATGCTCATTGTTCATCAATATTAAGGAGGTCAGAATCACTTAATTGTTCTGAATTTCAGCAATTCGACAAACATCACTGTTGTTGATTTCATCAAAGCCTAGATCTCTTCCAATATTTGCTATTTCATCAGTAAGTGTTGACATTAGTGAAACTACAGAAATCATTTGCGCAATGTGGCAAAATATGCTTCCAAACTGCTCTCATATTGCTGGATGTTACTTCAGACCATGACTCATGAATATTGTCTGTTGCTTTCCTGATGTTGTAATTTCTCCAAAATTCAACTAAAGAAACTGCATCATCCCCAGTTGTTGCTTCAATTGCTTGCGCAAATGTTCTGTGTAAATAATAGGCCTTAAAAATAGCGATTATGCCTTGATCCATAAGCTGTAAAAAGACTTGTCGTATTTGGAGGTAAAAAAGTAACTTTCACATTTTCACACAAATCAGAAAGTGCTGGTGGGTGGCCCGGGGCATTTGAATGCAATAATCTTGCATTCAAAATTAATAAAAATTTTAATGCAAGATTATTTTCTTCACAGTAGGCCTTAACTTTTAACAAAAATAGCTAGTGAACCACTTTTCAAATAAAGCTTTCGTGACCCAAGCTTTTCTATTAGAGCACCAAACAACAGAGAGTCTTGCTTTATTAAAACCTTTACCAAAATATCTGGGAGTTTCATTTCTATAGATAACCATGGGTTTTAATTTCAAATCGCCTTTTGCATTGCCTCCCAATAAAAGTGTTATTCTATCTTTGGAAACTTTCTAGCCTGGTTGAGCCTTTTCTTTTTTTTTTGGTATTTGTTTCCAAAAAAAGGCCTGTTTCATCAACATTAAATATTTGTTGATCTGCGTAGCCGCCGTCATCTACAATTTTCTTTAAAATTTCGGGATATTTCGTGGCTGTATCTTTATCTGCACTTGCCACTTCTCCAGTCAATGCAACGTTATGCAGTCCTGTTCTTTTCTTAAAACGTTCAAACCAGCCTTTACTGGCAGTGAAATTTTCTTCCATTTCTGCTTCAATCACTTTTTCTTTTGAAGAACTTGCTTGAACATTTTCTTCAGTTACCGCTCTACCCAAGTTTTTCATTGTTGACTTTTCCCATTACAAAAATACTCAAGGCTTTTGTTTTTATGGTCATTGTGCAGATTGGAATTCTTTTTTGATCGCAGTCTTCTATCCAAATAGCTAAAAGGCGTTCCATTTCAATCGTCTTAACACTTCTATTTCTTGTGTGTGCTGACGATGAAGCAAGCTTACCTCTTTCCTTATATGCACTGGCTTTACTTAAAATTGTCCGCACCATTGATTCAGGCTTTCCAAGATGTTGAGAAATTTGTATTTTACTATCACCATCTTCAAATCTTTTTATGACTTCAATTTTTTCATCTAAAGTTATCACTTTTCTTTTCTTTTTACGAGAGGCACTATCAGATACACTTTTCTTTCATCCATAGTTAATAATTACATAATACATAAAAAATTTAATAGAAATTAATGTAATTAATTAGTATGCACAGTAATTAATGGTGGGAGATACATGGGAGTCTGCACGTTAACACGCAATACAAGAACACCTGGAAGCAACTGATCTGCATGTACAAAATAAATGTGGTGCGGCCGGTGTTCTTCAGAGTGCATAATGTTAGAAAATATTACAATTGTTGTAATAATATACATTTGAAATAATCAGTTTCTTTTTATTTTCTGATAGTAGAAAAACAAACTGGCTTCTCACACTGTATTTTGCGTTCGTTTTTGTTTGTTTGTCGATGGAGAAGGTATGACGCGACGAGAAATAAACAGTAACTCCCTTTTGTGAACAGAGCCGCGTGCTCACTAAGAAAACAAGCGATGTGTTTCTACAATGTTCTCTAACGTTATGCATACTTTAGCAGTGTATTTACATTCGTAGCTTAGTACTGACTTTCGTAGCATCATCAGCTTCAGTTTCTTTAGGTCAAGCCAAAATACCGTGCTAATCGAGGGATTCCTGTGTTACCAATTCACAAATGGGGTTCAAAAGGTGACACAAGTACTATAGACCTGTTAGTTTAACTTGTGTTCCGGGGAAAATAATGGAATCACTGGTTAAAGAAGCATTGCAGGATCATCTAGACAAGACTGCAGTAATAGTTGAGACACAGCATGGTTTTGTTAAAGGGATGTCTTGTCAGACCAATTTGACAGGATGCTATGTGGTCACAAAGGAACCAAATGCCAAAAAATAATTTTGATATATACTTGGATTTCAGAAAAGCTTTTGATACTGTTCCACTTGGAAGAGTGTTGTACAAATTGGAGAGGTATGGCATTAAGGGCAAGTTGCTACAATGGATAAAGGAATGGTTGAATGGTAATCAATGGACACTGCTCTTCGTGGACAAATGTTATTAGTCGAGTTCCCCAGGATTCGGTGTTGTGCCCATTGTTGTTCTGTATATTTATCAATGATATCGATGAAGGTATATCAGGCTTAATGTCCAAGTTTGCAGATGATACAAAGGTTGGCAGGGTTGTTAACAACAGTAAAGACAGTATGCTACTCCAACTGGATCTAGATAAGTTGGGCAAATGGGCTGAGAAGTGGCCAACTGAAGTTTAATATTGACAAATGAAAGTACTGCACACGGGTAGCAATAACCAAAGAGAAACGTACCAACTGTGTGGTACTTCACTCAGGGAAGTGAAAAAGACTTGGGAGGGGGGGAGATGATTGTAGAGTCCAATATGAAGTTCACTGAGCAGTGTAGACGGGCTGCCTGGGCAGGTCATGGAGTCTTGTGAATGATACAGTAAAAGTCCGAAAATCCGGACCACCCAAGAACCAGAACTTTTCAAAAATTCACAAACTTTTTAAATTTAGCTGATTTTTTTTGTGTGTGCGTGCATGCGTGAGTGCCACAGATGCCCAGCAATAACAAGTGAGCTCGCAGTCGCCATTTTGAAAAGAACAATCAAACTGTGGCAAGGCTATAATTTTTGTCCTACTCTTTCCACTTACCACATATAGCATATGTATTTACAAGCCCATAATAATGGCTCCTAAAATAGATAAACTTCACATTGTGTAGAGAAAGAAGAACAAGTTGAAGTAGTAGTAGTAGTAGTAGTGGCATGTGATACAAGAAAGCAAGTGTGAGCTTATGCAGCATCAGCCAAAAAAAGAAAAAAAAAATCACACCATTCCCTCCAAATGCCTTTCCAGTTCCTCCTTAAATTTATTCAACCTATCAACTTCCACAACGACAGATGGAAGTTTGTTCCAGCAATTAACCGCCCGCGGGCTAAAGGCAAATTTCCGCACATCTGACCAAGTGTAAGGATCCCATCAGAATTCAGCATGCTCAACCCATTCAAGGCCTTATACACTTCAATCAGATCATCGCGCAGGTGCCTAGTCTCCAGCCACTGCAATTTGCAGAACTTAAGCCTCTCTTGGTAAGAGGATCCCTTCATTCCCCTCCTCTGTACACGCTCAAGTAAATCTACATCCTTCCTAAAATGAGGCCTCCAGACCTGTACGCAGTGGCGTGGCCTGACCATTGCCTTATACAGAGGGACAATCACATCCTTCTCCCTGCTAGCAAAATTCCTATATATCATTGACAAAGACCCATTACCTGCCCTGGCAGCCTGTCTGCATTGCTCAGAAAACTTCATATCTGACTCCACAATTACTCCCAGGTCTTTTTCATTTTCTACCACCTTAAGTGTAGTACCACACAGTTGGTACGTTTCTCTGTGGTTACACTTCAGTTGCCACTTCTTAGCACATCTGCCCAAATTATCTAGATCCTGTTGCAGTAGCACACTGCCATTACTGTCATTAACAACCCTGCCAATCTTTGTATCATCTGCAAACTTCAACACTAAGCCTGATATACCTTCATCAATATCATTGATAAATATACAAAACAACAGTGGACCCAACACCAGACCCTGCGGGACTCCACTAATAACATTAGTCCACGAAGAGCAGCACCCATTGATTACCACCCTCTGTCTTCTCCCACTTAACCATCCTTTTATCCATTGTAGCAACTTACCCTTAATACCATTCTGCTCCAATTTGTACAATAGTCTTCCATGCGCAACAGTGTCAAAAGCTTTCCTGAAATCCAAATATAAGATATCAAAATTATTTTTTGCATCTGGTTCCTTTGTAACCCCATCATAATAACCAATCAAATTTGTCAGACAAGACTTTCCCTTAACAAACCCATGCTGTGTCTGAATTATTGCTGCAGTCTTGTCTAGATGATCCTGCAATGCATCTTTAACCAGTGACTCCATTATTTTACCCGGAACAGAAGTTAAACCAACTGGTCTGTAATTACTCGTGAACCCTGTGGGACTCCACTAATAACATTAGTCCACGAAGAGCAACACCCATTGATTACCACCCTCTGTCTTCTCGCACTTAACCATCCTTTTATCCATTGCGGCAACTTACCCTTAATACCATTCTGCTCCAATTTGTACAATAGTCTTCCATGCGCAACAGTGTCAAAAGCTTTCCTGAAATCCAAATATATGATATCAAAATTATTTTTTGCATTCAGTTCCTTTGTAACCACAGCATAATATCCTATCAAATTTGTCAGACAAGACTTTCCCTTAACAAACCCATGCTGTGTGTGAATTATTGCTGCAGTCTTCTCTAGATGATCCTGCAATGCATCTTTAAACAGTGACTCCATTATTTTACCCGGAACAGAAGTTAAACTAACTGGTCTGTAATTACTCGTGTCACCCTTCGATCCCCTGTTGTGAATTGGGGATACATTTGCACATCTCCAGTCAGTGGGAACCTCCCCTGAGTCCAAGGATGCTCTCATAATTATGGCTAAGGGTTTGCTTAGTTGCTTTGCCGCCTCCTTTAATATAACTGGATAGATACAACCCACCCCAGGTGCTTTTCTTATGTTTAACTTCAACAATTTCTCCTCCACTTTGCTTTCAGTTATTACAAAATCATTAAGTATCCTGCTACAATTTGATAACCTTCTGCCATTTTCAAACCTTAATAATTCCTCACGTGTGAATGTAGATGCAAAATACTCATTCAGTTTGTTTGCTATCTGAGCAGGATCATCAACAGTCGAACCATCGATGTCAAGTGGACCAATCAGATTCATCCCCTTCCTTTTAGAGTTTACATAAGTAAAGAAATCCTTGCTGTTTTTCTTAGTATCCTTTGCTAGAGATTTCTCGTAATCTGCCTTCGCCTGCCTAACCTCCTTTGTGACTCGATTACAGAGCAACGTATGTCTGCCATAGGCTTCTGTGTCGCCTGATAATTTATATGCATCCCATGCATTTTTCTTCTCTGTCACGAGCCTCATTAGTTCATCTGAAATCCATTTAGGCCTAAACTTTAAACAGTATTTCTTAGTTGGTATGAAAAGCCTAGTAGCTTCCAAGATTAATTCCTTGAATGCTTCCCACTTAGAATTTTCTGTTGGTAACATCATCAGTTGGTCCAGTCGACTTCTGACCAACCGACTTCTGAGTCGCTTGATAATTTATATGCATCCCATGCATTTTTCTTCTGTGACGAGTCTCATTAGATAACCATTTAGGCCTAAACCTTGAACAATATTTCTTAATAGGTATGAAACTTTTAGTACCATCCACAATTAATTCCTTGAATGCTTCCCACTTAGAATTTACTGTTAGTAACATCGTCAGTTTATCCCACTGTACAGAATTTAAAAACTGTCGGAGACCACTTTACTCAACTTTACGGAAGCAAAAACCCTTTCCTTTACCCCTGATGGTAATTAAATCTTTAAGTAAATCCCACATCAGTACACTGTGATCACTGCCACCTAGTGGTTCCTTTATCTGCAAATTCTTAATACACGAATGATCACTGCTGATAACCAGATCAAGAGTATTACTTGCTCTGATTGCCTCTCGAACATGCTGCTGTAGAAAACAATCATCCAATAAATCCACAAAAGTCTGACTAGTGTGTGAGTGACAACTCACAAGTTACAGTCAATATCTGGGAAGTTAAAATCCCCCATTATAAGACATTCCGATTTACTAGCCCACTATTTCTCTGTACAATTGTTCATTGTACTCATTCGAGTCATTAGGCCTATAACACTCCTACTCTTATTTTTGCTTTCGCAGTGCTTACGTCACACCAAACTGACTCAACAGTGCACTGTTCATCTATATCAACTGGATGCACTTCTTTTGATTGTATGTTTTTCTTAATTAACAGCATAACACCTCCTCCCTTTCTATCCTGTCTATCCTTTCTGTACACATTGTACTCCCCAAATTCCAGTTCAGCATTCCTTATATCTGTGTGACACCACGTCTCTGCTATCCCAACAATATCCGCCTTTGATGTCTTGACCAACACTTCAAATTCATCAAATTTATTTACTATACTTCTGGCATTGGTATACATGCAAGCATACATGCTCCTACTCCTATTCCTAGTTACCCTAACACATCCCTTATACCCACCTATTTCAGGATGACTGCCATCCGTCCCTGAAACCCCCAACACCCCACGCTCCAGGTCGCTACTTATTCTAATAGTTGTGCAAGAATCACCTCTGCCTATGGCTACTGTTAAACTATTAGTCCTTGTATTGCACCAAGCTATCAGTTTTCCGACCCACCTAACACTGCCTCGATAGCATCAGCAAATATTCTTGCGCCCTTTCTATTTAAGTGTATCCCATCCTGTAAAAGCAGTCTCTCCTGTTAACAAGTACAGTCCAGGTTGAAAAAATTCTACCCCTTGAGCCTTGCACATTCTTTCCAGGGCCGAATTGATCGACAAGGCACTCATCATATACTCCCTTGTATCGTGTCTGGGCAGAATTGCAGACACTTTCAAATTCAACCCTAATTCTCGGTTTTTGTTCAACAGTGACCTGTACTTGTTGAGTAATTCTTCCGCTCTCCTACTCCTAATATCATTAGTGCCAACGTGTACAACTATATCACCTTTTGTGCCCTTAAAAGATGATATCCGCTCTACAACGTCATCAACCTTTGCCCCTGGCAGACATACCCTGGTCCTGTTCCACCTATCCTTTTTACAAAGCATGTTCCCCATTTCCCTGACAATAGAGTCTCCAACAACTACTAGTTCCTGAGGGACCAGCGCATTCTGCCTTGGGGGTTGCCGCTGTGTTGCGTGATGACCAAGTGCAAGCTCTGGCATTTATGTGGGCAGCTGAGAGCCTGATGGGCCCCTCAATTTAGATCTTTCAAGGGCATCCACCCTGTCCTTCAAACTCTCATATAGGCCCATAACAACACTGAGTTGTCGCCTGATTTCCTTACTTCACGCACCCACAAAGACATCCCCCACGGCAATATCATGTTCCGTTCCAGAGAGTTCGGCAAACATTTCGCAAGTCGCACATTTTTTTAGGCTCTGATGCGTTGGAGAATCGGCCCCCCTCATTTCTCCCCCGAGTCGCAGCACTCTTGCCACTTTGTGCCCATTGCTTTTCTGCTCTAGTTTGGGGCAAGTTGAATGAGAAACTTGAAATAATTAAGAAACTAGAAAGTGGTGTGAGCAAAACTGTTTAAAAGAAACATACAACATTGGAATGTCTACAATTTACTATATAAAAAAGGTAAAGAATAAAATTCTAGAATTCACAACCTCATCTGACCCTTACATTAAAATGCTGAGAGAAAAAATTTACATCGGCCAAAATTAGAGAATCTCAATAAAGTGTTGTATGAATGGTTTTTGCTAAAACGATCGGAAGGTATGGCAATTTTTGGGCCGATGCTTATTGCCAAAGTAGGTCTTTTATAAGGAGCAAATGAACACTGAATCAGAGTGCACATTTAGTGATGGATGGCTTAGGAATTTCAAGACTCGTCATGGTATTAGACAGTTAGATATTGCTGGAGAAAGACAGTCGGCTGATACACAAGCAGCAACAGAATATCGTGCAACATTTGAAAAAATTGTAATCTGACTGCGACCTTACAGCCGATCAAATTTATACTGCTGATGAAACAGTAATTTACTGAAAGTGTTTGCCCACAAGAACTTTGGCTGGAAACCAAGAACAAAATGCAACAGGGTTTAAGTTTAATAAGGAAAGAATAACTGTTCTTATGTGTGCTAATGCATCAGGTCAGCATAAAATTAAGCTCTTGGTGATTGGTAAATTTCAGCGCCCATGGGCCTTTAAAGGAATCATGCACTTACCTGTGACCTATAAAGCCCAAAAGAATGCTTGGATGGACAAAGATATATTTCGCGATTGGTTTGTTCATGATTTTGTTCCATCAGTTTGTCAGAACTTGAGAAAATTGGGAAGCTTGCAAATAAAAACTGCCTGCTACTTCTCGACAACTGTAGGGCCCACCTGCATGAATCAAAATTAGTGTCTGATTGCGGAAATATTTTTGCATGTTACTTGCCACCAAATGTAACACCATTAATTTAACCCATGGATCAAGGAATCAATAGGAACTTTAAATGTCACTATAAAAATGATTTTATGACGAAAATGATGCATAAGAATGTCGACCCTTCAGAATTTGAATGCAGTTTTACAATCAAAGATGCAACGTTTTCACTTGCGACTGCATGGAATGCAGCCAAATCTATAACTCTTTTAAGAGCGTGGCAAAAGTTATGACTGAATGTGATGTTTGCAGATCTACAATCTGATCGAAATGAAGATTTTGAAGGATTTCACATAAAACTGAAAGCATCTGAAGTGAAAGAACTGATAGAAACTGTTAAATTATGTACGGAAGACATAATTCTCTATGCAAACTTAATGCTGATGACATAGAAGAGTGGATACGCATACGCATTGAAGGTGATTTTGAAGTTGCAGCGACTTTCAAAGCATTGATAAGATAGGAGGGAATTATTCAGAAAAATCTGGTGAAAACAACAAAGCTGAAGAAGAAAAGATATATTGGGCTACTGCAGAAAAGTCCATTGAAACAGTTATTAAATTCATGGAACAGAACCATAGCTTCAGTCTTCAGAATGTCATGTGCATGCGCACATGGTGCATAATAATTTTATCACAAAGAAATCAAAGTCATAAACAAGATAATATACAAAAGTATTTAAAGAAAGCAATAGAAGTGCCAAGCAGTGCAGCAGATAGAGTAGAAACTGCAAGTGTTCCATCCACAACCAGTGCAACAGAAATTTGAAAAACGAATGAATAAATATTTGTTTGTTTTTCAAACTTTGTATTTTATATGAAAATGTTTCATTAATATATTAAAACAAATAATTAATTTATATAAATATCTATCTTCTGCTTTCATTTATATACTGTATTTTTAAATACGATTTCAAGCATTACACGTTTTTTTTTTTTTTTTTTTTTTTTTTTTGTGGTGAAAATTTTTGTTTACATCTTTGTCAGGTGTTGACTTTATTTTTCTTTAAAACTGCTTGTTTCGATAAATGAAGCATGCTTTAGTTGCTAATTAATAAATTGTCAAAATTTACTTGGTCATCGCTTCTTTATTCCATCTTAAATTTGAATTTTAAAAGTACTGCCTGAGAATTCGGAAAATCCAAATTGACCCAAGTCCCCAAGCAGTCTGAATTTTCAGACTTTTACTGTATATAGGAATTTTGCTAGCAGGTACAGGGAGGTGATTATTCCGTTATACAAGGCAATGGTCAGGCCCCACCTAGAGTACTGTGTATAGGTCTGGAGGCTTCATTTTAGGAAGGATGTAGAGTTGCTAGAACGAGTACAAAGAAGGGCAACAAGATTAGTGAGGGGAACAAATGGGTGCTCTTATCAAGAAAGGCTTAAGTTCTGCAAATTGCAGCGCCTGGAGAGTAGGCACCTGCGAGGTGATCTGATTGAGGTGTATTAGGCCTTGAATGGGTTGAGCAAGCCGAATGCTGATGGGATTTCTTCCTCTTGCTCAGATTAAGAACCTCAGAGGGCACAGATTCAAATTGAGGAAAGACAGTTGTAGAATAGATGTATGGAAATTTGCCTTTAGCCAGCGGGTAGTTGATTGGTGGAACAGACTTCCATCTTTTGTTGTGGAAGTTGTATCTGACTATGACCTTTGAAAAAGGCTGTAGTCAGATAACCTAAATAAATTTAAGGCTGAGCTGGACAGGCATTTGGAACAAATGAAGGGGTGAAATGGGAGGGTTTTTTTTTTTGGCTGATGCTGCATAAGCTTGCTTTCTTGCATCATATGCCTCTACTAATGCTAATTTCTGTTCAGCATAAATTAAAGATTACTCCCCAATAATGAATATATAATATATACTTGATCTTTTATAAAATATGAACACGAAATGCACAAATATGCAAATTAAAATGTACGCAATTCATACTAAACTGCACTGAGAATGAAAAAATTTTAGAAACATTTATGAAAGTACAACCAAACTTGCTAGGATGATTCTGTCTTCTTTGCAGCTAGTGTTTTCTATGGATGCTGGATTTGTGAACTAAACTGCAGAAGAATATGGGCACAGGGTACATAGGAAAGGATTGAATACAAGAAAGATCAGTATTGTGATAGCAATTTAGAAAGAATCTTAAGTATATATAAATTTTTATCTTTAGTAGTTATCTAGTGAGTTACTGCCCACACTAGCAGCTTTGGTAGCAAACTCTAATTTAATTTTTTTTTATTTATCATGGTTTGGAAATATTCACAGCCACATGTGAATATTTCTGAATAATCTCATACTCCTCCCCTCAGTATTAGTATTGGCAACATAATGAAATGAAACAAAGCATATATGGCACCAGGCCAGAGAGAAAGGAGGAGGAGGGAAAAAAAATCTCTGAATTTTCCCCATTCCCAATCATTGGTTAAAATTTTTCTTAAATTTATTCCCACGATTGATTACTCTTTGGCTGAATCAAATTTCAGCATTCTATTATGCAATCTACTTTTATTCTTTTTCCAATTTAAATAAAGGTAGGCCCCAATTTACACTGGGATTACATTCCACCTCCCCAGGTTGTTGTTGTTGTTGTTGTTGTTGTGTTTAACGACACATAGGCTACTTGGGCCATATTGTGTCTTCCTAATGGTGAATATGAAATAACTATATTTTATTATATATCCCTATCCGGTTTAGGAAAGTAAACAGTTCTTTTTTATTAGGATCATCTCCCAGAATCTGAGTTAAATTTATTGATGTCTGCATATTAGTTAATGATTTAAAAGTGTCTAAGCGGATGTTTTGAAAGAGAGGACAGTCCACTAACAAATGACGAATGGTCAGTTGTACTTGACATGATGGACATTGTGGAGCGATTTCATTAGTTAACAGATACAGGTGAGTGAGATGAGTATGCCCAATCCTGAGCCTTCCTAAGATTATTTCTTCTCGTCTGCTTTTCTGGAAGCTGGAGGGCCACAGCTTTGGTTCCGGTTTTATTTGGTAGAGTTTATTTCCTGGATAACCTTTCCAGATTAATGACCAGCTGTTATAACATGCTTTACGTATAATGTGTTTGTAATCCGTATATGGAACTTGAAAAGTCTGCGAAATAGTGGTTTCTGGTTGTTTGGCTGCATGATCTGCTCTTTCATTGCCGGATATTCCAGAATGTCCTGGGATCCAGCAGAATGTCACAGTTTGGTTTAATTCCATATAGGCAAGTAACTTGGAATGAATCTGTTTTACTACAGGGTGAGAGGATTTGGTATTAGTATTTATGGCAGAGACAGCACTGAGTGAGTCAGTGAATATTAAAGCAGACGGAATTAGTTGTTCAATAATGTGATCCAGAGCTAAGTTTATAGCATAGAGCTCAGCAGTGAAGATACTGCATTCTATTGGCAATGAGACAGAAGTGCTAAATGTTGGGAAGATTGCAGCAGCACCTACTTGGGTCTCGGTTTTTGATCCATCTGTATATATTTCACATGCGTTTGAATTAGAAAGAGTGTAAGTTGCATGTAACTGTGCGATATTGGAAGGAGACAGCGTGTTCTTTCCCCACTGTTGAAAGTAGTCATCATATATGGCACAGATATTTTCCCAGGGTGGATGCGGTGGTGTTTTGTCCTGAAATATATTGCTGATATCTATGTTCCATGATTGAGCCAGTTCCTTAAATCTAAGTGCAGCAGGTCGGTTTTCATTAGGTTTACTGATATAAAATGACTCACATTCAGTATTGTAGAGACATCTCCAACAAGGAAGAGAGGGCAGACTACGGATTTTTGCAGCATACATCAGAAGTAATGATTTTCTGCGAAGATGTAAGGGAGGTTCATGAGCTTCGATGTACAGGCTCTGAACCGGGGAAGTTCTGAATGCGCCTAGAGCGACTCTCAAAGCACAGTGCTGGATGGGGTTTAGTCGTTCTAAAGTACTTTTCCTCGCTGAATCATATACTGGAGAGGCATAGTCCAAGCGAGATCTGATGAGAGCTCTATACAGATGGATGAGGGTATGACGATCAGCACCCCATGACATGGATGACACACACCGGAGGATGTTTAATTTCTTCAAGCAGATGGTACGAAGATAGGCCACATGTGCTTGAAAGTTCAGTTTCCTGTCTAGTATCAGACCGAGGAAACGGATATTGTGAGCAAGAGGAATTGGCACGTTATTTATCTTTAGCTCTGGATCAGGATGAAGTGACCGAAGTTTGCAGAAATGAGTGGTAGTGGTTTTCTGTTCAGCGAGATTATATCCATTTTGTAAGGTCCAGGATTGAATTTTCGTTAAAGCAATTTGTAGCTGTCTTTCGATAGTATTCATGCTTTGCGATTGGCAGGATATAGTGAGATCGTCAGCATACATGTATACTTCAATCATTTTTGGAAGTTCTTCCAAAATATTGTTGATCCTAATTGCAAATAGGGTTGGACTCAATATGGAACCCTGTGGGACACCCTCTTCTTGAATGTGAGATGTTGACAGCATGTTTTTATATCGGACCTGAAATGTACGCAATTTTAAAAAGTTCTGAATTATTAAAGGGAGATGTCCTCTCAGCCCCAACTGATGCATATCTTTAATAATACCATGACGCCATGTGGTGTCAAATGCTTTATGAATATCCAGGTTGACCATCACTAGATGTTGTTTTCTCACGAAGGCATTACGAATGTTTGATTCAATTTTTACAAGTACATCTAGGGTGGACCTGTTTTTACGGAAGCCATATTGGTGATCAGAAAGGAGATTTTCGGAGTCTAGAATCCAGGTGAGCCTCTTATGTACCATCCTTTCAAAGATTTTGCCCAGACAGCTTGTCAATGATATTGGTCTGTAATTCTCAACTAGAGAAGGATCTTTGCCTGGTTTTGGAATAGCACAAATATAGGAATGACGCCATGACAGAGGATACGTATTTTCAGAGAAGATCCGGTTATAAAAGAGTAATAGTGTGCCGAGATCGGCTTCACACAGATGCTTCAGCATATTGTAGTGAATGCCGTCTGGTCCTGCTGTGCTGTTCGGAGATTTGCTCAAAGATTCTCTCAGTTCAGATAGAGTAAACAGCTGGTTATATGGAAGTGAAAGTCTAGTTGTGAAATTAAACTTATGACGTTCTGAATCAGTTTTACTGCTTTGAAAGGAGATCGCATAAGAGGAACAGGCAGAAATGTTATAAAAAGATTCGGCTAAAGCATTTGCAATGTCAGTAGGAGAGGATAAGTCCTGCCCATTGCATTGTATTATTGGAGATTGCTGCGGTAGAAATTTCCCATTCAGAGCTTGAATTTTTCTCCAAATGACTCGAGTGTCAGTATTTTTATTAATATCTGAGGCGAATTTAATCCAGGAGTCACGTTTTGCTGTCTTCCTAATTTGTCTTGCTTTGGCTCTGAGTTTTTTGTACATAATGAGGTTGGCGGTAGTTGGAAATTTGCGAAACTGGTTCCAGGCATGATTTTTTTCTCGTTTCGCTTTGGAGCATTCTTCATTCCACCACTGATTTTGGTGTACCCGCTTGCACTGGTTAGATTTTGGAATGGAAATTTCTGCTGCAGATAATATGTGGCTTGTAATGTGATCAGTTACGTCATCAATACGATTTTGTTGTACATATAGTTTGTCAAGTAGAACACAAGTTGAATAGTTTTTCCAGTCTGCTTTATGAAAGTTCCAAGAAGTGCGGCCTTTAGGACATGACACCATCTGTGTTTGAATTGAACTGATGATAGGAAAATGGTCACTGTGCAATGGATCATTTAACACTAACCATTCCATGCTTGGAAAAAGAGAGGCTGAACATATTGATAAGTCTATGGCTGATGTACTACCTGTAGGTAGTTGAATATGAGTTGGAGAGCCAGAATTTAACAGAGTCAGGTTATGGTTATCCAGGAATATTTCTATTAATTGGCCTCTCCTATCCATGATGGAAGATCCCCACAATGGATGGTGACCGTTGAAATCGCCGAGTAAACAGACTGGAGGTGGCAATTGTTTGATAAGATTGTCAAGTTCAGTCTGGGAGCAAGGATAATTCGGAGGGATATAAATGGATGCAAGGGTTAGTGATATTCCCATTGCTATCCGAACGGCTACAACTTCTAAAGAGGTTTGTAGTTGGAGATGTCTTGACGGTATGTTAGTTCTGATAAGAATAGCCACCCCACCACGAGCAGGAGTGTCAGAATCCCTGTCTCGCCTAAACATAGAATAATTTTTAATTTTCAGAGAAACTTGTGGTGATAAAAAGGTTTCCTGTAAACATACACCTATTGCTTTAGTTTGTATTAGTAAATCATTCAAGTCATCTATATTACTGCGTAATCCTCTACAGTTCCACTGAAGGAATTTATTCATTTGCTGGATTTATTGGAGGAAGAGTGATCTGACTGTTTTTTCTGGGAAGGTTTCTGTCTGCTTAGTTTCGATTTTTCATTTCTGGGAAATGTTGGGCGTCCTGTATCCATGGTATCATTCGCATGTAACTCAAGTACTGTCTCTTCATCCTCTGACTGAACCTCCATTTCCATGTTGCTAATCCTTGGTTTCGATTTCTTCTGGTTTTCAATAGTAGCTGATTTCGTTGTTTCTGGCAAGGTTGAGATAGCATCAGTTGGGATGCTGATTGGGGTGTTGCTGGTCTCACTGACTGTAGTTTTCTTATTATAAGTTAGCGCAGTTTTGGCCCAGGCGGCAAAGGAAATATTCGGTTCGATGGAGACATCTGTTTGGGTTGCAGCTGAGCGGCTATTTTTTGTGACCGATGCATATGATCGGCTAGGCATGGTTAGCATTATTTGCTTTCTTGCTTCAGGGTATGTGACTTTATGCTCCACTTTATACTTTTGGATTTTTTTCCCTGTTTTCCAAAGGTCACACGCTTTAGAAAATGCAGGATGGCTTCCTTTACAGTTTGGGCAAACAGGAGTGGAAGCTGTACAGTCTTCTTGAGAATGCTCCTTGGAACCACAAAGAGGACACACAGCATCGCCTCGGCATGCTGTTTGAGAATGACCGTACTTCTGACATTTAAAGCAGCGAATGGGGTTTGGGATGTAAGGACGAATCTTACAATTTAGGTAACCTGCTTTAACAGAAGATGGAAGAGTCGGAGTACTGAAAGTTAAAATGATGGACCTGGTTGGTAGTAGGTTGCCATCTTTTTTAGTCATGATTCTCCGTGCATGAGTCACTTTTTGATCACTAAGCTCTTGTATTATTTCTTGTTCAGAGACATTTAGTAAGTCCCATTCGCTGATGACGCCTTTAGAGGTGTTCAGGGTGTTATGTGGCGTAACTGACACTGGAATGCTGTTAAAAGTTGTCAATTTTAACAATTTTTCTGAATGGCTTGGCTTGGAAGCTTCAATTAGAAGGTCTCCAGATTGAAGACGCTTCACCATTTTAGGAGATCCAACAACCGATTCTAAACATTTCTGTATTAGAAATGGCGATAACTTGCCTACAGGTTGTGTGGATAATGAGTGCATTATTAGAAATGCTGGCATATCTGCATTCTGTTTTTCAGTCCGCTGTCTCTTCGGACGATTCAAGTCACGCTCTGAATCAGAGTTGACAGGTATGGAGCTCGTGGGCTCTCGCGGTGGATATGCATCACAATCCATCGTTGCTCCTTTCAGCCCTGGAAGAGGGAATTCCTTCTCCCAGGTTACCGACCCCGCCACGTGGAGGCAGGAGCGGTGCCAACCAGTGACCAAGCGATCAGCAGAAGAAGAGAGCAGTACGTTGCTAGCGATAGCAGTGACGTTGCAAGCGGGGTTAGCAGTAACGTTGCTAGCGGTGAAGCAGTGACGTTGCTCAGCGAGGGAAGCAGTAACGTTGCGAGCGGTCAGCAGTGACGTTGCGAGCGGTGGAGGGTTTAAGAAAGCACTAGTACTCACTCTAGGAAAAACGCTAGAAAACGCACTATAAAGATCGCTTGGGAACTATCGCTTGGCACTCGGGGCCTCCACCTCCCCAGGGTTGTTAGCTGAAGTGGCATAAATCAAGGAAGAATTAGAATGTATTTAAATGAGATAGGTTTCTTCAATACAAAAATTGAACCACCAGCGTTAAGTGTTTTTAATATTAAATATTTGTGTTTATTTTATAATCATGAGATATAAATAAAATAATAAAATTTGGCATCAGGCCACAGTTTCCCCCAAATGGCATTCATGCATGATTGCGACACTTCTTTTCAGGCTTCAGCAATATTACTTATGGACTTAAGGGTGTTGTAGGACCTCCAGTGATCCCCCACAGTCACCGAGTTAGATGCCTGCACTGCCTCGACAATCCCTTTGAAGGTTGTACGCAAATAGTACATCTTGAAGGTCACAATAACTCCCTGATCCATTGGCTGCAACAGTGAGGTGGTGTTGGGTGGTAAACAAATGACCTTCACATTCACGTCGTCAGGGATATCTTCAAAGTTGGCTGGATGTCCTGGAGCACTGTTGAGGACTAAAACGTTTTTGGGCAAGTTGTTTGCTGCACAAAATTGGGCCACCCCTGGACAAAAGTATGAAGTGTACAATTCACGAAAAAGGGTCTGAGTCGCCCAAGCCTTCTTATTAGAGCACCAAAAAAATGGCAAGTCGTCTTCACAATGACCTTCATAACACATGGATACTGTTGCAGATTGTGCCCTCTTCAGAAATTAGCATTAGCATTAGTAGAGGCATTTGATGCAAGAAAGCAAGCTTATGCAGCATCAGCCAAAAAAAAAAAAAAAAAAAGTAACATAAATAAATAAAAATAACCACTTCCACTTCACCCCTCTGTTCGTTCGAAATACCTGTCCAGCTGAGCCTTAAACTTATTTAGGCTATCAACTTCCACGACAAGGGATGGAAGTCTGTTCCACCTACCAACCACCCGCTGGCTAAAGGCAAATTTCCGCACATCTATCCTACATCTGTCTTTCCTCAATTTGAATTTATGCTCTCTCAGGTGATTATTCTGAGCAAGAGGAAGAATCCCATCAGCATTGAGCATGCTCAAACCATTCAAGGCTTTGTACACCTCTATCAGATCACCTCGCTGGTGCCTAGTTTCCAGACACTGTAATTCGCAAAACTTAAGCCTTTCTTCATAAGAGCACCCCTTTGTCCCATTCGCCAATCTAGTTGCCCTTCTCTGTACTCGTTCCAGCAGCTCTACATCCTTCTTGAAATGAGGCCTCCAGGCCTGTATACAGTACTCTAGGTGTGGCCTGACCATTGCCTTATACAAGGGAATAATCACCTCCTTATCCCTGCTAGAAAAATTCCTATATATCATTGACAATACACCAAATGCAAATGTCAAGTCAAAGTTTTATTTGAAAAAAATGGCATTGCCAATTAGACTTGGCTCTCAAGAGCATTTCCAAAACTTCACAAGAAACAGACCTAAACTAAGTTTTTTTCACCTGGCTGAATATTCTCCCACACTTAGCACTACTGTGAAGATCTGTTGAAATGTCAAGCATGACATGAAGTAATTTGTTCTATTTCAAACTTCGTCATACATTAGTTCTTTTTTCATAAGAGAAACTGCTAGGTTCTTACACTGAAGTTGTCAGAACTGATAATACTGCAGAGTATCTATTTCTTTATCTTTACTGATACTGAAAGGTATTGCAAATGCCTTTTTTGCACAAAACTGAATCATTTCAATTTGGTTCAAAACACTTGTTCTCCCGATGGTAATCAATTCTGCTATGATTATAGTTCAATACACTGTTAAAAGGTTAAATGCAGAGGTTCCTAAACTTGCATACTTTGTGCTTCCTTTATTTTTTTATGAAGACCACAAGCACGAGAGGTATTAGAACCTATAGTACTTAGTTGCGAGCATGGTATGAAGGTTGAAAAGATGAAGAAAGATACTTGTTGATATTAGACTTGAATTTCTGTAGACTGAAATTTCAGGTATACGAATGAAGAGAGGTTGTTCCATAAGATGAAAGTTAAAAAAATAAACGAGGAAGAAGAAAAGTTTGTTCTGTGAGTATGAAGTTGGACAGTAAAAGAATTCTGATTGGTTGTGACACAGGTTCTGACTGGTTTGGAAGAGAGTGAGGATTATAGAAACCAATTCAGAAGAACAGTGCAATGGAAATATCTATAGAAAAGGCATATAGCAGAAACAGGAAGTCTATAAGACAAAGTGGAGACTTTGTTATAGATGGATCATTAATTAACCTAACTGCTAGAGGTCTACACGGCGAGTCCGTAGCCCTGTTGGCAGGAGCAGCAGTGCGTAGCACACGCTTCTTGATTAGACCGGGGTTCGAGCCCGTGACCACCAAATACAGAAAGGTTAGGGAATGACCACCACATATCCCCAGAGCAATATGGCCTTAGTTGCTAATGCTCCTAAAAACCAAATAACTAACAAACAAACAGAGGTCTACATGGACCCAGGCCTATCTCTAGGGCCGGTTAACACAAACAATGTTCAGGCTCATGTTGGGTACAAATAATTGTAATGAATTTTTATTTCAAACGTTTCGGACTTTTTCGAGCTATTTCTTACAAATATATATATATATATATGTATTTAAATTCTTAGTTTCTTTAGATAAAATGTGTATTATTTGTCTGTCGACACTTTTAATTGACCAATAAGGTGCACTTTGTCAATGTCTCCAAAATCCACCGAAATTTGTACTCTTTCGTGGAAATGACCCACCAGCAATGCAAGTTCCGAAAGAAATTTTAGTGTAGCCAGATTAACAGTGCAAAAGCATCAAACCAATTTAAGTAGCGACAGTGCTGACTGTATTTTATTTCTGCACAACAATTTTCAATAAAAAGCACGTGAAGAGAAAGTGGCTGGTACAGGTGGATATCGAAATTTGTTTTGGAATTATATTAAATGTGGTAAATTGAAAATTTATTACATTTTTTTTTAATAATTAATATTGAATTTTGAATCTAAAAATTTATTTATTTTTTATTATTATGAAACTTCAGAAACTAATGCTAGCAATTTTATTTATATAAAAAGTTTCAGTCAAGCTGGAATAAAAATTTTTTGGGTGGGTCGGGTAATGAATTTGAAAAACAAATTGCAGCTTGGGTTGGGACAGGCCAGGTAAAAATAAAAAAATATGTAGGCCCGTGCAGAACACTAACTGCCGTCCTATTAATGGAATCTAGAAGCCTGGAGGTTTTAGGGGTACCACCCCAGATGTAGGAATGATATTCCATGGTAGGACTGATTTGCAATTTGCTCAGGGTGGGTAGCTGTTTGGAAGAAAAGCGATGCCAAAGATAAATAAAAAACCCAGTTTTTTGGATGCAGAGGAACCAATATTTGTGACATTCCTATGCAAAGAGAGAGAGAGATCAGAAGTCAGGACAATGTCTAATACAGATATGTGACCATGTACCTAGAAATCTGAGTGTCGTTGAAGATAAGCATAGGAAAAGAAGAAACGTGGTTTCTCAAACTGGGAGGTGAAATGCAATGTGCTGTCATCAGCAAAACTATGGATAAGATTTTCCAGTCAATGGGAGAAGGTCGTTAATATACAAGAGGAAAAGAGTGGGAGGAAGAACTGAACTTTGGGGAACACCTGCATTAGTGGGGAAGTTAGAAGAAAGACAGCTGTCTACAATCATCTACAGAGTGGTCAGAGAGAAAACTGGATACTCAATTATAAAAAAACAGTTGGAAAACCACAAGATGGACACTTATTTAGAAGAGCTTCATGCACACCTGTAGGCAGAAGACCTCTATGCCAAGCACTATCAAAAGCAACTGCTTGAGTTTCGCCAAACCTTTCCATTGAATTTGCCCACATGAGTAACATAAGCCAGTATATCACCAGTGGATCAACAATGAAGACATCCATCCTGGCAATCACTGACCTGATGGTAGGTTTCTAAATAGATTAGAAGTGTAATGGAACAATAATTGGAAATTTTTTCTTATCCAGCCATTTCCTAAAAAGGGACAAATCCCTTCCATCCAATTATAATTGGATGGAAGGGATTTGTCCCTTTTTAGGAAATGGCTGGATAAGAAAAAATTTCCAAGCAGAAGGGAAAACACTAGCAGAATATGAAAGCGTGAAAAGGCGACACAGAACATGAGAAACAGGCTCAGGAGCACAGGTTTTGAGAACAACTGGTGAAATACCATCAGGACCTCCCACTTTCTTGGTAAGGTTGTTCAAATTCTTTTGACGGAAGACCACAGGAGGCATTGAAAGGAGTGTAATGGGAATGGAAGGAGATGGTTTACCATGTTCATCAATACACGAGTTAGAAGAAATGTAGATGTTAGCAGGTCGGCTTTATCTTTAGCTAAGGTGGCAAAAGAATGCTCTGGTTATGACAGATTTGGGTTGAGCAAAAATTGTGGCCAACAGCTTTGGCAAGAGACCAGAATGCCAAACTACCATATGGACAAGAAACAAGTTTTCTACTCAGCCTGTCCAAAATCTAGTATGGGGTGATTAATTACTGCTTTACAAATGTTGTGAGCTTTCATGTGAGCAGAAACTGAACATGGAGATTTGTATGCAAGCAAACTATGACATGCAACATTCTTACCTTGAACAGCCTTAGTATATTTATTGGAAAACCAAACCAAGGTTTAGATAAAGGGCAAGATTTGAGTTGAGTGTAGAAGCAAGAGTTGAGTGTGGAATAAAGGATTTCATCCCTACAAGAATAATTTCGCTGATATGATCTGAGCAAACAAGATTTGAAACAGTAATATAACCAAGGAAAATAAATCTTGCAGATCATCCCATTTTGCATTTTTGGAATGCCAAACAACATGAGGCTGAGACTGGCCATGGGAGAAAGGCTATCTTGGAGAAGAGATGATGTGATTTGAGGTGACTAGAGGATCGCTCAATTAACAATGCACTTCACACGGTTGTTTATTAAAAAAAAAAAAAAAGAGATTGTTGGCTGTTTGGTTAGGATTGTCTGGTTTTCTGGTAGGTAAATAAACAATCTGTGTGAGGTTGCTAGTAATTATAAAAGCTTCAGCATCTTGACCAGCTGGAGTAGTGAACACTAAAATCACCAAGAAAAATTACCTCACTGTTAGGAAAGTTGGATGGGAGAGAGTCAAGTTTCAAAGAGGGGAAGTCAAAGAGTTCCAAGTGATTAGTGGAGTTGGGAAAACAATAGATCCAACAAATGAATTTGACAGAATAGGGTAAAGAGATTTTAAGCAAAATAAGATCAAAAAGATGCTCTGACAGGGAATATCAGAGAAGACATCTGTTCAAGTACCACCTTTTAAGCAAAAGGAATCATACAGCAAATAATTAGGGCAACTGAGATGAGCAGTGGTTGAATCATCTAATAATTGGGTTTATGTCAGAAAAAGTTTGTGGGGTTCGGCAGACTGTAAGTGGAAATGAAATCATTGAGATTAGAACAGAGATCACATATTTGTGAAACGAACGAGGCAGTTTTTGGGAGTTTTTTAGATCTTTTCCCAGATAAGCTTGTTCTATTAGTTTGACTATTCATGATTATTCAGTATTAAAAAAACGTAGGGAGGGCATTAAGTAATGAAAATTTTGGATATGCAGGGCTATAGTGGAGGGTATGCTTCATATATCCCATGGTTTTTGAAAGACAAAAATATTATTAAAATATTTACTGGAAATTAAAAAATAAATTTATTAGAATTTGATTCTTACGCAATACTTAGTTTTATCCGACTTCTAAGCGACTGAAGCTAATTCGATTAATAAGTCTGATATGCACAGTATACTATCTGATTTTTGTAACATTCTTAGAGCATCTTCTGCTAATTTTACGACTACAACACTGTAGATATGGTGCAGTGGCATATCCAGGTATCATTGTAAGGGGTGGACATTGCGAACAGGATTTGAGTTTTTTTTTTTTTTTTTTAGAATGCCTCCTACATTCTTTTTCTTTAATTTCAAATTGGGGGGGGGGCATAAGCCCCCTCTGCCCAACCCTGATATGGAGTACACATGGCAAGAATATATCCAGCTATTTGACATAACATGGCCTCAATAATGTCTCCTCCCCAGATACACACTACTTTGACTCCCTCTAGTAACTATCTGGCAGAATAGAGGCAGTGAGATTATACACCAGCTGATCTGGAAGTCACCTAAAGAGTTACCAGTAGATTTGTTCAGGTGGACTATCCAGCGGCCAGCATATGAACACTGTTTAGAACTGTACCCTTGAAATGTAAGGAAGATTGGATCTCACCATTATGTCCATCATAACCTCAAAATACAAATCATTCTGCATGATGGAAGAGATGGGGGGGGGGGGGTTGGCTTGTGCAACCATGTATGAAATTTCATACATTTAATTCATGCCCTCTCACAAAGAATGAAATAAAACCCACTTCTTACTTAGATTAGTGGGATAGTTTTTCCTTATTTTTTTAAAAGAGTGCTTCTTAAAAACAAACTTCCTCCAATCCCCCAAACCAAGTGCCCCTTGATGGTGCATCCCATATTTTGATAACCTCTGAGTTTATGCATTAAGTTAAATAATATTTAACTTTATTTTTTTTTAAAAGAAAACCCCAAAGTCTTCAGTTTACGGTACTCAATATCATCCAAAAGCTAAGAAGGCATGCCAATTAACTACGCAGTTCATTAGCAACTTATCTATGAATTTTTGGAGTCAGTGGATTTGAGAGATTTGCTTTTCTTTCAGAAATTCACAACACAAAGTCAGGTGGCTGCCAAACTAAATCAATAATTCATTAAATTTATTACTGAAGCCATACAGCTTCTGCTATAAGTGTATTAATATGGAAAGCAGTGTGCATAGTTACAAACAGACTGCATGAATTTCAGTAATTTCCTGCTCTTCATTTGCTCCATGCACACAGCTAAAAGAGCTGTTATTTCTGATAACTTCAGGCAAAGCATTTTCTTTGATGTCCCTATTGAAAATTCCAGAAATCTGTTAGTTATTATGTAAGCAGGAAAAATAGAAGATTTCAAGTATGAAATGCTACTAAGCCTTTTTAGGCTTAGTAACTATTCCCAATGTAAACAAGTAGAACTTGCCACTCCCAAGGCACATTTTTGGAAAGGTGCTATTTGCTGGATTTTTTCACGGGAAAAACTATTTATTTGTGTGCTCCTCATAATGAATTGTTTTTTGAAAATAAAATTATCTTTCTATACATTAAAATGATTTTCCTCCTAGTGATATTTATTCCGCCAATGGGAGAAGTGTGGTAATACGTAACAAATACTAAAATACGTAACAGAAGCTTTTACTGTAATAAAACAAGCTTCTGTTTTAACATGATCATGCTAGCTAAACCTTGTGCATGCACTTTGTTTACCTAGCATAACCATGTGGTACCATTTTTGATTTCCATATGTAACGTATTTATAGCTGAGGAACAAAGACAGTGTCAAAAGCTTCTGTAAGTATTTTATTTTATCAAAAGAAGCGAGCGCAGCCCCCCCAGTTACATATTATTTTTTCAATATGTATTTCATCTATTAAGAAATTTAAGGCAATTCATGTATTGGCAGCCACAATATAAAATATGAAAAACTGGAGTGTTACACATTAATCGTGGAAGCTACTAGACTTTATACACCGATTAAGGAATATCGTTCAAGGTTTCGGCCTAAATGGTTATCAAATGAACTAATGAGACTCGTGACAGAGAAGAAAAATGCATGGGATGCATATAAATTATCAGGTGACGCAGAAGCCTGTGGCAGATATAAGCTAGTCTGTAATCAGGTCACAAAGGATGTTCGGCAGGCGAAGGCGGATTACGAGAAATCTTTGGCAAAAGATGCTAAGAAAAACAGCAAGGATTTCTTTACTTATATAAACTCTAAAAGGAAGGGGATGAATATGATTGGTCCACTTGACATCGATGGTTCGACTGTTGATGATCCTGCTCAGATAGCAAACAAACTGAATGAGTATTTTGCATCTACATTCACACGTGAGGAATTATTACAATTTGAAAATGGAAGAAGGTTATCAAATTGTAGCAGTGTGCTTAATGATTTTGTAATAACTGAGAGCAAAGTGGAGGAGAAATTGTTGAAGTTAAACATAAGAAAGGCACCTGGGGTGGATGGGATCTATCCAGTTATTTTAAAGGAGGCGGCAAAGCAACTAAGCAAACCCTTAGCCATAATTATGAGAGCATCCTTGGACTCAGGGGAGGTTCCCACGGACTGGAGATGTGCAAATGTGTCCCCAATTCACAAAGGTGGATCGAAGGGTGACACGAGTAATTACAGACCAGTTAGTTTAACTTCTGTTCCGGGTAAAATAATGGAGTCGCTGGTTAAAGATGCATTGCAGGATCATCTAGACAAGACTGCAGCAATAATTCAAACACAGCATGGGTTTGTTAAGGGAAAGTCTTGTCTGACAAATTTGATAGGATATTATGATGTGGTTACAAAGGAACTGGATGCCAAAAATAATTTTGATATCATATACTTGGATTTCAGGAAAGCTTTTGACACTGTTGCGCATGGAAGACTACTGTACAAATTGGAGCAGAATGGTATTAAGGGTAAGTTGCTACAATGGATAAAAGGATGGTTAAGTGGGAGAAGACAGAGGGTGGTAATCAATGGGTGCTGCTCTTCGTGGACTAATGTTATTAGTGGAGTCCCACAGGGTTCGGTGTTGGGTCCACTGTTGTTTTGTGTATTTATCAATGATATTGATGAAGGTATATCAGGCTTAATGTCGAAGTTTGCAGATGACACAAAGGTTGGCAGGGTTGTTAATGACAGTAATGGCAGTGTGCTACTGCAACAGGATCTAGATAATTTGGGCAGATGGGCTAAGAAGTGGCAACTGAAGTTCAACCTTGACAAATGCAAAGTACTGCATATGGGTAGAAGTAACCCCAGAGAAACGTACCAACTGTGTGGTTCTACACTTAAGGTGGTAGAAAATGAAAAAGACCTGGGAGTAATTGTGCAGTCAGATATGAAGTTTTCTGAGCAGTGCAGACAGGCTGCTAGGGCGGGTCATGGGGTTTTGTCAATGATATATAGGAATTTTGCTAGCAGGGAAAAGGTGATTGTCCCTCTGTATAAGGCAATGGTCAGGCCACGCCTTGAGTACTGCGTACAGGTCTGGAGGCCTCATTTTAGGAAGGATGTAGATTTGCTTGAGCGTGTACAGAGAAGAGCAACACGATTGGTGAGGGGAATGAAGGGATTCTCTTAACAAGAGAGGCTTAAGTTCTGCAAATTGCAGTGGCTGGAGACTAGGCACCTGCGCGGTGATCTGATTGAGGTCTATAAGGCCTTGAATGGGTTGAGCACGCTGAATTCTGATGGGATCCTTCCACTTGTTCAGATTACCAACCTACGGGGACATAAGTTCAAATTAAGAAAGTACAGATGTAGAATAGATGTGCGAAATTTGCCTTTAGCCAGCGGGTGGTTAATTGCTGGAACAAACTTCCATCTGTCGTTGTAGAAGTTGATAGGTTAAATAAATTTAAGGAGGAACTGGACAGGCATTTGGAGGGAATGGTGTGATTTTTTTTTTTTTTTTTGGCTGATGCTGCATAAGCTCCTACACTTGCTTTCTTGTATCATGTGCCACTACTACTACTACTACCCAGTCAGTTTATGAAAATGAATTAGAGACCATTACAACGCACATGAAAAAAAAAATAAATAAACAAAAGAGTTTGTTATTCATACAGAACTTTATTGCTACAGTACCTTTCCTGCCTCTGAATTTGACCTTGTAATAAAATTAAGAAAAAAATTTATTGGAGGTTGTATTATAAACTTCCAAAAACTGTCATACCCATTGTTACCTTGCATGAAAAAGAAAAGTCTGCACTAATCATAATGGATTTGACTTATGAGTAACAAAACTTCAGGGAAAATTTTCTATTGGAAGCTATGTTAACTCCCAAAAATCACCATTAAATTGAAAACCAAATGGAATAAAAAAATGTGATTTAAAAAAAAATTAATGTGATTATTAATAAAATATTTTAGTTCTGCAAACTACACAGAAAAAAAAACAAAAAATTCCTTAGGAAATTTCCATAATTACATTTTAATATTTAAGCACATGGAGTCTAAGATCCCATACTCATTCATAATACCAGCAAAGCTGCACTACTGTTGAGGTTTTTTTTTTTTTTTTTTTTTTTTTAACACTGTAGGTATATGGCAGAGTAAAGTTTGTCAAGAATGTTGTGGCATACTACTGGTCAGTTTGTCATCCATAAACCCATTTAGGCTTTCATAATGTATTGTATCTGTACTGGTCTCACAGACTGTCAGAGTTATGATAAGTGAAAAGACAGCCGTTATTAGTTTATTAATGAGGAGGATGTTACTTTGGCTCTTATTTCTAGAATATCATCATTGTAATTAGAGAAGGTGCCATTCCCTACACTTATTTCTTTGAAAAATAAATCCTTAATGATATCAGTTTTTAATAAGCTGAGTTCCTTTGTTAATCTTTACTGCTTTTTTAAACTGAGACAGGGTTTCATCACTGGGCTGTATCTAGTAGTAAGAGAAAAAAATTTTTTTTTTTAATTAACTATTTTCCTTTACAGCTAACTGAACAATTATGACAAACTATTCCCAGGTGTTCATTTTAATGACTGTTTTCATTAACAAAAATAAAAAATGAAGAAAAGTTTTTATGATGGTGAGACAGAGGAGTCAAATTGATTTGAAACGATGTGTTCTCTGTCGTAAACATGGAGATGAAGGCTGTGTAAAGAGACAACTATTTACTGTTGGCAAATGGCACATCATTCACCAGCATTTTCACTTATTCAGTTCCAGCAATAGCATGATAAATACTAATGATATTTGTTAGTTACATTAAAAATAATGCCGCCAAGCAAGTGCACTGTCCTCTTTTAACTGCAAACGAGAAATTAAAACTTTATCTACAGTTTCATAAACTAACCAGATGTATCAGTTAGGTGAGAGGAACGTAACTGGGGTTTAATGGGGAACTGACATTTCAACTGAAGTGTTATTCTCAGTTAGTTTATGAAAATGGGGGTAGTTAGGTCTTTATTTCTAATTTTCAGGTGGTACACAGAAAGTTTTGGGAGCCAGTTCTTTCATTAAGTTTGGAATCCTAGACAGCATTTCTAAAACCTCTCACTAGTAGTTAAAGTTTACTAGAGGTTTATGGAAACATTTAAATTGTTTATTTATTTATTTTTTTTTTTTGTAATTTTTTCCATTTCTCATCAATTTTCTAAAGTAATTTCCAAACAAAATGGACAGCAAATAAAGCCAATCTTTTCTAACAAAAATCAAAACTAAACTATACTTTGCTAGTTGCAAAGTCTGTTATTCCATTACTACAGGAAATCAGAAACACCTCATTGGTCTGTAAATTTGGTCACTAAATTTGCAAATAGCAGCCCACTCTACTGCATGATAGCAAGAGTATTTTTACACAAAAAATTGTCACTAATCCATTTCTGTCCAGTAATGGATTAGTACATTTCAAAGAAATGTACTCATTAATACATTTCAAGGAAATGTATCGATGAGTACAGCATGATGGGAAAATCTTTTGTCATATAAAATGTATTCATTACCAAATTTACAAGACGACCAGAACTTTTTAGAAAACAGTAATTTATTTACAATCCTGGGGAACACCTTGGCCCTTAATGCAAATGGAAATCTTCTAGTCTTACTTTTTAGAAGTTTTGGTAGCATCTGTAGAATTGCATCACTAAAAGCAGACACCAGCTAACACTGCAAAAGGAAAGACATGAAATGAACAACTCAGCAGTATCAGCACACTGATTGAACCATGGACTATTGCTTTAGCCCATAGTTCAATTATTGCTTAGCAGCAATCGCACTGTCTAGACAGCACTATATCTGCATAACCTGGTTCACAGTTTCATACGTTCTTTGCTTATTGACAAAGTTATTTTATCTAGTTTAGCATTTTCCACAAGAAAAAGAAGTAAATTTTTTTTAAAGATTATGCTTGCTGAATTTTAATTCTTTAGTTTGTCAAAAACAAAACATCATTGTCATCATAGTGTATGCCCACTGATAAAATTCTGTATGAAATGTGTTTTCCTATAAAATTTTACTCTAAAGGGTTGTTATTATGGATCCACACCCTGGGACATCATGAGTGAAAAGGGACAGGGATGAACAGTATGTTGAAGCCAATAACATTGAATCAGCACTTTACAATATGTCATATGATACTGAAATAAATTCTATTCAAGTGATGCAGATTCTGAACCTCTTTCAGATGCATCTGTTAATGTAAGAACACTACAAACAGCAGATGGCAGTGTTATTTGGAGGTGATTAATCTTCACAGATGAAATCTATTTACTAAAAAGCAATGCCTACTTGTTCCAGCACCACATGGCACACATAAAAGACTCTCACAAATATAAAAGGCAGCAAACATGTTAACTGACATGGTGGAAATGGGACAAACTGGTCTTGTCCTGATAAGATCATCCAATTCATCCCACAAATATAGTTAAGGTTGCTACTCCATTTTGGCAAGTCCATTTTCAATCACTGTTTTCTATAAACCACTTGGGGGGGAAAGCACTATTTAGGAGGTTCAGCAACAAGTCTGAGTGTAGGGATCTTGGTGTTGTTGATGATCAAGTTAGCATCTTCTTTATTTTCCGTTTCTATTATCACTACAGTGTTTCTAGTCTTCCATATGGATCGGATTCTGGCTGTTTTAAATTCCTGCGTTAAGGAGTCAACCTTTTTTTTTACTTCTTCACTTGTTTTGAGCATATGAGTTGGTCGGTTTGAGTAGCATGAGATGTGGGGTGAGGAGCAGTATCTTCCTAGGTGCTGATTTTGTGGTTGTATTGGTCATGGTATCGGCAGCAGTGACGCCTTTATGCCTCAGCGCTTCAGAATATGTCAGGGTGTGTGCTGTGGCATTTGACTTGCCCCACATTCAATGCAAGCATGGAATTGAGTGGTGGCTCACTCGCTTTCAAGGTACTGGTCATGTAGTATTACATCTTGTGGAAAATTGTCACAATTTGGGATCTAAGTCCAGAGGACACTGTCCGAATTCTCCATAAATATATTTTCTAGTGCTGTTTTAAGAAAGGGTTTTCCCGTACACAGTTCTTTCTCTGGTAGGGCAAGGTCAAGAGGATTAGTCCTGCTGTTTGCCCTCAT
Organism: Mastigoproctus giganteus; assembly: GCF_048544385.1. Classification (NCBI taxonomy): domain Eukaryota; kingdom Metazoa; phylum Arthropoda; class Arachnida; order Uropygi; family Thelyphonidae; genus Mastigoproctus; species Mastigoproctus giganteus. The sequence continues at coordinate 115,048,252 of NC_143578.1, read as the reverse complement.
TAGTGTGCTTTTGCAGCGAAGTAGCTTCTGGCTGCTCCCTGTTCTCTGTCTTGAGCGCATTTCCATTCAGGTATTGGGAAAATTTATTTTTGCGCTTACTTGGGGGGAGGGGTCCGGATGGGATGTCCTTCCCTTCCTCCTGCAGATCAACAATGACATGGTCATCTTTCTGCCTCTGCAACTGGTTATCGCCATTTTTACCTTGTTTTCCTTCCATTTTTAGTGTAATCCGGTCAATTGAGAACAGTTCGGATTATCGAGGTTACACCTCTATGTCAGGATTGGACTTTGGGAATGTTGACGAATGGTGTTTGCCACATATCCGTGGTGTAATTTGGGGGTTTCCAACGAGCTTTTGAAGATTTGGGCTATCCCCACTGACACTTTTGGGGGATGGGGTGGGGTGGGGGAAACAACCAAGTATAAAAATAGCCCCAGAATGTCTGGATTTTTTCCCCTAGGGGGTTCCCCTTATTTGCAAAGACGATGTACATCAGATTTGCTGTAATGTGCATCAGAGCACAGATGGGTCCTCACCATGGAGAGTTTATGGTTTGGGGGGGGGGGGGGGGCAAAAATCATTTCTTTGGTTGAAATTGCACGGAATTCAGTAGGAAAGGTTGGGACACATTACCTGACGTTGAAGCACTTCCCCAGTCAAGGGCCAGATCCTAGCGTGGTGGCCGTGTTACACCGGAGCACTTCTCTATTCCCCCTCCTGGAGCCACATGGTGACCATGCAGATCTTGCAAACAAAGGAAAATAGAGAATAACGCTAGTATCTGGCTAATTTCCCTAAGAGGAACCAAAAATTTCTCACCTAGGCACTCCTCAGATGATTATCTTCAGGTGGAGACACAACTTGGAATTTTAACTGCAATTTAAACACATTTTTACAGAGCGTAGTTACGTGCGTCCGAATGCAAAGGCATACATATTGGCCCTCCAGCTTTGCAGATTAGCAGGAGGGGAGGAACACTGCAAACTGCCTGTTGAGAAACACTGCCCTGAATTGCTCTAGCCATAAATTACTCTGATCTTGCATGGCTATCCCAGAGTAAAAACAAAAAAAAATTTCATTATTTATAAAGTCTTATCTTATCTTATCTTCCTTCATGGATTAGGTGATGCGCCTGTTCTGATCTTGAAGAGGTCTGCCCATCTTTTCTTTGGTCTTCCTCTGTCTCTTTTTCCTTTTGCTCTATATGTATAAGCTAATTTAGGGAATCTATATCTTCCATTATTTCTGCATGTTCTTTCCATCTTTGTTTATATTGTATAATTTTTCCATTAATTGGGTAAATCTTTAATTCCTTTCTAATACAGTCCATTCCGGTTATTTGGGACACATCGGGACTAGTGCATTTTGGCCCGATTAAGTGGCTGCCCCAATTATCCGAAGTTTCACGTAAATAGTTAAAAATACAATGTACTCCCCCCTTTACAATTGGTTCACTGTACAATCAAATCACGTTACAACAAACTCACCATAGTAAAGTACCGTTCACTATACGATGTGTAGTAAGCGCCAGTCATTGTGATCACGTTTGTGAATTGAATTTTAATTCTATTAAACAGCGATTCTAATTAACGAAAATAGGAGGACTATTATCCACAGGCTATAAAAGCAAAGATATATTAAGCCCAAATTTACCTTTATTACTTTGCAATTAAAAAATTAAATGATAAGTGAAAATCGGAAGAATATACGTGATAATCGGAATAATTAATACGTACTGTAATATGTACATACGAACTAGTTGACATTTCTGTTCACTGACATTTGTGGGTGGGAATTAAAATTTAAAACAGTAAAAAGATAAGCAATCAATAACAAAGAACACGGAACACACAAATTGCAAGTAACACAATACACGCAAGTGAGAACGGAGTAACAAGTTACAAAGCTTTAAAAATAGGAATGAAGAGAAGATTCTGAAAATTAATTTTTTTATATGATTGAATATTTCATGGAAGTGTAAACACATTTCACCATAATAACCCACAGAATTCCAGCTGTCGGTATTATCGCAAATTCACTAAGATTGAGTTTACTGTCCGTTTATGATATATTTCACTAACAGAAAAGCCCAATAAACAGGTGACTGCTAATTGTTTTATGGTTGTGACCTCCAGAATTTCAACTGAACCACGTGGTACCGCCAGAGACAATCGTAGGGTAATCTGCAGTGGTGCGGTCTCCTGCCCCGATTAAACGGCATGCTGTCCCAATTAAGCAAAGTAAACCGTGGCTATTTTCTCGATTGGTTTCTGTTTTTTAAGATCTGCCCCAAATAAACGGCTGCCCCGATTAACCGGTGGCCCAAATAACCGGAATCCACTGTATTTACATTTGGTATTTTATCTAATTTTGTACATCCTTTAACATATCTTAAAAAGTTCATTTCTGCAGGTTGTATTCTATTAATATCTCTTTGTTTCGGTATCCATGTTTTAGAACCATAAAGAAGTGTTGGTATTGCCATTACTTTGTAAAATTTCAAATGTGTTTCTTTCCTTGTTTTCTTAGCCAGAGTTCTTTTTATTGTTCCCCATATATTTTGAAATTTCGCCAATTTCTGGTTCATATCTCCTTCAACATCATATGTTATATCACATCCTAGTTATATCTAGGATGTGATATCAAATTTATTCACGATTCTTTCTTTGATTGTTTCATCACCACTGCCTCTCAATTTCAACCCTTCCCCAAACAAGTTTTTCACAGTTGCCCGCAAGTATCCATCCTGGGACCCTTTTATTTGGAACTCAGTGTTGAACCAATGCTACTAAATTCAGTAATTATTCCCCATCTGCATATACAGATGACTGGATTCTTTTATTCTTCGGAACTCCGGATGACAACCAGAATCAAATGATAATAATGTCCTAAAAGGCTTATCAGGTTAGTCCCTCTCCAATAAATTAACTATTTCACACTCAAAAATGCAAATGACTGTTTTCAAAGAAACCCTTTCTTCCACCCACCCTCCTCTAATCAAAATTATTGAATGTTCAGTTCCTTTTGTTTCTACTGTTAAATATTTAGGTGTAATCACCGATGGCAGATTAACTTTCCTCCAGCATCTTACCCATTTAAATGATAAGGTAAAAAAAAAAAAAAAAAAAAAACCTTCATTTCACAAATTGTTCAAATAACAAGACTACATTGAGGACTTAAACACAGTACTCTGAGTCCTCTACAAAGCTGTGGTCCTCCCTATCGTTACTTACACTCCTGCAGCCTAGTTTCATCATGCAAAGCTGATCACTGTACAAGAAAAGCGTGGTTCTATTCAGAGGACCTTCCTTCTGGTCTTCGTTAGAACACACTGCACTGTGAGTACGGATGCCTTACAAGTTCTTTCTGAGTTAATCCCACTCAATTTGCACTTAATTTTTTGCAGACTCTGCTTTTTCATCGATAAGGAATTACCACTTGATTTTGACAGCATTCAGTCAGATCCACTTGCTTTTGCCAAATCGGGAAAAAACTGTACAGCTAGCAGCTTCTATCTGAAAAAGGCAAATTCTCTGTAATGATTCCAACAAAGGTCTAACAACCAAAAGGTTATTCTTGGCAGTTCATGTCACTGAACAGCAAAGAGCTGACCAGTGAGGGAATATCGTCAAGAAGAATCTGATAGCTCCTGCAAACTTGTGGATTTTTAGGCTTATGAAGCCTGTACCATTAAATCTCTTCAAAGAACTGTTTGATCTATCTTTTTCTGGGACACCCTGTTTCTTTTTCCAATTGGTATGTAGTTCATTGCCAATTTTGGAATCTCTTCCTACTCATTCTCTCTACATGCTCTTTCCACTTTAACTGATAATTTTGTATTTCTTCTGTATGTTGGAGGTGTTTAATCTTTCCTTTATGTCTTGTGTTTCTTTGGCAATTGTTATATTGTTATTTTTTGGTTTTTAGGAGCATTAGCAACTAAGGCCATATTGCTCAGGGATATGCGGTGGTCATTCCCTGACCTTTCCGCATCCTCCGTATTTGGTGGTGGCTCGAACCCCAGTCTAATCAAGAAGTGTGTGCTACGCACTGCTGCTCCTTCTCACCTGGCTACGGAGGCACCATTTTTTTGGTGATCTAGTCTTGTTAGTACCAGTAGTGGTCTGAAATATTTCATTTGGGCTGCTTCCAGACACTGTTTATCCCTCTTCCCAAGTGTCCATACTTTACTACCATATTTAAGTGCTGCCTTTCATGTTATGTTATGTATTCAAAATTTTGTTTGTACTGTCATTTGTTTGTCAAATTTTCTTTTTACTATTCCAGTCATTCTATTTTAAGTTTGTAACTTGTATTCGATGTTATTTCTAATATTAATTTCATAAATAAACAAAATATCAAATGATTTATGTCCAGCCTTGATACTGATTTCTTTCTTAGTGGTCATGATTCGTTCAATCAAAAACTGTTCTCATTCAATTTATCACCCACTAACTTACACCTTTGTGGTGCTCTTGAAGACTAAACCATATTCCTTTTCACTGCTCCTACTCATACAGATCTCAACTTTCTCTTACTGCTGGACTTATGCAACCTGGTCAAAAACCCAAAATTCTTGCAAATCTTTGTAACTTTCAGGCATTTCAAAACTTCTCCAATTTTGCCTTTCGATACTACAAAATACTCTATTCTTCCTCTGCTCAATTTACAAACCAACTACAATTTTTACCATTTCTTGGTGACCTACAACCATTGGTTGTAAGTAAACATGTAATTGAAATTTTGTATATATTGTGTATATTACTCTTGATATACATACTTTATTATGTTTAGCCTGCTTAAATTTAATCAAGATTCAGAAGTTAGTGCAAATGCATCATGTCTAGATGAGTAAAGTAACTTAAATTATAGTAACTGAAATCATCTCATTAGATCACATATTGTGAATGTCTTCACAGCAAGTTGCCTATTCAATTATACTTTTAACCCAGTTATAACAACTGGGTTGTCAGCTCTTATACCATCAGGGTACCTATCCACTCAACAATGATGGGCCAATAGCTTTGAAATGAACATTTGGGTGGTGGTACCCATTAAGAATAAGTAACAATTGTCTTCTCTATTACGGAAGCATTACTTATTTGACGTATAACAGAATAGGCATCTTGTTGCAAAGGCATTCACAATATGAGATGTAATGAAATGATGCCACTATAATAATTTCAGTTAATTTACCACGTATAACACTGATGCATTTGCACAAAATTATATACCTGCTTAACTTTTTATTTCTAATGTTATATTAATAAACTACAGGTAGCCCTCGTATAACATGGTTATTAGGTTCCTGTAAAATGCCGAGTTGTGCGAAACTGTGTTATACGGGACTAAGTATAAGTACAAAAGGTTGGGGTTACATTCCAAAAGCTAACAAACAAACGTACACTGATGGGATTCTTCCACTTGTTCAGATTGTAAATTAATTCAAATATAAATTAATTCATGGGAACTTAAAATCCAAAATCAGGAAAGACAGATGTAGAATAGATTTGCAGAAATTTCCCTTTAGCCAATGGGTGGTTAATTGCTGGAACAAACTTCCATCTGTCATTGTGGAAGTTGATAGGTTAAATAAATTTAAGGAGGAACTGGACAAACATTCAGAGGGAATGGTCGTGTAAATTTTTTTTTTTTTTGGCTGATGCTGCATAAGCTCATATGCTTGCTTTCTTGCATCACATGCCACTATAACTACTACACCATTCTAGATTTCGCGTATCTTCTGCTCTCTTTAAAAAAAATCAATAAACTGGGTTTGTTTGCTTGATAAATCTTTGTGAATTTCATCGTATGGAACTAAGCATTTTTGAAGCTCCCTTTTGAACTTTGGGCTCCTTTCATTCGAGAATCTGCATTAAAAAAATAAGATTCTAATTGCTCGGCTAATTTTATACCTTCCCCTATGCTTTTTAGTGTAAAATTTGGAAGTTTAGAATTTTCATCTGCAATATCATCCTCTGAATTGATTTGGTTTTACCTCCAATGTCATTTCCACCAAATCCGTTCACCAGCCTCTTTTTCTACCAGTAAACCTTGAACGTCTTCAGTAATCATATCCTTTTAAATTTTTTTAGGAGCATCGAAGACTAAGGCCATGTTACTCTGTCTATATTGTCTATATATTGCATGTGTTCTGTAGTTGATGTTCTGTTTTGCTGGACGAAAAACCTGAGTTCCCGGGAGAAAAAAAACCATGCTACCCTTGCCCGACTAACTCGGTGAAGTTGTGAAAAAGACCCATAAAAAATTTCTCCTGTCATCGATTGGATTCCAACTCGAGCCTTTTCCACCCGGTGTTGGGAGGAGGGCGATTCATCAACTGTGCTACCCACAAGTGCTTCAGTAGTCATATCATCAAAACCTTCCGACTTAGAAATTCTACTATCACACCGATTCAGTTTTCTGCCAGTTCGACCATATTTCCTGAATGAACTGACTCTGACCATATATTTTTCCACATGCATTTAACATTGACAGTTTTACTTCTTTCAGCGATAAAGCTATGATTCTGATACAGTCCACAATTTAGAAATGTTTCAATGCCTCCATTACTTCAATAGATTCGGAATCAATTTTTTCCAAAATCCATTGTAACAATTTTCTGATAGAATGAGTTTTAAAGGTGGATATAATGCCTGATCTAACGGCTGAATGAAACAAGTTGTATTAACCCAGTACAACTGTGGTGGTAGGAACATAACTTAAATGTTTGGATGACTTAAATCTTTTGGGTGGCCTGGTGTGCTATCCAATAGTAATAAAACTTTGAAATCTAGATTTTTCCACAAGTTCAACAGCACAGAATGTAACAAGGGAATTTACCAACAAAATAAAATACAGGGATTTCTCAATAATTTTTTTTTGATTAGTGAGTCAACAGTGGGGATTCAAAGAGTGTGGAAACATTGAAAAATTACATCCAACATAATAGCAGGGTTTCCCCCGCACAAAAGCTCAAAAATACCCAGTTATTTTATTATTTTTTTTTTTTTGATTTGGTAGTTGTTGGCGCATCGGCTTCTGTGGCCATATTGCACCTCCCAAGGTTTTTGCAGTACTTTGATCCAAGCCCGAGGCGGGAATCGAACCCGCGACCTTTGGGTTGCCGGGGAGGTACTTTACCCACTCGGCTAGCCCGGTCGGCATACCCAGTTATGTGAGGTTTATCGAAATTCTCTAATCGTGTTAGAGCAAAACTGTGTTATATAAGTACCATGTTGTGCGAGGATTGCTGTAGTTTATCAATCGAGTTAGAGCGAAACCATGTTGTAGAAGTGCCGTGTTTTACGGGGGTTGCATATATATCCTAAAAGTTCTTAAGTTCAAATTATCCAATTAACCATCATATTGGATAAAAGCGTGATTAAAACAAATCTGAATCTAGTTAAAATGTTAAAAATTTGTTTTTAACCATTTTCCTCAATCAATCTTAACAATCGGTCATCTTTTCTGGCATAGCTTTTGTGAAAGTTCCATTTGGCCTAATCAAAATTTATCTGAAAAGCATTCACTGCTAGTTGCATTACTAATTATACACATTACTGAACTCTTATGGACAAATTGTCTATTTTGGAGCCAGTACTGACTCTCCTGTCATTATCACTGTGCTGTATATTGTAATCAAATCGTTTTTATGTAACAGCTTCTGGTAGTTTCCAGTATCTAATGTCTTCCGTGCTAAAATATTTTAACTTATATTATACATTGTAATCTTATTATTATACTAAATCAGATTTGTTTTGTAGTGTATGCTCATAACTCACCACTGTAATTCTTTTGATAATACTGTACAATTTTATATGTTCCTGTCCCCCCCCCCCCCACTTTTTCGTCCCAGTGGTTCCTTGTCTGAACCGCTGGGACCCGAAAAGTTCCTCTTGCTGGCACCCACTGGTATTACACTTCCTCCAGTTGGAGTGGAATTCCGCCTCCCCGGGCAGTCATTGGTTGCAGTGGCCTGGCTCCTCGTGGTTAAGGTTACCACATTACTCACATTGGATTTTTTTTTTTTTTTTTAAATGGACTGTTACATCACAGTGCTATGAGGCGGAGTTCATATATTGGCATGGACTCCACAAGGTGTTGAAGGGAGTCGTGTGGTAGTGCTATTCATGCATTGCACAATGTATCCAGTAATGCCGCACACTGACAGGAAGATGGTCGTAGCATCAAATTTCCTTTTACAGAATGTCCCAAACATGCTGAATTGGTCTGAGATAAGGAGAGTTGTGTGGCTGTGGGAGGATGGAGAACTGCTTATCATGTTCCTAAAACCAGTCATCAACCCATCAGCCCCTGACGTATAGTGCATTGTCTTACTGATAGATGTTAGAGTTGTCTACATACACTGCCATCAAGAAGGAATATACTTGGTAGACAATGTTCAAAAAGTAGGCATGCCACAAAAACAGAAACAGTCCCCAAACCACTGTTGGTATTGATGTACCTATGCAAGGTGCAGTTCCTTGTATCCTGGAGTGAGTATTGGTGCCTTACAGCCATCAACTGCCACAGCTCATACAAACTAATGTCTGGTGCAGAGTCCATGTGGATATCAGTCTTGCTATTCCTATGTTGCACTGGGTGGCTAGATGGGACACTGTGCTTCAATCAAGCCCTTTCCTGCTTTGCCCTGGAATTCATGCAGAGAAGATCATTACTTCCAAAATTGCCACCGCAACCTGCCAACACTTCCGGACCAGCTGAGACACCTACCTAGCCTTTCCAGTTAGGCTACTACCAGGAACAATCACACCTACTGCAGTCATCGATGGACTCATTTTACCAGATTTGACACACAGAACTTGTCCTGCCACAGAATTTAATTCATCCTGACTTGTTTTCTAACTGGATTGAATCCATTACCAACTGACTGACTTGCTCATAACGTATGAGCAAGTATATTCTGGCGGAGGAAACAGTACTCCTCTGTTTCCTCCGCCAGACATGATGTACAAATCAACTATACACACAGCTAACCATGGACTTTTGGTCACAGGGTAGGATATTGTGTTTACCAATCACATGGCTATGATGACTACTATGCAGCTCCCATGCTGCGTGGCTTTCTTTCCTCTTCCTGGGGTTTATATTCCCTCCTTTTGCCTGGTGGAGCCTATAGGCTTTGCTCCACATGCCCCGCTGCCTGACCAGGGGAATGTTTCATCTGCATCCCATTACTTCAGTCTTAATTCCCCTTCTTTCGTACATTTGGGTCATTCCATGTCAAGTGGCCTAGGGGTCCCTGCTCGACCATCTTCAATTTTGTTGAAATTTGGTGTGAATGTTTAAACAGGTTTCAAATGATGCTATGCAAAATTTCAGTTCAGAATATAGTATGCTCCAGGCACCAGCACCTTATTTGTGCAGGTCACTTGTGTTACGCGGAGCAAATCACAAAAAATTTTAAGTGTTACCGTTGCACAGCATTCAGAGATAGTACTCTGAAACTTGGTATACCTAGTTAACTTTTGGCAGAGAATGCAAAACTTTTGGTGTTCAGGCTCAATAACGTTCACATTTTTTACAATGTGGTCTAAAACTGGCACCAAAAATTTGTCACAACAAATTTAAGCAAGACTTTTGAAAGTCATAACTTTGAAATAAAAACCTTTGGTTCCTCCTCCTTTGGGCATTACATTTAACATCTGTATGAATTCAGCCTAACTAAATATGAGCTCTTATATTTGTTTGCAGCTGAGATATTTTCCTTCAAAGATAGACTCAATTTAAAAGTCAAATTTTGACCTATTTTTAGGGGCAAATATCTTAATGTGGGACACCTTCAATCCTCTCGTTTCTGCCACCATTGGACAGTGCAGGTTTTAAGCTACAAGAATCATGGTTTTTTTTTTAGTTTTGTGTCTTTGCACTTAAGGTGTTAAAATTAAGCCTAAATATCAAGTAGTTTTATGTGCCTTATTGTTATTTTGTGAGATTTTTTTTGTTGCAGAACACTTCCTTAATCCTGTCTAATGTATAGAATAATCTAGAAATAGAGTATATTCTAAACTATTCTAAAATTCCAGAACATTCTAGAACTCTGGAATATTCTAGAATCATACAAAAAAAGTATAAATAGCTGATATTTGAACTATGCTGTTATTAACGTGTTTTATCTTCATGATGAACAGTTTGTTTATTTTGCTCCTCTATTTTTTTATTGTTTGACTGTAATACAGTTAATTAGGTTTTCATTGCTTGCAAAAACGTCCACTTATTAGTCAGCAAGAAAGCTATGGAATCAGAAGATTTTTCTGGAGATAAGCTGGACTCATGCATCATCAGTCATACGGATAATTCTAAATGTTGTGCTATCCTATACACTCAAAACTAGGTTAAAATTATTTAAAGAATTTGAAGAACAACAGCTGATTGGTTGACGTTGTGGATTAAAACTAGGTGAAGAAGACAATTTGTCTACATCATGAAGTTTTGCTTTAGACAAAATTTGAATTTTTGCAGTGTTCATGTTGCAATACTCTCCAGAAGAAAAATCATATGGTGAAAAAAAAAGTTTACAACCAATTGATTTTTCAATGGCAGACTACCTGAAAGACCTAACAAAAGTAGACATAAAACCAGGCCAGAAGCTGTGCCCATCATGCTGAAAAGCAGCATCAGGAACATCAACTTCATCTGGATCAGACCACGATGGCAAAATGCATGTGACTGAAAGCTTGAACACAAGTTTGATGGCTGTTGCTATTTCTCCTCTGAAATTTCAACGAATAGCTAAGAGAGACTCACAAGGCTATACCAAAAGGAAGGCAAGTCAAGTACAAGATGTAATTACCAGTAAAATTGCATCTATTGGTGGCTTGGATCCAAATGACATCATGGAGCCAAGTGCAAGTCATCAGCGTGGAATTGCTTGGATTACAATAAGCTGCTAAAAGAATTGAAAGAAAAGTTGATGGTACCAAGTCATATAGAAACACTTCAAATATTAACACTAGCTCCAGTTAGTTGGTCCATAAAGAAAACAATGGAAGAGTTGTGTCAGAAAGAATGGTCAAGAAATCTAGAAAACTTAAAGCAGAAGAAGGAATCATGGAAAAAAGGAAGAAAACCTGGAAAAAAGCAAGGAAAAAAGCTTCCTGAGCAAGTAAAGCAAAAGGTGATGGATTTTTTTGAAGATGATGAATTTATTGGATATGCCTTGGAAAGAAAGATTACGTTTCTATTAGAAATGGAATAAAAATGTAACTGGGAGAATAGCCAGGCTACATTGCATCCATTTGTCATTTATTACAAGGATGGTGAACTTCAGAATATAAGTTTCTGCACAATCAGTGACTGCCTTCGACACGACAAAATTGCAGTGCATGTTTTTCTAACCAACTTAATTCAATGTTTGAAGAGTTTCATGACAGAAATCAGGCACATTTACTACTTCAGTGATGGTTCTGCAGCTCAATACAAGAATTTCAAGAATTTTATTAACTTTTGTCATCATCAGGATTTTGATATCAGTACTGAATGAAATTTCTTTGGCACTAGCCATGGCAAGTCACCATGTGATGGAATTGGTGGAACAATAAAATGATTGGCAGCATGTGCAAGTCTCCAACACTCAACTGAAAACAAAATCCTGACACCAAGAAACATGTTTGAATTTTGTGACAAGCATGTGACTGGAATAAAATTCTGTTTTGTTTCTAAAGAGAAAATTGAGCAAGTAAGGCCATTTCAAGAGAAAATCATCACTTCCTTCCTATTGATGCAAGACAGATTCATGTTTGTAGAGTATCAAATGACACACCATCATCATTTGTAACTAATGTAGATCAGACTAACAAAACCAATATTCAATATGTGCCAACTGTTAATTTACAACCTGGCCAATACATTGCCCGTATTTATGATAATAATTGGGGGATTGGAAATATTTATGAAATTTCATTTGAAGAGCATGATGTATTGGTAAATTTCATGTATCCTTATGGAGCAGCTCGCTCATTTCACTGGCCTGTTAGACAAGATGTCTACTGGATTCCTGAACAACAAATTATTGCCAATCTTCCAGCTCTCAAAACAACAATGATGGAATGACAATATAGATTCCCTGAAGCAGTAGTATCAACCATCAATGAAAAATTCCAGTCCATTACAAAGCAGTGATTCAATATCTTCACACTCACTTGCTTATTTCAAATTGTATTGTGTTTTAAATAAATTTTGTTGCAGTTATAACTTCTTTCAATAGAACATCATCTTTATGCTGGGAATCTTGAATAAAGACCACTTTTCAGGCTTGGGAGTTTGCACTAAAGAAACCCATTCAATTTCTTTTCTTGCCATTTGCACCCCTATTGTAAAAAATACAGATCTTTTTGCACTGGCAATATATCCTTTCTCCTTAACCAAAGGGCAGGGTAATTGCCGACAATTTCACTCTTGTAAATGCAATAGTTCTGCCCTTGTTTAGATGTGAAACTTCACCATCAAATAAGTATGCAAATATTATAAGGAAAATATAAAAAGTTTAGGGCCATTTTTAGGCCTTAAGTAGCAAAGACACAAAACTAAAAAAAAAAAAAAAACCCACGATTCTTGTTGCTTAAAAGCTGCAATTTCCAATGGTGGCAAAAACGAGAGGATTGAAGGTGTCCCACATTAAGATATTTGCCCCTAAAGATAGGTCAAATTTTGACTTTCAATTTTCGAGTCTATCTTTGAAGGAAAATATATCAGCCACCAAACAAATATTACAGTTTGCTGCCTGTAAATACAGACCAGTTAGTTTAACTTCTGTTCCGGATAAAATAATGGAGTCACTGGTTAAAGATGCATTGCAGGATCATCTAGACAAGACTGCAGCAATAATTCAGACACAGCATGAGTTTGTTAAGGGAAAGTCTTGTCTGACAAATGTGATTGGTTATTATGATGGGGTTACAAAAGAACCAGATGCAAAAAATAATTTTGATATCATATATTTGGATTTCAGGAAAGCTTTTGACACTGTTGCGCATGGAAGACTATTGTACAAATTGGAGCAGAATGGTATTAAGGGTAAGTTGCTACAATGGATAAAAGGATGGTTAAGTGGGAGAAGACAGAGGGTGGTAATCAATGAGTGCTGCTCTTCGTGGACTAATGTTATTAGTGGAGTCTCACAGGGTCTGGTGTTGGGTCCACTGTTGTTTTGTATATTTATCAATGATATTGATGAAGGTATATCAGGCTTAGTGTTGAAGTTTGCAGATGATACAAAGATTGGCGGGGTTGTTAATGACAGTAATGGCAGTGTGCTACTGCAACAGGATCTAGATAATTTGGGCAGATGGGCTAAGAAGTGGCAACTGAAGTTTAACCTAGACAAATGCAAAGTACTGCATATGGGTAGAAGTAACCCCAGAGAAAAGTACCAACTGTGTGGTAATACACTTAAGGTGGTAGAAAATGAAAAAGACCTGGGAGTAATTGTGCAGTCAGATATGAAGTTTTCTGAGCAATGCAGACAGGCTGCCAGGGCAGGTCATGGGGTTTTGTCAATGATATATAGGAATTTTGCTAGCAGGGAGAAGGAGGTGATTGTCCCTCTGTATAAGGCAATGGTCAGGCCACGCCTTGAGTATTGCGTACAGGTCTGGAGGCCTAATTTTAGGAAGGATGTAGATTTACTTGAGCGTGTACAGAGAAGGGCAACAAGATTGGTGAGGGGAATGAAGGGATCCTCTTACCAAGAGAGGCTTAAGGTCTGCAAATTTCAGTGGTTGGAGACTAGGCACCTGCGCGGTGATCTGATTGAGATGTATAAAGCCTTGAATGGGTTGAGCACACTGAATTCTGATGGGATCCTTCCACTTGGTCAGATTACGAACCTAAGGGGGGCAAAAATTCAAATTAAGAAAACACAGATGTAGAATAGATGTGCGGAAATTTGCCTTTAGCCAGCAGGTGGTTAATTGCTGGAACAAACTTCCATTTGTCGTTTTGGAAGTTGATAGGTTAAATAAATTTGAGGAACTGGACAGGCATTTGGAGGGAATGGTGTGTTTTTTTTTTTTTTTTTTTCTTGGCTGATGCTGCATAAGCTCATACACTTGCTTTCTTGCATCACATGCCACTACTACTACTACTAATATAAGAGCTCATATTTAGTTAGGCTGAATTCATACAGATGTTAAATGGAATGCCCAAAGGAGGAGGTACCAAAGGCTTTTGAGCCTGAACACCAAAAGTTTTGCATTCTCTGCCAAAAGTTAACTAGGTATACCAAGTTTCAGAGCACTACCTCTCAATGCTGTGCAACAGTAACACTTAATTTTCTGTGATTTGCTCCATGTAACCCAAGTGACCTCCACAAATAAGGTGCTGGTGCCTCAAGCATACTCTATTCTGAACTGAATTTTTGCACAGCTTCTTTGGAAACCTGTTTAAACATCTACACCAAGTTTCAACAAAATTGAAGATGGTTGAAGAAGAAACTGACTGCATAAACTACAATCTTATATCAGCCATTCTCAACTTTGAGCTTTTACCACTAGCAGGAATGGGCTGTTCTGTAGAAAGAGCCCATTCCTACAGAATCGGGGATGGGGGGGGGGGGGGTTGCTAATGCAAAGTCCACCGAGTGTATAGTTTAGTTACAAATCAATTTTAAATTATATTTTAATGAAATACTAGGAGGCTCAGCCCCCTGCTTGCTGCACTCGCTTCTTTTGATAATATAAAATACTTACTGAAGCTTTCGACACTGTGTGTGTCTCTTCCTCAGCTATGAATACATAAATACATTACACAAGGAAATAAAGAATGGTACTGCGTGGTCATGTTAAATAAACATATTGCGTGACCACGCGATATGTTTTTTTAACATGCTTGTTTTTACCACAGTAAAACAAGCTTCTGGTACATATTACCATGTAACCCACATCACTCTTCTCCCATTGGCTGAATAAATATCACTTGGTGGAAAATTATTGACATTAGAAAAGTTTTTAATGGCGTTATTTGGAAAAGTGTTATGTTACCTAGAAAATGGCCCCGAAACCCTATGTGCATGTTGTAATTGTTGCGTGCAGTGATGCAACAAGTACAATGCATCTGCCCAAGAAAACTCAATTGTACGCAAAAAGTTGCAGTGACACAACAAGCACAATTGAACAGTGATGCACTATGTTATACCGTTATATCAGAAAAATGATTAATAAGCGAGTGACTGTGCCAAAATTTACAGCCCAGCTTTCGAAGGAATATCGTGAAAGAAAGAAAGGAAAGTTGGACAGAAATGTGAATCCAGATGAAATTCAACAAGAGTGTTTCATGATGCCTCGGAGTTCTCAAACTGCACCAAAAAAAAAAAAACCCGAGCTGAAATAATGAAGGGATATCATGAACAGAAGAAAAGGAAATTAGAAATTTAAACTTTTCTGAATCATAATGAAATTCAACCACAGAGTTCTACTATGCCTGATACTTATCAGGAATCAAACTCCAGCAGAACGAATGAAGGAATATCGTGTGCGAAATTAGAAGTGGCTAATAATGAGATTCCTGATTACATCCCTATAGTATCTACACAAGCTTTGACAGTGAGTTTAAAAAACTAATGTACAAAAACTCATTTGGATTTAATTGTAATGTTTGTGATTGCTTATGGTTTTTAATGAGATTTGAAACCATTTCCAACAACTTCATATGAATTACTTCAAAATGAATTTCATTTAAAAGAAGTGAGTACTTTCATGACGTAATACATGTCATACTTCATTAAAAGAGGAACGGATACCAACTATGACCACGGCAAATGGATTTATATATCCAACATATCCTACTGATTTGCTTCCACTAGATGTTGTAACTGAGCGTTTGATATCACCACGATTACCCTTTATGCAAATTTGTCGTTTACATTATGAACATGGACAATATGGGATCACTGGACAAGTAATAAATGTACCAGCTAACGTAAATACGATGGTTCATCAATTACCTAGAAAATTAGATGACGATTATGACATTAATGTACATATAAATCGAAGACTCATACATAAATCATCATATCTACAAGGATGTGTGCAGAAGAAAATATGGTTACGGTATTTGATAAATTCACCTTTGTATAAATTCTACGGGATAAAAGTGAGTGACGATTTCTTGGGGATGAATGATGATAGTGAACAGAAACATTCAGATGAAATTGTGGAACTTGTAAACAATGATGATGAACTATTGATAATTCAATATCACACATTATTATGGTGTCATATTTATGTATAGCACTGGGTCAGAAATCATCTCCAACAAGTTTCATATTTAATATACATGCAGAAGAACCTTTTTTTCCAGCTATATATTCGGACATGCACAAAAATTTAAAAATGGATTGAAAATTATTCCCTTTATGATGGCATCGAGTGAAATTCGTAGATCTGATCGCCATGGAGTAACTCCCCAACATTTGCTATATGTGGTTTTGAAAATTATGCGAATGCGTACAGTAAAAAATTTGCAAATTGCATTTAAATCAGTAGGAATAACAGCTAACATTACTCGTTCTATATTGGAATCGAAAGAATTTTTAAACAAGTCATTAGAGTCTTAACTTGGCATTTCTAAACTCAATTCAGCATATTACTGGAGTCAACATAAACGAGATGTGTTTCCATGATTTGTCAATTAGGAAAACCTGCAATGTTCTTGACACTGAGTGCGTGTGAACCAACATGGCCTGTATTACTATGTATGTTATACAAATTCAGATATAAATGAGAAATTACAACTAATGAAGTTATGGATCTACCTACATTAATAAATAAAGAACCTGTAATGTGTGCCATATACTTTAATAAAATTGTTGAGAGTATACTCAAAATTTTAAAATTGGAAACCTATAGTCCTTTTGGAAAGTATTATATTGTGAATTTCTTTAAACGGAATGAATTTCAACATCGAGGAAGTCCACATGCACATAATTATTATGGATGAACAATTCACCCTCTGCACCATTAGAAGAAAAAGAAGATGAAATGGAAGAAGCAACTGAAATGATAGATGCATTAACTTCTATAGAGAAAATATCAGATTATTCAAATTTACAGCAACATAAACACACACCCTTGTCAGTTATAAAAATAATTACGCAAAGGGACGCTAAAGTCGATTCGAAGCATCTTTTTGGCCAATGTCACAAACTCACATATATCGATACCGATCGCGATTGATACCAATCGAAGATTAGCTTATCGCAAAAAATATCTAAAATGCATGACTCATTAGAATTGGATAATTATGTTAATTTTGAGGGCTGGTATCATCAAACAACCACATGTATTTCTTAAACGAAAAATCAAAGAGAAATTTATGAATAATTACAATCCTTGGATTTTATAAATGCTCAAGTCTAAGTAGGATTTACAATTTATCATATGAGAATATTCACGTGCAGCATATGTAGTTGAATATGCGAATAAAACTAACAGAGGAATAAGCAACCTGCAAAGAAAAAATTAGAGCTACAAGAAGAATATCCTGATATGAATACAACTGGTCTAACACGAGCATTAAGTGTAGATGTATTGAATTCTGTGGAAATGAGTTCACAAGAGGCAGCTTAGTATTTATTACAATACCCAATGTCCATGTCTTCAAGAGCGACTGAATATGTGCCAACGATACGGCCACGAGCGTCAGAAATTACGTAATTCAAAAATTAAATTGGATGAACAATTCAATAGAGGGCGTTTGAATATATGGAAAGATAGTATTTTTGATAAATATGAAAAAAAGGGCCAAACATTAAAAGATATGACTCTTCCACAATTTATTGCTCATTATCGAAAAGGAAATTTGGGAAAGGTGAAAAGACAATTTCCTAAAATAATTCGGTATTGGAATTATAATACGTCTTCATGAACATATACGCGAAATGGTAATTTTAATTGTTTGTAATAGTACTTTTCAAAAATCGATTAATTTCTGTTTTGGTACTATAGAGATTCATATCTTACGTTAATTTTCTTTTTATTTGGAAGGGGGGGTCTATGTGTTTGTTCATTATCATGTTAATATTGATATAATAATATTATATTATATACACGATATAATAATATACAATTTGATATCATGTGGTAGAATAAGCTCGAAGAGTAGGGTAGATACACTTCAAGAAATTAAAATGGGGGGCCCATCAAGTTCTCGGATGCCCAACTCAAGGCCAGAGCACACTCTAATACATCAGGCAACACAGCGGCAACCTTCAGCGCAGAATGTGCTTGTCTCACAGGAGATGGTTATTGTTGGTGACTCAATTGTCAGGGAAACTGGAAATATATTGTGCAAAAAGGATAGGTGGAATAGGACCAGGGTATGTCTGCCAGGGGCAAAAGTTGATGACGTAGTGCAGATATCATCTTTTAAGGGCACAAAAGGTGATATCGCTATACATGTCGACAGTAATGACATTAAGTGTAGGAGATCTGCAAATTTACTAAGGAATTACAGGTCAATGCAGAAAGAAAGTCGCTGAAAGAAAGAAATTTGAGTGTCTGCAATACTTACCAGACACGATAGGAAGTATATGACAAGATCCTTGTCAATCAATTCGGTCCTGAAGAGATTGTGCAGGGCTGATGGGGTAGAATTTTTCTTAGTGTGGTCTGTGCTTGTTAACAGGAGAGATTGCTTCTACAGGGATGGGATACACTTAAATAGAAGGGGTCCAAGAATATTTGCTGATGCTATTGAGGCAATGTTAGGTGGGTCAGAAAACTGCTAGCTTGGGGAGAATTCACAGACTAATAGATTAATGGTAGCCACAGGCAGAGGTAGAAATGATTCTTGTACTGCTTCTATTGGAATGAGCAGAAGCCCAGGAAGCCAGTTGCTGAGGATTTCAGGAACTGCTCGGGGTCATGAAACAAGTAAATACATGGGTGTGTTAGAGTAACTAAAGTAAGAACAGGTGTATATACCTGCATATTTTTTTTTTTTTTTTTTATGAAAACCCCAAACACGAAAGGTATCAAAACCTATAGTACTTAGTACCGTGCATGGGTTGAAGGAGAAGTATGGGGGGGAGGGGGATGCCGGAAACTCTGCTCTAGAGACTAAACATGGGTTTCGCCACTTCAAGCCTCCAATAAGCAAAGTGGTGGTATTTCACCGGTTGATGAAAGTCATCTACCTACACCAATACTAGGAGTATAATAAATTAATTTAATGAATTTGAACTGCTGGTTTAGACATCCAAGGCAGACATTGTTGGGATATCAGAGACGTGGTGCCACTCAGATATAAGGGATACAGAATTAGAATTTGGGGAGTACAATATGTACAGAAAGGATAGGAAGGGAGGAGAGGTTATGCCGTTTGTTAAGAAACACAAAATCTAAGGAAGTGCATCCAATTGGACATAGATGAACAGTGCAATGAGTCAGTTTCGTGTGACATAAACACTGGGAAAACAAAACGAGGGTAGGAGTTTGTTATAGGCCTAATGATGCTGATCAGTACAATGAACAATTATAGAGAAATAGAGTGGGACAGTAAATTAGGGTGTCTTATAATGGGGGATTTTAACTTTCCAGATATAGACTGGAACTTGTGTGTTGGTCACTTGCACACTAGCAAAGCTTTTGTGGATTTATTGGATGATTGTTTTCTACAGCAGCATGTCAGAGAAGCAACAAGAGGGAGTAACACTCTTCATCTGATTATGAGCAGTGATTATTCATGCATTAACAATTTACAGATAATGGACCCACTAGGTGGCAGTGATCACAGTGTACTGATGTGGGATTTACTTAAAGATGTAACTACCATCAGGGGTAATGGGAAGGGTTTTTGCTTTCATAAAGGTGACTACAGTGGAACCAACTTATGATATTACCAACAGCAAATTCTAAACGGGAAGCATCCAAGGAAGTAATCTTGGAAGACACTATGCCTTTTGTTCCAACTAAGAAATACAGCTCTAGGTTAAGGCCCAAATGGATGTCACATGAACTAATGAGACTCGTGGCAGAGAAGGAAAATGCATGGACTGCTTCTATAACAATTTATGTGCATCATTTATGATGCACATAAATTGTCATAGAAGGTATGGTAGATACAAGCTAGGCTGTAATCAAATCACAAAGAAGGTCAGGCAACTGAAGGCAAATTATGAAAAATTTTTGGCAAAGGATGCAAAGAAAAACAGTAAAGACTTCTTTACTTATATAAACTCTAAAAGGAAGGGGATGAATCAGATTGGTCCACTTGATATCAATGGTTTGACTATAGATGATCATTCTCAGATATCAGCTGAACTAAATGAGTACTTTGCATCTACATTCACACATGAGGAGTTATTCAAGGAGGAGAGGACCAGCTGTTTATCAAACTCTAACAGAGAGTTAAATGATTTTGTAATAACTGAGAGCAAAGTGGAGGAGAAATTGAAATTAAACATAAGAAAGGTACCTGGGTGGATGGGATCTATCCAGTTATATTAAAGGAGGCAGAAACGGAAGTAAGCAAAACCTTAGTCATAATTATGAGAGCATCCTTGGACTCAAGGGAAGTCCCCACAGACTGGAGATGTGCAAATGCATCTGCAATTCACAAAAGGGAAATCAAAGAGTGACAAGTGATTACAGACCTGTTAGTTTCACATCTGTTCCAGGGAAAATAATGGAGTCACTGGTTAATTAAGCTATGCAGGATTATCTAGACAAGGCAGCAGTAATAATTCAGACACAGCATGGGGTTTGTCAATGGGAAATCTTGCCTGACCAATTTGATAGGATTATGATGTGGACACAAAGGAACTGGATGCAAAAAATAATTTTGATATCATATATTGGATTCCAGGAAAGCTTTTGATACTGTGGCATATGGAAGACTACTGTAAAAATTGGAGCAGTATGGCATTAAGGGCAAGTTCCTACAATTGATAAAAGGACGGTTGAGTGGGAGAAGACAGAGCAATCATCAATGATTACTGCTCTACGTGGACTAATGTTATTAGTGGTGTCCCTCAGGGACACCACTAATAACATTAGTCCATTGTTGGACATAGTCCAAGCCCATTGTTGTTTTGTATATTTATCAATGATATTGATGAAGGTATATCAAGCTTAAAGTCAAAGTTTGCAGATGATACAAAGGTTCGCAGGGTTGTTAATAACAGTAATGATAATATGCTGTTGCAACAGGATACGGAAAAGTTGGGTAGATGGGCTGAGAATTGGCAAATGAAGTTTAACATTGACAAATGCAAAGTACTGCACATGAGTAGCAGTAACCCCACAGAAATGTACGAACTATGTGGTGTTATACTCAGGGTAGTGGAGAAGGAAAGAGACCTGGGGATAACTGTGCAATCAGATATGAAGTTTTCTGATCAGTGTAGCAGGCTGTCAGAGTAGGTCATGGTGTCTTGTCAATGATATACAGGAATTTTGCTAGCAGGGATAAGGAGGTGATTATCCCATTGTATAAGGCAATGGTCAGGTCAAACCTTGAGTACTGCGTACAGGTCTGGAAGACTCATTTTAGGAAGGATGTAGAGTTGCTAGAATGGGTACAGAGAAAGGCATCAAGACTGGTGAAGGGAACAAAGGGGTGCTCTTATGAAGAAAGGCTTAAGTTCTGCAAACTGCAGCTTCTGGAGACTAGGCACCTGTGAGGCGATCTGATTGAGGTGTATAAGGCCTTGAATGGATCGCGCAGGCTCAATGTTGATGGGATTATTCCTCTTTCTCAGATTACAAACCTGAGGGGTATAGATTCAAACTAAAGAAAGACAGTTGTAGAATAGATGTGTGGAAGTTTGCCTTTAGCCAGCGGGTAGTAGATTGCTGGAATAAACGTCCACCTGTTGTAGTGGAAGTTGATAGCTTAAATAAATTCAAGGCAGAACTAGACATATATTTCGAATGAATGGATCAGTGAAATGGGAAGGTTTTTTTTTTTTTGGCTGTATAAGCTTGCTTTCTTGCATCATGTGCCTCTACTAATGGTATTGCTACTGCTAATAAGTAATTTATCATGAAAATTATACAATTTTAAAGGAACTGAAATTACCTTAATGCCAAACAAACTATTACGGCTATGTTTTGAGAATGCACTGTTTATATGGTCCTTGTAATTTTTTTTAATTTTAACAGTAGTACAACACAATCAATTCTTAAATACTTCATGTGTCAATCTAATAATCCACAACAGAGTAAAAAGTTTAGAAATATCCATAGATCTACTCTCAAAACCGGTCCTCACCCTACCCCCATTAATCCTGGAATAACCCTAACCTCTCCCCATAATAAATTCCTGTACCCAAAATCTGCCAGGTCTGCCATGCAACAACCTTCCATTGGCTACACCTAGTCAACTCCAAACTACATAAACAGTCGACCCACTTTTTCCACCCCAGTCTTCCCCGACCAGATCAAGAGACCCCACACCTGGATTAATTTTAACAGGCAAGCCCTTCCAACTAATTTAGAGAGTAACTCTAGGGATTTTCATAAATTATCTTTATTAATTAATTAAATTACAGTAGACTTTCGAAATAATGGCACCATCGGGGTTTCAAGATGCCGTTATTTTGATTTTTCTGTTATCTAGAAAGTTTTATTTTTATTGTATTTAATGCAGAAATAATGAGGGCAAATAAGAAATAGAGATTAAGAATACCATTTTATTAACTGCACATAAAAAAACATAACATGTTGACGATCCAATGTTATATTTTGCCATTAATATATTTCTGCTTACATCCTATTCTATTTTCTTTATATCAACTTTAGTCTGCGTGGGTAGCACATGGTGGTATCATCCCAGTCCTCCCCCACACCAGCTGGAAAAGGCCTGGTTCAAATCACGTCAATGACATGAGGAACTTTTATAGGCTTTTTTTCACTCCATGGCCGAGTTAGTGGGTCTCAGGGGTAGATAGCAAGTTTTTTCCACCAGAAACTGGGGTTTTTCATTCAACAAAACAGGCAAATCGAGCAGAGAACACACAAAATTTACAGAAAATACACATGAGCATATGAATTAACATTCCCAGTGACCCTAATGTAATAGTTTGGGATTATAACAAGTTTGTCACTAAGCTTTAATGTTGTTTTATTCTTTTCTTCTCTGTATGAGGTTTATTAACTTTAGGAGCCATAGTGAGGGGGTTTTTAATTTAAAATAAATGTAAAACAGTGGTATAACCCGTGATATCAGTACAGAATTCACTTTGAAAACGGTGAACATAAACAAATACAGTAATCACATGACTTGCATTTTCTTTTTTCAGCACTGCAAGACATCTGCGCTGTATGTATATATATCTGATCTCAATGTGCCGTTATTTCGACAGTCTACTGTATAAGAAAAAGTGTAATAATTAAAAAACAGTACATGTAAAGGAGTATAGTATAATTCAAATACATTGTAGTGTAAATAATTAAATATCATTATCATATTGAAAACTAGTACCACTCCTCAAATAATGTTCTATCCTCCATAGGCCTGAAGATGGGGAAACAGTGAGTTCCCGAAATGCAGCCATAACAGTTTAAGTGTTTGATCATTTACTATTTGGCACTGAGGTGGTTCAATTCATCTGAAACTATCATTTAGATAATAAGTGACTTAACATATGCAATGTAATACTGTAGTGTCTATCAATTCATTACCATAATAATTATTTTCTTTTCCTTGCACATGATTCCTTAATGCATATGTCAACTTGTATCTGACTGGCTATTTCCATGAAAAGGCATATATTTGTCAGTGCTCAGGTAAGCCCACAGAGCTAGTGGAAAAAGGCACATCTACTGCTATATAATATTCTGTTTACTTAACAGAATATTATATAGCATGCAGATGTCACTTACAACGGTTAGTTACCTTTGGAATTTCCAAATCTTTTCATTGTCTGGTTGCTCTAAATCAGATATTCTATGAAAGAATCTGCCAATCTTCTATTTCAAGTAGAGGTAATCTCAAAAATTGAATGAAGCAATTTTTGTATTTTTATCTGCCACAAATACACTATGCAAACTGGTACCTGAAATTTGGATCAAGGTAAACTCCAGTTAGATCTAATGCCTGTTTTTGACAGCACAAATAGTAAATGATGTAGCTTTTGTTTTAATAGTGGAGATAGTAATAATTGGCAAAAAGATTTAGGGCAAAATGAAAATGTGCTTTTGACAAGAACCTTGTTTTATTCTTATAGATATCTTTAAGAATATATTCTTAAATGAATAAGATGTAACTCTCAATGCAGAGAGTAGTGTGTAGACAACAGAAATACACTTCAACCGCAGCAGTGGGTTTTCCTTAGCAAGCTAAGATTTCCTGAGTGAGCTTTTAGCAATCACTTTTATCTCACTCTACATGGTTACAAACTATCTGGTAAAATAAGCCTAACTGTTCTAATGAAACATTGGAATGCCAGAGTCTCACTATTTTATTTGTTATTAACTGCAACACTGATAAGAAAATTACACACACAATGTTATAGTACAGTATAATGTAGTGTTGTGTACTTTTTAGATGATAGCAATAATCTATGGAACTTGTCAAAAGTTAACAAAGAAAAGATATATTAGAAACTGTTGCATAATTAGAATCTGCAAATGTGGCTTGACAGCAGTACTAAAGGGTGCTAAAGAACAAGACTGAATAACTGAATTAATAATTTATTATAAAAGGCTGTGACCAATTTTTATTAATTTTTTTAATCTCTTTCAGACACTATTCAGTCTATATATCACATACTCATCAGTATTTCATTTAAGAAAAAGAAGAAGAAAAAAAAAACAAACATACATACACTGGTGTTCAAAGAAAGTGCATCACCTAGGAATTTCACATTTCTAACCCCTTTTCACAATGGTATGTTACAGTAACGACTAGCATCACAAATAGAAATATAAACAAAAGATATTTATTAATAGTTAAGGCTATTACTATTTGACGGATGCTCTCAAAATATTCCAAAATGAGCATTTGCAACCTTTATACAACAGTTTTGGTAAACACGACAATTATGGCTGAAATGTTATCAGAAGCCTTCAATTTGCTTCAGTTTATCATTTTAAATGGAAAACAAAATGAAAAGTTCATCAGGTGCAAAACAATATTTAGTTGAACTGCCTCTGGCTCTGATGACAGCAGCAGCACACCATCGAGGCATTGACAAGATCAATTTCTGAAGATAATCAACTGATAGTTCATGGTTCCAAACACGAATTACGGCTTCCTGAAGTTCACGAAAGGTCTTTGGTTTCTTTCTGGCAACTGCAGATTTCACACGATGCCAACAGTTCTCTAAAGGATTCAGGTCTGGGCTGTTTGCTGGCCAACTAAGAGTTGTAATGGACCGTTCTTCAAACCATTTCATCTGTAACAAATGTAAATGCATTACTGTCGCACCTTTAATGCAGAAATGAAGCTAAAGTAACTACAGAAGTGCTTACTTACACTTTTTGCCCGATGAAAAGGAGCGGAGTTGTCCCTGAAAGATGCAGTTACTTGGCAGGTTGAAATGGTCTCTAATGGTTGGCAGCAATTTGCCTTCCAATATAGCCAGGTATCCACTGACATTTAAGGATACCTTTTATAAACTGCAGGTGACCTACTCAGTGATATGAAATGCACCCCCATATCACTTGGCCGGTAGGGAATTTCACTGTAGACACCATACAGTCTGGACAGTATTCTTCACTATGTTTACGGTGAATCGTTTGTCTCCCATCAGAGCCATGTAGGTTGAATGTCTTCTCATTCAAGAAAATAACTGATTTCTACAGGAGTCCATTTGACATGCTCCTTACACCAAATTAATGAGGAGGGGTTACAAGTCCATTTTTGAAGAGGCATCTTGACTGTTACTGCACTTGCTACCACTCCTGTATGTTCTTCCCATTCTCTTTTCAGTTCAGACGAAGAAGCTTTACGGTTTTTTAAGGCATAAGAGCTTCAAAACGCGGTCCTGTTTTGGCATAGAGACTCATTTGCAACCGGTTCCTTTTTTCCTATCAGAAGAACCAATATCCTTGAGTTTGGAAAGAAATCTACTTACTGTCGACTGATTACAAGACACTCTATAGACTATAAGCAATATAACAGGAAGAACATCCTTCCTCACATAAAGCAACAATAGCACTCTGTCTTCATGATGTAACTCGCCATCCTGACACAAGGAAGGAATGACTGCAACCCTTGCAGAGCGTGCTTATATAGCTGAAAGTAACAGATGATGCAATATTACATCATCACCTATGCATGCCAATCTTATCTGATGCAATCTGTAAGAAATATTGCCATATACTTACGTTATTCGGAAGACAATTACAATTTTAAGGGGCGATTCACTTTCTTTAAACACCAGCGTATATAGCCATAATAGGCAAGTGACTAAGAAAGGAAAAGGGACAGTTAACCACCAGAATCTCCTATTGGACCTGGCCAATTACAAATATATTTCTGTGACTGTTTTGTTCTTTTCCATTTATCCCTTCAAGTCCTACTACATTTTTTTTTAATCTTCTCAGTCTTCAATTCTGCCACATGGTACTAATAGAGCACTACAGATTGGTTACAATAACTTGTATTTGAGATCAACATCATGGGAGGAAAAAAAAAACATGCACACGTGTGCACCTGACTATCAAGATCACACCAAAACAAAATATGCAATCTTACTTTAAGATGAAAGATTTTTTTTTTTTTTTCCTAATTCGTATAATTTAAGGAGTATGGATAATATTAAAATTTGGATTAATAAGGTTTGATTAAAAACGATTCAAATAAAATTTTTCGGTTCTGTTTATTATTAGTAATGTGCAAGTCATGGAATAACACAAGTTAACTTTTCTTTAAAATGAATCAGTTCTCACAAATATTAATTATTACAAAACATTAAATTACAAATTGTAGGAATCATAAGATAAACAATATCACCTGTCTAAAATATATTCCTATCCTCAAAAATTAGTTAAGATTATATAGTGAAACCTTACCCCCACTAGTTTGGCTTTTATTCTTTTTCTGTAGATTTTTCTGCAGAGTTGACTTTTCATCATTATCTACATCCACCATTTCATTCTGCCTTTTGCCTATATAAACATGCATAAAGACACATAATGCATGCAAAAAATGTCTTATAAAAAAAAAAAAAATAACAAAGCTACCACAGCAAACTAGATGGGTCCAAGATAAAAAAAAAAATAAAATAAAATAAAAAAATATATATAATAAAATACTTGAAAGCACACAGGACACAATACATGTTATGTGGATTAAAATTAACACTGAAACTGATCATGCAAATAATCTGAAAGCATTAAAGCTAATTCCAGTGCTCACAATTAGGCAGGCAGTTACAAATAATAAAAAATAAATAATTTAAAAATAGCTCTGTGCACATGCACTCACAACACCTGCACACAGAAGAAATAAATCTAGAAAAAAATAAATAATCGAAAAGTAAATTTTTTACAAAACTTTTTAGGTAGTAGAAAACGTGTCATATTTCAATTAAAAAAAAAAAAAAAAGAAAAAATCCAAAGTAAAAGTGCATCAGCATATGAAATAACAATATTTAGTCTAGTGCAGTAAAGTAGTTCCAAAATTATACCAAAATCGAGTTAACCTGTTGCACTTTCTGGATTTTCTTCATTCTCTTCTTCTGAATCATCATCTTCATCTTCATCTTCTGTCCCTGAAAATAGAAAATATTTTAGAGAAATATAGAACATCTAAAAATATAATGAATGCTTTTAAGTCAGATAAGATTACCTAAATAAAAATATTTTCCATTGAGGATTTCAACTTTTTTGCCTGGAACTCATGGGATGGCAGCTCACTCAGTAGCAAAACATTTTTGGATTTACTAGATAACTACTTTCTATATAAACTTGTTTTACAAAAGAAACCAATATTCTTCATGTGATTGCCAACAGTGATTCATCATGTATTAAGAATCTTAAGATGAAGGAAACATGATAATAATGCATGGTGTGGGATTTATTCAAAGAAATAACCACCATCGAGGTTACAGGGAAGGGCTCTTATTTACGCAAAGGTGATAATAATAGGTTCAGATATTTTTTAAACTCTTTTCACTGGACCCAAGAGATGCAAAAATTGCAAATGCCAATGGAAAATGTTAAAGGAAGTAACCACAGAGTAAGATTATTATATTTTTTCCTTCAAATCAGAGGGGGAAAAATGGTTTCGAAAAATAAATACATATATATACACTGCTCAACAAAATTAAATAACATGCAGAAAATATGGCATAATTCGTTCAGCTTGCGATGAAGCAGGACAAAATTTGGTTTGGTAGTGTACCATAGAATAATGATGAGATGAGAGAGCGAGAAACTTTGGACAGGTATAAGGGACATTTACAGGGGTTCGATAAAAATTACCAAAAAGGTCACATCACAGAAGATGACAAGATGCTCAAAAATATGGGCACACAATATCATCATGGTGTACAATTCCCCTCCAATGGCTAAACAGGCCTGACAGTGGTGAACCCTGCTCGACATAAGGGTGTCTATAAGATTCTGTGGCAAAAAAATCCCATTCTCCCACAAGCGCTGACCTTAGTTCACCAACTGACAGGAGTTGGCTGTTGGTGTGCAATGTGACGCCCAAGGGCGCCCCACACACGTATGATCAGATTAAGTCTGATGATCGTGCTGGCCAAGGCAGTTGTTGGATATCTTCAGTTTCAAGATATTCCTCCACCACTTGAGCTCTATGTGCAGTGGCAATCTTGTGCATGAAAAGAAAATCTGGGCCAACAGCACCACTGAAAAGTCATACATATAATTCGAGGATCTGTTCTGGGTACCTCTGCACAGGGATGATAGGGATAATATCCCAATCAAAAACACGTAAAGGGAGCAGTTGATCATTTTTCTACCACACACGAGAACACTGCCTCCACCGTGATACTTTCTCTGATGTTGGAGGGATGGTACCACATTCCTATTGTCTCGGGATGAAATAATGTCTAGAATCTGTTTGTAGGCTAAATGGGACTCATTCGAGAACAGAACTGTACTCCAGTTGTGTTGTCATGGCTCTAAGTCACATATTCATTGTACCAGTTTCAATGAGCGTTGCAGTGGTTTGGGGTTAATGGGATAAAATCCACTGGCTTCCTTGTGTATTCCACTTGAATTGTGTCTTCGTAACACAGTCTGGTTGGAAATGTTTTGACCTGTGGCTGCAGCAACCTCATACAGTTGATGACAGGATACTGTAGGGTCCTTGATGTTAGAGCTACCTAGCGGTCTGTTCTGATTGATGTAAACCTCAAGCAACCCTGGCCAGCTCTTCCTGTAATGGTTTCTGTATCCCAAAACCACTTCCATAGTGCCAAGACAACACTGTGCGAGACATTAAGCCAACATGCCACCTCTGCATGCTCGGCTTCAAGTCATCCAATGGCCTGCCATCTCAAAGAATAATCTAAACGACTATGAATAGCCATACTGAGTACTGGAGATGTGGCCATCCCGCTAAGTTACAAAGGAACTGGACGCAAAAAATAATTTTGATATCATATACTTGGATTTCAGGAAAGCTTTTGACACTGTTGCACAGTTTTCCAAAAGCCCTCCAATTTGTACAGCAGTCTTCTGTTGCACACAGAAGACTGCTGTACAAATTGGAGCAGTATGATATTTAGGTTAAGCTGCTACAGTGGATAAAAGAATGGTTGAGTGGGAGAATACAGAGAGTGGGTATCAATGGACTCTTTGTCGACTAATGTTATTAGTGGATTCCCCCAGAATTTGGTGTTGGGCTCTGTGTTTTGTATATTTATCAAATGATACTGATGAAAGTATATCAGGCTTAATGTCAAAGTTTGCAGATGATACAAAAGGTTGGCACGGTTCTTAATTACAGTAATTGCAGTGTGCTACTGCAAAAGGATCTAGAAAAGTTGGGCAGATGGGCTGAGAACTGAAGTTTAATAATGACAAATGCAAAGTACTGCATATGGGTAGAAGTTACCCCAGAGGAATGTACCAACTGTGTGGTACTACACTTAGGGTGATAGAAAATGAAAAAGAACTGGGAGTAATTGTGCAGTCAGATATGAAGTTTTCTGATCAACGCAGACAGGCTGCAAGAGCAGGTCATGGGGTTTTATCAATGATATACAGGAATTTTGCTAGCAGGGAAAAGGAGGTGATTATCCCTTTGTATAAGGCAATGGTCAGGCCCTGCCTTGAATACTGCGTACAGGTTTGGAGGCCTCATTTTAGGAGGGATGTAGAGTTGCTTGAGCAAGTACAGAGAAGGGCAACAAGATTGGTGAGGGGAACGAAGGGTTCCTCTTATCAAGAAAGGCTTACGTTCTGCAAATTGCAGTAGTTGAAGACTAGGCACCTGTGAGGTGATCTGAGGTGTATAAGGCCTTGTATGGGTTGAGCATGTTGAATTCTGATAGGATTCTTGCTCTTGTTCAGATTATGAACCTGAGGGGGCATAATTTCAAACCGAGGAAAGACAGTTATAGAATAGATGTGTGGAAATTTGCCTTTAGCCAGAGGGTAGTCGATTGCTGGAACAAACATCCATCTGTCATGGAAATTGATAGTCTAAATAAATTCAAGGAGGAACTGGTGTTTAGATGTGCAAAATGTTTTTTTTATTCTTCCCCCGCCTTATGCTACATAAACTTGGTTTCTTGCATCACATGCCTCGATTACTACTTTGAAATGAGATGATCTAATGTTTGCTCAGATTGTGACAGTTAAATTATCTTTGTAAGGATGAAATCCTTTGTTCTGCATTCCACTCTAAAATGCTGTTCTTTATGTAAAGCTTGGTTTTCCAAAAAATGTGCTAAAGAAAAGAATGTAGCATACAGTAAACTGGATTTTATCCCAATCTCCACCTTCTGTTTCCATTGAAGTTTGCCACAATTGTAAAACAGTTATTAATCAACCCACAAGGACTTTTGAACAGGCTAAGAATATAAAACTTGCTCTGAGAGAGAGAGAGAGAGAGAGAGAGAGAGAGAGAGAGAGAGAGAGAGAGAGAGAGAGAGAGAGAGAGAGAGAGAGAGAGAGGTCTCAGGACCCTGGGTGTGCCAAGCCCATACTCACCGGATGTGAGCCCCTGGGGTTAATTTGCTAGAATCCTGCTTTCCCTCAAACTCTTGTACTGATAATCTTCGTAAACCACCTCCTATCATACCAATATACTCGGCTCAATGTCTCCCTCAATGTCTTCTGACAAAAGGATGTTAAAAGAATTCTGAAAAATACTGATGCTAAGAAAGGCCAAGTGTCTTGGGATGGCATTTCACCATGTGTCCTCAAAACATGTGTTCTGGTACTTTTACACTTTCTTATTCCACTGGTGTTTTTCTTCTGCTTGTAAATTTGATTGTATCAAATGGTTCCCTAAAGGCTCGAGGATGGCACTCTGGGCTTGTCAGTCCAACTTTTCAACATACATTCACATCCTGAAACCAGTCCGTCACAATGCAAGCAGTACAGAGCGTTGTCCTGATATAGGTATGGGCCTTCCCTGAGGGCTATCACAATGAAGGTAAAGCATTACTGCCCAAGATGTCTAGACAGACCTCAGAAGTCATTTTTATCCAAAACAACCAATGACAACAGGCTAAACCATGAAAAACAACCCAGACCGCTGCTGCCTCTGCCAAACTTCACTTTCAGGACGATACAGTCCAGGTAGCTTTCTCTGGGCATCCACTACACTGAGGCAGAACAGTTAGATTGGTAGCCCACGTGCTGTATATTCATCACTCCAAAGCACAGCTTTCCATTTGTTTACGGCTCAAGATTGGCTGGCCTTACACTAAGCTAGGTGCGTGGCTTCAGCTGGGATGATTAGTGGTAGGTTCTGGACAGCTGCATGACCATGGTAACCCATATCATGCAGCATCCTACGCACCGTACTGGTGCTGACACATGTTCCAATTGTCTCACTGAGGGCCTTTGTGTGCTATGACAATGTTAACCTGCATTCCATTTAGACAATTCTTTAGCATTAGCATTAGTAGAGGCATTTGATGCAAGAAAGCAAGCTTTTGCAGCATCAGCCAAAAAAAAAAAAAAAAAAAAAAAAAAGTAACATAAATAAATAAAAATAACCACTTCCACTTCACCCCTCTGTTCGTTCGAAATACCTGTCCAGCTGAGCCTTAAACTTATTTAGGCTATCAACTTCCACGACAAGGGATGGAAGTCTGTTCCACCCACCAACCACCCGCTGGCTAAAGGCAAATTTCCGCACATCTATCCTACATCTGTCTTTCCTCAATTTGAATTTATGCCCTCTCAGGTGATTTTTCTGAGCTAGAGGAAGAATCCCATCAGCATTGAGCATGCTCAAACCATTCAAGGCTTTGTACACCTCTATCAGATCACCCCGCTGGTGCCTAGTTTCCAGACACTGTAATTTGCAAAACTTAAGCCTTTCTTCGTAAGAGAACCCCTTTGTCCCATTCACCAATCTAGTTGCCCTTCTCTGTACTCGTTCCAGCAGCTCTACATCCTTCCTGAAATGAGGCCTCCAGGCCTGTATACAGTACTCTAGGTGTGGCCTGACCATTGCCTTATACAAGGGAATAATCACCTCCTTATCCCTGCTAGAAAAATTCCTATATATCATTGACAATACACCATGAGCTACTCTTGCAGCTCATCTGCACTGCTCAGAGAACTTCATATCTGCCTGCACCACCACCCCCAGGTCCCTTTCATTCTCTACCACTGTCAGTGTAGTACCACAGAGTTGATATGTTGCTCTGGGGTTGCTGTTTCCCATATGTAGTACTTTACATTTGTCAATGTTAAACTTCATTTGCCACCTCGAAGCCCATCTGCTCAACCTTTCCAAATCCTGTTGCAGCAGCATAGTGTCAGTAGTGCCCTTGACAACCCTGCCAACCTTCGTATCGTCTGCAAACTTGGACATTAAGCCTGATATACCATCATCAATATCATTTATAAATACAGAAAACAATAAAGGCCCCAATACTGAACCCTGAGGGACTCCACTAATAACATTAGTCCACGATGAGCAGTGTCCATTGATTACCACTCTCTGTCTTCTCCCCCTCAACCACCCCTTTATCCATAGCAGCAACTTGCCTCCAATGCCACACTGCTCCAATTTGTGCAGCAGTTCCATGTGCAACAGTATCAAAAGCCTTTCTAAGATCCAAGTATATAATATCAAAGTTATTCCCTGCATCCAGTTCTTTTGTGACTGCATCATAGTATCCAATCAAATTGGTCAGGCAAGACTTCCCCTTAACAAAACCATGCTGTGTCCTAGCTATAACTGAAGTCTTGTCTAGATGATCCTGCAGTGCTTCTTTCACCAGTGCCTCCATTAATTTTCCGGGAACAGAAGTTAAACTCACAGGTCTATAATTACTTGTGTCAGCCTTTGATCCCCCTTTGTGAATTGGGGTCACATTTGCACATCTCCAGTCAATGGGTACCTCCCCTGAGTCCAAGGAAGCTCTCATAATTATGGCTAAGGGTTTGCTTACCTCCTTTGCTGCCTCCTTTAATATAACTGGATAGATCCCATCCACCCCAGGTGCCTTTCTTGTGTTTATCTTCAACAATTTCTCCTCCACTTTGCTCTCAGTTATTACAAGATTCTCTAGCTTACTGCTAGAGTTGAATACACCTCTGGCATTCCCCTCGCTGAATAACTCCTCATGTGTGAATGTCGATGCAAAATATTCATTTAGTTTGTTAGCTACCCGAGCAGGGTCATCAACAGTTGACCCATCGATCTCAAGTGGACCAATCTGATTCATCCCCTTCCTTCTAGAGTTTACATAAGTAAAGAACTCTTTGCTGTTTTTCTTCGCATCCCTTGCCAAGGATCTCTCGTAATCTGCCTTCGCCTGCCTAACCTCCTTTGTAACTTGGTTACAGATCAACTTGTATCTATCATAGGCGTCCGTGTCACGTGTTAATTTGTATGTATCCCATGCATTTTTCTTCTCTGCCATATGCCTCATTAGTTCATCTGACAACCATTTAGGCCTAAACCTTGAACAATATTTCTTAGTTGGTATGTAAAGCCTAGTAGCTTCCACGATAAGTTCTTTGAATGCTTCCCATTTTGAATTTGCTGTTGGCAATATCATCAGTTGATCCCACTGTATAGAATTTAAATACAGTCTCAGTCCATTGTAGTCGCCTTTACGAAAGCAATACCCCTAATGGTAGTTACCTCTTTGAGTAACTCCCACTTCAGCACACTGTGATCACTGCCACCAAGTGGTTCATTTATCTGCAGATTCTTAATGCATGAAGAATCACTACTGATAATCAAATCAAGAGTATTACTCCCTCTAGTTGCCTCCCGAACATGCTGATGTAGAAAACAATCATCCAATAAATCCACAAAAGCCTTGCTACTGTGTGAGTGACCAGCCCCCAAATTCCAGTCAATATGTATACTTGTGTGTACACCAATGCTAGGAGTTTAGTAAATAAATTTGATGAATTTGAGGTATTGCTCAAAACATCAAAGGCAGATATTGTGGGGATTTCAGAGACGTGGTGTCACACAGATATAAGAAAGGCAGAACTGGAATTTGGGGAGTAGGCCTCTCCTGTCCTGTTCAATTACTTTGAGGATTTTTGAGTCTCCTTGCAATGGTTCCATCACCAGTTAACTTCCAGTTAGATTGTATTACCAATCGTCAACATACGGAATCTTCAATGAGGCTGAAATGTCACATACAGATTGACTGCTTACATAACATTCTATTATCATTCTGCAGTGGAACTATGTCAACTCACCTCTAACTGTTGACTGTGGCACCTTACAATTACAATTTTACTACTGTCTCCTTAGAGGGCCTATAAGCATATTTATAGTTGCCTTGTGGTGCTTGGGCAGTATGTGATCAACTATCAATGGAGGGGTGTCTGGATATTAATGGTAGAGCAGCATATATATATAATTTCTTAATATAATTCTCAAAGTAATAGGTTATAGTTCAGTGACCACATCTGTGCACCAAGGAATCCCCAACGAGCTGACCTGAAAGTTTCAGCATTCTTGAACTGTAAAGCTGAGGGGAGGGACCCACAAACATAAAGCAGTTATGAACTATTTGGATTTTAAAGAATTCAACGTGTTGATCTATGAACTTTATGGTGTAGTGCACTGATTGTATAATGCGATACTCAGACCGAACAAGTGAATACAAGCAAGTGGTAGACCAATCCATGGATTATCAGGAGGCACTGATGCTATAAAATGATGGCAAGACTTTGAGTACGAAGTCAGATGGGAAATTTTCAAGCGAACATGCCATTTTTTTTCAATACTTCAAAATTTAAAAAACGGAATCTTACAAGTAATTATTAATCAATTTTAAATTTGTGGTGGTTAAAATGAAAAATCCACTGACAAGTGATTTAAAGTTAACTGCCAGTACAAAATGTTGAGTCCCCATTTTTTTTGCACTGGCTTTAACTGGGAATTCTTTTCTATACAACCTACATTGAGGCCCATTCATTCCTCCAGATCATTGAAATATATACTATACAGATAATCTGCATAATGGGTGATTACATACGAAAAAAAATAAATAAAATGTCTAATTGTTGAATGTCTGTTGGCCTGCTTAACAACGGTGGGACTGTTAGTAATCTTGGGTATAACCTCCATGCACAAGTACATGGTAGGTGACCATCCAGGTGTGAACCAACGTAAGCGGGGATTGAGATGTGGCGCCCACACTACATGGAGGAATGCCGCCCTTCTATGTTACAAGGCAGTACTAGGTGCTAGTTGACTCTCATCAACCGTTGCAATACCACCACTTTGCTTATTGGAGGCTTGAAGTGGTGGAACCCATGTTAAGTCTCTAGAGCTAAGTTCCAGTCAACCCTTCCCTATCTCTTCCATCATGCAATATGATTGATGACTTTTGAGGTTATGATGAACATTGTGGCAAGATCCAACATTCCTTACATTTTGAGGGTACAGCTCTAAAACGGTGTTTGCAGGCCGGCCACTAGTTAGTACACTGGACCGAAACTATTGGTAACTCTCTAGGAGGCTTCCGGATCAGCTAGTGTATAATCTTGCTACCTCTACCCTGCCAGATAGTGACTGGAGGGAGTCTGAGTAGTGTGTATGCGGGGAGCATTCTCGAGGCCACGTTATGTCAAGCATTTGGGTATATTCTTACCATGTGTACGCCATATCCAAAAATTTCATAACTTCATATAGCATGTCCCCACTTTTTCTTACTATTGAATACATCATGAATTGTCACACTAATACAGCAAGCTTATATGCGAAAAGATCTAAACCTCCCAAGCACTTCCTAATTCATTTCAAAAATATACGTGGTCTCAATTCTAATCTTAACGATGTCCATTTCCACTTGCAGTCTGCCAAACCCCATGTATTTTTTCTGACAGAATCTCAGTTATCAGTTGATTCAACTGCTGCTCATCTCAGATGCCCAAATTATTCACTGATTGATTCCTTTCGTCTCAAAGGTGGTACTTGTGCACAGAGCCGGCCAGAGGGGGGTACGAACGGTGCGAGCGCACAAGGCCCCGCGCCGCTTACCGATTTTGCAAAATAAAAATGGTTTCATTTTTTTTTTTTGTTTTGTTTTAATACTGTCGCAAAATCTAGCGACATCGCCATAAAATGGCCATATTTTTAATATACATAAGAAATAAAATGTCAATAATCATGTTATTAATATTATCTGAAAGCCCGCCAAGAATTCTCCAAAGAACACGGAAAAATATATTTTCTTTCAAATATCTCTCCTTACAAGTCGCTCAGACGTACGATTATATGTTGCCAGCGTTTGCATAGTTATCGTACTCTAAAGGCTATATATACCACCGACTAGGTTTTCTCAGCCCTTTTTCGCTTTCTACCTTCGAGAGATCGAGTGAATTCGAAATTACTCAAAAAGTCGACTTAAATTTTCTTCTGAGAAAATTTTAAGTTAATAATACTGGTTTGACCAAAGCACTTATCCTGCAAAAGAATTCCAAAGCACAGTATATGCCCTGCTGAAGTCATAATTTGAATTTAGTTCTTGGAGACATTTCAAAATCATCTTCTCTCGCAAATTCATTTTTTGGGACTTTACAAAGCATACATAATATTTTTGCAAGTTCTGCGATACGCTGGGATATATTAAAAGAGCGTGTCGAACATCTTACTCCAAAACCACTGTCAGCAACGAGGTGGGAACGTCACCTCGAAAGTGTGAAATGTGTGAGATACCAAGTACCACAATTTTCTCTAGCTTTCAAATACCTTTATGAACATACCAGTGACACGAAAACGAAATCCAATCAATCGAAAATAAACTTACTTCATTTGAATTTTTATTAAGTTTGGTCATTTGGTATGATATACCGAATGAAGTAAATATTGTGAGCGAGATATTTCAAAATTCAAATATAGATATCGGTACTGCAAATTCACATTTAAAAGGCCTTTTAAAAATTTTTGAACAGTATCGTGAATCGTGATTCAAATCTTCTTTAATAACTGCAAAGGATATAGCTGAAGAATTACAAGTGACATCTGAATTTAAGAATCAAAGAACTGGACGAAAAACAAAGCAATTTTGTAATGAAGGAACCGATCAGCCTATTTCATTGGGCGAAGAATATTTCAGAATTCAATATTTTCTAGTCATAATCGACAGTGCGATTATTTCTTTTAAGAAAAGATTCGAAATTTATCACGAACATGAGACATCATATGGTTTTTTATATAATTCGGATAATATTCAAAAACTGACTGAAAACGATCTTCTTAAATGTTGCGAAGACTTAAATGCTACCTTGCAAGACGACATCGATTGCATTGATTTATTTAATGAAATCAAAATTTGTCGTCGAGTTTTGCCTTCCAGGATCACAATATTACAAATATTACACTATTTACTGAAAAATAATTTATTTGAATTGTATCCAAATTTTGTTACTGTTCTGAAAATTATATTAATCTTATCAATTACAGTCGCATCTCCAGAAAGATCTTTCTCAAGATTGAAAATTATAAAAAAATACTTGAGATCTAGCATTAGTCAAGAAAAATTTACCTCCTTAGCCGTTTTATCTATCGAATCCGAAAAAGCCAAAAACCTAAATTATATTATTCGATTAAGTCGCATACCAAATTGTATTTTATAAGTATATGAAGCAATTATTTTTCTTATATGATTTATTAAAGATTTTTTTGCGATTGAAATGTTAAGTTTATTAAAATAATTTAATTATTTATCATTTTCATGTAATCCTTTCTAAACCAATTTGTGCAATGTAATAAATATCAAAATGCAATAAATTATTTTGTTGTACGAATTTGTATCAAGGCCCCGCAAGTCAACTTTGCACCGGGCCCCGCTTGTGCATATGTCCGTTCTGATATTCCCTGTCAGAGACTTGGCAATTTGGAATCTCCTCTCTATGATCATCTCTGGTTTAAAATCTCTCTACCTCACTGTGTAAAATTCATCTGTTGTCTCTACCGTTCTCCCAACTCCACTAATCACTTGGAGCTTTTTGGACTTCCTCTCTTTGCAACTTGATTTTCTCCAGTCCAACTTTCCTTGGTGATTTTAATTTTCACAACTCCAGCTGGCTTCTGTTTTCTAGTCACACCGACCCAACTGGTCGAGATGCTGAGGCTTTTGCAATTACTAATGACCGTGCACAGATTGTTCATTTACCTACAAGAATACCGGACAATCCTAATCATACAGCAAACACGATTGATCTTTTTCTCACAAACAACCCTTCTAAGTACACGGTTGAAGTGAGATGTCCTTTAGGCACTTCAGATCACAACTTGGTGATTGTCTTCACCAATGGAGCCTTTATCTCATGGCTATTCCCAACCTCATGTTGTTTGGCATTACAAGAATGCAAAATGGGATGATCTGCGAGATTTCTTTTCTTCTTTTCCTTGGTCGGACTACTGTTTCAAAACTTCTTATGTCAACGTTTGCTCAGATCATGTCAGTGAAATTATGCTTGCAGGAATGGAATCCTTTATCCCACACACACTCCACTTCAAAATCTCGTCCTTTATCTAAACCTTGGTTTTCCAATAAATGTGCTAAGGCTGTTCAAGAGAAGAATTTTGCATATCGTAATTGGCTTGTTTGTAATTCTTCAGTTTCATTTTCTGTCTACACCAAAGCTCGCAACAATTGTAAGGCAGTTATTAATCAGTCCAAACTAGGGTTTGAATAGGCTAAGAGTAGAAAACTTGCTTCTTGCCCTAATGGTACCCGAGAATTCTGGTCCTTTGCCAAAGTTATTGGCTGCAACTTTTGCCCATCTCTACTCCCACCTCTGTCCAAACCAGATGGTTCTGTTGTTACTTCAGACAAGGATAAAGATGACCTGCTAGCATCCCATTTTTCTTCCAACTCATATATTAATGATCTTGGTAAAACACCTCCCACCATTCCAAACACACTCCATTCAATGGCTCCTGTGGACTTCCGTCAAAAGGATGTCAGAAGGATTTTGACGAATCTTGATGCTAAGAAAACTCCAGGTCCCTATTGTAT
This sequence comes from Mastigoproctus giganteus, assembly GCF_048544385.1. Lineage (NCBI taxonomy): Eukaryota > Metazoa > Arthropoda > Arachnida > Uropygi > Thelyphonidae > Mastigoproctus > Mastigoproctus giganteus. The sequence goes on along the minus strand of NC_143578.1, from coordinate 115,008,677 downwards.
TTCTCCAATTGTTCTCAAAACCTGTGTTCCTAAACTTACTCCTATTCTTTGCCGCCATTTTTCACTTTCTTATTCCAAAGGTGTTTTTCCTTCTGCTTGGAAATTTGCTCATATCCAGCCAGTTCCTAAAAAGGGTGACAAATCCCTCCCATCCAATTATCGTCCCATTACAATTACTTCTACTCTTTCTAAAGTAATGGAGATATCAATTAACCGCCAACTCTTAAACTACATAGAAACCTTCCGTCTGATCAACGATCGCCAGTATGGATTCCGTCAGTGTCGATCCACTGGTGATGTTCTGGCTTATGTTGCCCATTTATGGACTAATTCAATGGAAAGGTTCGATGAAACAGAAGTAGTTGCTCTTGACATCTCAAAGGCTTTCGATCGTGTTTGGCATAAAGGTCTTCTAAACAAGCTTCCATCTTATGGTTTGCCAACTGTTTTTAGCAATTGGTTATCCAGTTTTCTCTCTGATAGCTCACCGAGGGTGATGGTAAATGGCTCTCTAACTTCTCCACTAATGCCGGTGTCCCCCCAAGGTTCAGTTCTTTCCCCCACTCTTTTGCTCTTGTATATTAATGACCTTCCGCTGACTGCAAATCCTATCTGTAGTTTTGCCAATGATAGCACATTGCATTCCACTTTCCATTTTGAGAAAACTTGCCTGTTCAATCAGCTTCAACTTCTTGAAAATCTGCTACCAATTCCTTAAATGCTGACTTCCAGGTAATTCTCCAGTGGGGCAAAGACAACTTAGTTGATTCAACTCTTCTAAAACTCAGTCTTCTCTTATATCTCGCAAAATGGATTCTTCTGCTCCTATGCTTATCTTTAGTGACAGTCCGATTTCTGGGCAAAATGATATATCTCTTTTGGGGATTACCCTGACTTCTAATCTCTCTTGTCACAAGCACATTACAAATATTGCTTCCTCTGCATCTAAAAAACTTTGTTTTCTCTTACACACTCGGCATTACTTTTCTTCCAAACAGCTGCTCACTCTGTATAAATCGCAAATCCACCCTGCCGTGGAATATTGTTCCCACATCTGGGGTGGTGCCCCCAAAACCTCTCTCAGGCTTCTTGATTCCATTCAGAAGAGGGCAGTTAGGTTAATTAATGATTCATCTCTAACACAGTCTCTCCACTCGCTGTCTCATAGACGTACTGTTTCTGCTGCAAGACTCTTCTACAGATACTTCCATGGGCAGTGTTCTTCTGAATTAGCTTCTATAATTCCTGCCCTCTCTTTCAAAACAGTCCGAACACATGCCGCCACCAGCCAACATCCATTTACTGTCCAACTTCAAACTCACAGAACCAACTTTTCATCTTCCTCGTTTATTCATTCAACTGCCGTTTTCTGGAACAACCTTCCTTCATATGTATTTCCTGAAAATTACAGTCTACAGAAGTTAAAGTCCAATGTCAACAAATATCTTCTTTCGTCTTCTCAACCTCCAACCCAAGCACGGTACTAAGTACTATAGGTTCTAATACCTCTTGTGTTTGGGGTTTACATAAAAAAAAATTAAACCTCATAAAAATCCATTTATTACGAGCATAGTTATATGTAGATGCACATGGTGAAGCCAACAGACACTTTACCTAGCTACAAATTTATCTAAAAAACAATGAATTTGAAAGTATGTAGCTTTTTTCCTGTATAAAAGGATTTGGTAACATCAAAAAACAGTGGTGAAGGGTGGGGGGGGGAAGAGATTAATATTTACCTTGAATTGCTTCACCTAATACTCCTGTCTCTTCTCTTGCCAATTCCAAAAGTGCTTTACCATAATGCAAGTAAACATCACCACATTCATTAGCTGTATCACCATATTTATCAGTAAACAGCTTACAAGCCTCTTGCAAACTGCAAACAGCAGATGTGTAATCTTGAACAAGCAGATGTCTTTTTCCTTGTATAAAATGGTTCATTGCATCTATTATAAGATCCCTATATAAAGAACAATGTAACAATCAATTCTATACATCATCATGTGAAAAAAATTAATTAAAAAAATTAAAAAAAAAAAAAGTCTATAAAATTAGGATTGACCAAAAAATTGTATCAAACCTTCACAATACTGTAACCTTTGAATACAGATTTCTGACTTCATTAAGATTACTACTAAATATAATATCACTCTTATACCATGTGAAAATAGTATAGTTTAGTAAGCTTTCACCTAAACTACTATACATTAACACTTCAGGTATCTTACCGATACCTATCATTAGATGGTACTGTTGTTATTGTTGCAATAGAACTAGATATTAAATTAAGTAAATAAAAGAGATTCAATTCTTATCTGCTGACAGACTCCTCTTGGTGATGCTCCAAGAAACCTGATGTATAAACAAGCAAGAGGCCTGCCAGCAGTTAATTTATAGGTGAGGGATTAATTCCAGTAGCCAATAGAACAGTGCCAGGATTTTATTCTTGATCCGGGTTTCTTCTGTAGTAGACTCCTGAGGTGACCCTTCCTCTCCTACTCTGGTTTTCTATCCTAGAACCAGAGCTTTTGTGTAATGGAATCCTGAGGAGACCTTTGCCCTCCTATTCTGGACATCAGGGTTGCTTTGCAAGCTGGTTCCGGTGGTCAGGAAGGGGTTGAATGACGGTTACTCTTTCAGACAAGTGGCCAATTTTCTTTTCCTAGTTTCTCATTTCTTCTATTTTCTTTTTAAAAAGATGAAAATATTGCAGGTTGAACTCCCTGTTTTCTATTGATGGCTAAGGCTCCAAATATTTTTATGAGAAAAGCTTCTTTGAATTTCCTTCTGTTGATTGCCTATCTACACAGACAAGACTGTAATAATAATTAAGACAGCATGGGTTTGTTAAGGGGAAGTCTTGTCTCACCAAATTGATTAGATACTATGATGTAGTCACAAAGGAACTGGATGAAAAAAATAATTCTGATATCATATACTTGGATTTCAGGAAAGCTTTTGATACTGTTGCACATGGAAGACAGCTGTACAAATTGGAGAGGTATGGCATTAATGGCAAGTTGCTGGAATGGATAAAGGGATGGTTGAGTGGGAGACGGCAGAGAGTGGTAATAAATGGAAACTGCTCTACATGGACAAATGTTATTAGTGGTGCCCGCAGGGTTCGGTGTTAGGCCTGTTGTTGTTTTGTATATTTATCAATGATATTGAAGAAGATATATCAGGCGTAATGTCCAAGTATGCAGATGGTACAAAGGTTGGCAGGGTTGTTAATGATAGTAATGGCAGTAGTAGTAGTAGTGGCAAGTGATGCAAGAAAGCAAGTGTATGAGCTTATGCAGCATCAACCAAAAAAAAAAAAAAAAAAAACACACCATTCCCTCCAAATGCCTGTCCAGTTCCTCCTTAAATTTATTCAACCAGTCAACTTCCACAACGACAGATGGAAGTTTGTTCCAGCAATTAACCACCCGCTGGCTAAAGGCAAATTTCCGCACATCAATTCTACATGTCTTTTCTTAATTTGAATTTATGCCCCCTTAGGTTTGTAATCTGAACAAGTGGAAGGATTCCATCAGAATTCAGCATGTTCAACTCATTCAAGGCCTTATACACCTCAATCAGATCACCGTACAGGTGCCTAGTCTCCAGCCACTGCAATTTGCAGAACTTAAGCCTCTCTTGGTAAGAGGATCCCTTCATTCCCCTCACCAATCTTGTTGCCCTTCTCTGTACATACTCAAGCAAATCGGCATCCTTCCTAAAATGAGGCCTCCAGACCTGTACACAGTACTCAAGGCATGGCCTGACCATTGCCTTATACAGAGGGACAATCACCTCCTTTCCCCTGCTAGAAAAATTCCTATATCTTAGACAAAACCCTATGACCTGCCCTGGCAGCCTGTCTGCATTGCTCAGAAAACTTCATATCTGACTGCACAATTACTCCCAGTTCTTTTTCATTTACTACCACCTTAAGTGTAGTACCACACAGTTCGTACTTTTCTCCAGGGTTCATCATCATCATCAGCCATTTTCAATGCGCTGCAGGATGAAGGCCTCTCCAGCAACTTTCCAGTTCCTTCTGTTTTGAGCACTGCCCATCCATTTACTACGCAAAAACTCATGAATTTCATCTATCCATCTCCGCCTTTGTCTTCCAGGTTTTCTTCTAGCTACTCTTGGGTACCATTCTGTTATTTTCTTAGTCCATCTGTCATCATGTCTTCAAGCTATGTATCCTGCCCAAGACCATTTTAGTTCTTTAGTTTTGATAAGAATGTCCTTTACTTGAGTTTGCTGCCTAATCCATGTGTTTCTCTTCTTATCTAACAGTCTGATTCCCAATATAATTCGTTCCATTCTTCGCTGTGTAGTTTTCAGCTTCTCTTCCATTCTTTTGGTGAGTGCCCAAGTTTCGCTTCCATAAGTCATGGTGGGGAGTATACATTGGTTCATTATTTTACGTTTCAGACAAACTGGGATATTGCTCTTCAAGTATGTGACTATATTTCCTGAATGCTATCCATCCAAAATTTACTCTTCTCTTGACTTCCAGCCATTTATCATTATTACAGTTAATAACTTGTCCCAGATAAGTATATGACTCCACCTTTTTAATTACTGCTCCTTCAATCATTATTTCCCTTTCCGTGGCATACTTGTTCATCATTACTTTTGTTTTAGCCATATTCATCTTTAGTCCAAAATCCTTACTAACTCTGCATAACTGATTAAGATTTTCCTCTAATTCTTTGGGATCGTCGCTTATGACCACAACGTCATCTGCAAATCGTAAATGGTTTAGGTACTCTCCGTTCACATTGACTCCTTTCTGCGACTAGTCTAATCTTCTGAAAGCTTCTTCAAGGGCAGCAGTAAACAGCTTTGGAGATATTGTGTCTCCTTGTCGAACTCCTTTCTCGATTTTAAATTTCCTACTGTCTTTGTCTAGTCTAATAAAGCAGGTAGCACTCTCATATATTTTCTTCAAAATCATAATATATGGGGTATCTATGCCTTGTCTTTCCTGTGCCCGAAACATTGCCTTATGCTGTATGGAGTCAAATGCCTTTTCATAATCCACAAATGCCAGGCATAATGGTGTTTTATATTCATTTGCTTTCTCCATTAGCTGTGATATTACGTGAAGGTGATCCATAGTTGAGAATCCTGTCTTAAAGCCAGCTTGCTCTTACGGTTGATTCTCATCAAGTATTCTTTCTAATCTGTTAGTAATGACTCTTGTGAACAACTTGTAGATGTGGGTTAACAAGCTAATTGGTCTAAAATTTCCAATTTCTGATTTATCTCCTTTCTTATGCAGCAAAATTATGATTGCATTATTCCACTGCTTAGGCATCACACCTTTTCTAATGCACTTTGTGAAGAGCCTTGCCAGTTTTTGTGTTATGTCTCTTCCTCCCAATTTTAACAACTCTACAGTAACTTCATCTTCCCCGGGGCTTTCCGTTTCTTCATTTTCTTCAATGCATGTTCTACCTCATCAGGAAGAATATTGGGTATGTCGTATGTGTTGCTACTTTGCAATCCATCTTCCCCACTGCTGGTATCATTCCCTCGCTCCTTGTATAATTCTCTATAGTAGTCTTCTGCTATTTGAATTATGCCTTCTCTGCTGTTTATAAGTACACCATTGCTATTCTTCAGTTTCAGTATCATTTGTCTTTCTGTATTACTGCTCATGGCTGCTGATTTAAATCCTTTGTTTTCCCTTAATGCTTGTTCTACTTTTCTTGTGTTAAATCTTATGTCCTCTCTGAGTCTCTTTCTAATGGCTTTGCATAACTCAGTATACTCAATTTTCTCCCTGTCAGTGTTTTTTTTGCTCTTCATTTGTCGTCTTCGGTTCATCATGACAAGTGTTTCTTGAATAATTTTTTCTTCTTTGGATTTCTGTTTCCCTATAGGTTTCTTGGGCTTTATCACTTTCAGAAAGTTGTAATATTCCTCGTTGATATCTTGGTCCTGAGCAGTCTGCAGAAGCTCAAACTTGTTCTTGAGTTCCAGTACATAATGCTTTTTCTCCTCTTCTCTTATCTCAAAGACCTTTGCATTATTTACTCGAGTCAGTTTTTTCCTTTCCTTTCCTACATCTATATCAAGTGTATATCTTACCATTCTGTGATCACTTCCAACACTTACCTTATTCAGGACGTCATTCACAATATATCTTCTGTTAGTGAGGATGAAGTCGATTTCATTAGTTGTTAATCCATTTGGACTCTGCCATGTCCACTTTCTGTTCACCCTTTTCTTGAAAAAAAGTGTTCATTACTGACAGTCCTTGAGATTCTGCAAATTCCACAAGTCTTTCACCTCTTTTATTTCTTTCACCAATTCCAAAATTTCTTATAGTTCCTCTTTCTGTGCTATTTTGCCTTTTTCCAACCTTAGCATCGAAGTCCCCCATAATAATAGTGTAGTGGGTTTGCTGCTCATTTGAAGACTCAATTTCGGTGTACATTTCTTCGACCTCTTCATCATCATGGCTCGATGTTGGTGCATAAATCATTATAATCTTTAGCTTGTACCTCTTCGTGTATACTTCTACCCATATGCAGTACTTTGCATTTGTCAAGGTTAAACTTCAGTTGCCACTTCTTAGCCCACCTGCCCAAGTTATCTAGATCCTGTTGCGGTAGCATACTGCCATTACTGTAATTACGAACCGTGCCAACCTTTGTATCATCTGCAAACTTCGACACTAAGCCTGATATACAATTATCAATATCATTGATAAATATACAAAACAACAGTGGACCCAACACTGAACCCTGTGGGACTCCAATAATAACATTAGTCCACGAAGAGCAGCACCCATTGATTACCACCCTCTGTCTTCTCCCACTTAACTATCCTTTTATCCATTGAAGCAACTTACCCTTAATACCCTTCTTCTCCAATTTGTACAATAGTCTTCCATGTGAAACAGTGTCAAAAGCTTTCCTGAAATCCAAATATATGATATCGAAATTATTTTTTGCATTCAGTTCTTTTGTGACTGCATCATAGTATCCAATCAAATTTGTCAGACAAGACTTTCCCTTAACAAACCCATGCTGTGTCTGGATTATTGCTGCAGTCTTGTCTAGATGATCCTGCAATGCATCCTTAACCAGTGACTCCATTATTTTACCCGGAACAAAAGTTAAACTAACTGGTCTGTAATTACTCCTGTCACCCTTCGATCCCCCTTTGTGAATTGGGGATACATTTGCACATCTCCAGTCTGTGGAAACCTCCCCTGAGTTCAAGGATGCTCTCATAATTATGGCTAAGGGCTTGCTTAGTTGCTTTGCCGCCTCCTTTAATATAACTGGATAGATCCCATCCACCCCAGGTGCTTTTCTTATGTTTAACTTCAACAATTTCTCCCCCACTTTGCTCTCAGTTATTACAAAATCATTAAGTACCCTGCTACAATTTGATAACCTTCTGCCATTTTCAAACCTTAATAATTCCTCATGTGTGAATGTAGATCCAAATACTCCGTTTATACTCCGTTATTCTGTTTATACTCCGTCCTGGAGTATAAACAGAAAATTTAAAATTTATTTATTAATTATAAACGGACAGTAAACTCGATCTTACTGAATTTGCGATAATACGGACAGCTGGAATTCTGTGGGTTATTACGGTGAAATGTACTTACACTTCCATGAAATCTTCAATCATATAAAAAAATTAATTTTCAGCTCTTCTCTTCATTCCTATTTTTAAAGCTTTGTAACTCGTTACTCCGTTCTCATTTGCGTGTATTGTGTTACTTGCAATTTGTTTGTGCCGTGTTCTTTGTTATTGATTGCTTATCTTTTTACTTTTCAACCCGCACCAACAAATGTCAACTAGTTGGTATATACATATTACAGTACGCATTAATTATTCCGATTATCAGGTATATTCTTCTTATTTTCACGTATCATTTAATTTTTCAATTGGTAAGGTAATAATGGGTGAATTTGTGCTTAATATCTTTGCTTTTATAGATTATGGATAATATTCCTCCTATTTTCGTGAATTAAAATCGCTGTTTAATAGAATTAAAATTTAATTTACAAACCTGATCACAATGACCGGCGCTTACTGCACATCATATAGTAAACGGTACTTTACTATGGTGACTCCATCGTAACATGATTTGATTGTACAGTGAACCAATTGTAAGGGGGGGGGGGGTACATAGTATTTTTAACTATTTACCTGAAACTTCGGATAATTGGGGCAGCCGCTTAATCGGGCCAAAATGCACTAGTCCCGATGTGGACCAAATAACCGGAATGGACTATATCTGGGTGACACTACGTCTCTGCTATCCCAACAATATCCACCTTTGATGTCTTGACCAACACTTCAAATTTATTTAATATACTTCTAGCATTGGTATACATTCAAGCATACATGCACCTATTCCTAGTTACCCTAACACATCCCATATACCCACCTTTTTCACGATGACTGCCATCAGTCCCTGAAATCCCCAACACCCCTTGCTCCAGGTCGCTACTTATTCTAATAGAAGTTGTGCAAGAATCACCTTCACCTCTGCCTGCAGCTACTGTTAAACTATTAGTCCTTGTATCCCCCCAAGCTAGCAGTTTTCCGACCCACCTAACACTGACTTGATAGCATCAGCAAATATTCTTGCGCCCTTTCTATTTATGTGTATCCTATCCCAGTAGAAGCAATCTCTCCTGTTAACAAGTACAGACCAGGCTGAAAAAAATTCTACCCCTTGAGCCTTGCACAATCTTTCCAGGGCCGAATTGATCGACAAGGCTCCCATCATATACTTCCTCCTATCATGTCTGGGCAGAATTGCAGATACTTTCAAATTCAACCCTAATTCACAGCTTTTGCTCAACAGTGACCTGTACTTGTCAAGTAATTCTGCCGGTCTCCTATTCTTAATATCATTAGTGCCAACGTGTACAACTATATCACCTTTTGTGCCCTTAAAAGATAATATCCGCTCTACAACGTCGTCAACCTTTGCTCCTGGCAGACATACCCTGGTCCTGTTCCACCTATCCTTTTTACAAAGCATGTTCCCCATTTCCCTGACAATAGAGTCTCCAACAACTACTAGTTCCTGAGGGACCAGCGCATTCTGCCTTGGGGGTTGCCGCTGTGTTGTGCGAGCACCAAGTGCAAGCTCTGGTGTTGATGTGGCAGCTGAGAGTTTGATGGGCCCCTCAATTTAGATCCTTCGAGAGCATCCACCTCTCGTTCAAGCTCTCATACAGGCCCATAACAACACTGAGCTGTCGCCTGATTTCCTTACACTCCTTACATCGCGCGCGCACACACGCATGCACACACACGCACGCACACACACACACACACACACACACGGCAATATCAAGTTCTGTACCAGAGAGTTCGGCAAACATTTCACAAGTTGCACATTTTTTTAGGCTGTGATGAATTGGAGAATCGCCCCCCCCCCCCAGTTCTCCCCTGAGTCACAGCACCTACCACTTTGTGCCCGTTGCTTTGCTGCTCTAGTCTGGGGCATGATATTTTAAATTAATAAGATCAATAAATTTAGCATTAGCATTAGTAGAGGCATTTGATGCAAGAAAGCAAGCTTATGCAGCATCAGCCAAAAAAAAAAAAAAAACCCACTTCCACTTCACCCCTCTGTTTGTTCAAAATACCTGTCCAGCTGAGCCTTAAACTTATTTAGGCTATCAACCTCCACCACAAGGGATGGAAGTCTGTTCCACCAACCAACCACCCGCTGGCTAAAGGCAAATTTCTGCACGTCCATCCTACATCTGTCTTTCCTCAATTTGAATTTATGCCCTCTCAGGTGATTTTTCTGAGCTAGAGGAAGAATCCCATCAGCATTGAGCATGCTTAAACCATTCAAGGCTTTATACACCTCTATCAGATCACCTCGCTGGTGCCTAGTCTCCAGACACTGTAATTTGCAAAACTTAAGCCTTTCTTCGTAAGAGCACCCCTTTGTTCCATTCACTAATCTTGTTGCCCTTCTCTGTACTCGTTCCAGCAGCTCTACATCCTTCTTGAAATGAGGCCTCAGACCTGTATACAGTACTCTAGGTGTGGCCTGACCATCGCCTTATACAATGGAATAATCACCTCCTTATCCCTGCTGGAAAAATTCCTGTATATCATTGACAATACTCCATGAGCTACTCTTGCAGCCCGTCTGCACTGCTCAGAGAACTTCATATCTGCCTGCACAACCACCCCCAAGTCCCTTTCATTCTCTACCACTGTCAGTGTAGTACCACAGAGTTGATACGTTTCTCTGGGGTTGCTGTTTCCCATGTGTAGTACTTTACATTTGTCAATGTTAAACTTCATTTGCCACCTCTCAGCCCATCTGCTCAACCTATTCAGATCCTGTTGCAGCAGCATAGTGTCAGTAGTGTTCTTGACAACCCTGCCAACCTTTGTATCGTCTGCAAACTTGGACATTAAGCCCGATATACCATCATCAATATCATTTATAAATACAGAAAACAATAATGGACCCAACACTGAGCCCTGAGGGACTCCACTAATAACATCAGTCCACGATGAGCAGTGTCCATTGATTACCACTCTCTGTCTTCTCCCCCCCAACAACCCCTTTATCCATAGCAGCAATTTGCCTCCAATGTCACACTGCACCAATTTGTGTAGCAGTCTTCCATGTGCAACAGTATCAAAAGCCTTTCTAAGATCCAAGTATATAATATCAAAGTTATTCCCTGCATCCAGTTCTTTTGTGACTGCATCATAGTATCCAATCAAGTTGGTCAGGCAAGACTTCCCCTTAACAAAACCATGCTGTGTCTGAGCTATAACTGAAGTCTTGTCTAAATGATCCTGCAGTGCTTCTTTAACCAGTGCCTCCATTAATTTTCCTGGAACAGAAGTTAAGCTCACAGGTCTATAATTACTTGTCAGCCTTTGATCCTCCTTTGTGAATTGGGGTCACATTTGCACATTTCCAGTCAATGGGTACCTCCCCTGAGTCCAAGGAAGCTCTCATAATTATGGCTAAGGGTTTGCTTACTTCCTTTGCTGCCTCCTTTAATATAACTGGATAGATCCCATCCACCCCGGGTGCCTTTCTTGTGTTTATCTTCAACAGTTCCTCCTCCACTTTACTCCCAGTTATTTCAAGATTCTGTAGCTTACTGCTAGAGTTGAATACACCTCTGGCATTCCCCTCGCTGAATAACTCCTCATGTGTGAATGTCGATGCAAAATATTCATTTAGTTTGTTAGCTACCTGAGCAGGATCATCAACAGTTGACCCATCAATATCAAGTGGACCAATCTGATTCATCCCCTTCCTTCTAGAGTTTACATAAGTAAAGAACTCTTTGCTGTTTTTCTTTGCATCCCTTGCCAAGGATTTCTCGTAATCTGCCTTCACCTGCCTAACCTTCTTTGTAACTTGGTTGCATATCAACTTGTATGTATCCCATGCATTTTTCTTCTCTGCCATATGCCTCATTAGTTTATCTGACATCCATTTTGGCCTAAACCTTGAACAATATTTCTTAGTTGGTATGTAAAGCCTAGTAGCTTCCAAGATAAGTTCTTTGAATGCTTCCCATTTTGAATTTGCTGTTGGTAACATCATCAGTTGGTCCCACTGTATAGAATTTAAATACTGTCTCAGTCCATCGTAGTCGCCTTTACGGAAGCAATAACCCTTCCCTTTACCCCTAATGGTAGTTACTTCTTTGAGTAAATCCCACTTCAGCACACTGTGATCACTGCCACCTAGTGGTTCATTTATCTGCAGATTCTTAATACATGAAGAATCACTGCTGATAATCAAATCAAGAGTATTACTCCCTCTAGTTGCCTCCCGAACATGCTGATGTAGAAAACAATCATCCAATAAATCCACAAAAGCCCTGCTAGTGTGTGAGTAACCAGCCCCCAAATTCCAGTCAATATCTGGGAAATTAAAATCTCCCATTATAAGACTCTCTGATTTACTGGCCCACTCTATTTCCCTGTACAGTTCCTTATTATACTCATCAGAGTCATTAGGCCTATAGCACACTCCTACTCTCAATTTTGATCTCCCAATGTTTATGTCACACCAAACTGACTCAACACTGCACTGTCCAGCGATGTCGACTGGCTTCACTTCCTTGGTTTTTATGTGTTTCTTAACTAATAGCATAACCCCTCTCCCCTTCCTATCCTGTCTATCCTTTCTGTAGACGTTGTACTCCCCAAATTGCAGTTCTGCATCCCTTATATCTGTGTGACACCACGTCTCTGATATCCCAACAATATCTGCCTTCGATGTTTTGAGCAATACCTCAAATTCATCAAATTTATTTACTAAACTCCTAGCATTGGTGTACACGCAAGTATACCTGCACCTGTTTCTATTCTTAGCTACCCTAACACAACCCATGTGTTTACTTGTACCGCAATGGCTCCCAGCAGTCTCTGAAATACCATGCATCTTGTTTTTCAGGCTTCTGCTCATTCTCATAGAAGCAGTGCAAGAATCTCTTTCACCTCTGCCAGTGGCTACTGTCAATCTATTGGTCTTTGTCTCCCCCCAAGCTAGCAGTTTTCCGACCCACCTAACACTGCCTCGATAGCATCAGTAAATATTCTTGCACCCTTTCTATTTAAGTGTATCCCATCCTTGTAGAAGCAATCTCTCCTGTTAACAAGTACAGTCCAGGCTGAAAAAAATTCTACCCCTTGAGCTTTGCACAATCTTTCCAGGGCCGAATTGATCGACAAGGCTCCCATCATATACTTCCTCCTATCATGTCTGGGCAGAATTGCAGATACTTTCAAATTCAACCCTAATTCACAGCTTTTGCTCAACAGTGACCTGTACTTGTCAAGTAATTCTGCCGGTCTCCTACTCTTAATATTATTAGTGCCAACGTGTACAACTATATCACCTTTTGTGCCCTTAAAAGATGATATTCGCTCTACAACGTCATCAACCTTTGCCCCTGGCAGACATACCCTGGTCCTGTTCCACCTATCTTTAATTAATTAATTAATTAAATGTCAATACTACGCTATCTAATAGAACAGTGATGCGTATTATGCTATATAATTATATGTTAGAGCTACCTAGTTAACATAATTAAAAATTTGAATGCCCTACATCTCTATACAAAAACAATGGCTGCAAGATTTGAATGAAATAACGGTTTTACGTATATTAAGTAGTAATCTACAAAAACTCTTTTATCTAAATTAAAAATAACCAGCGTAACTATAACTATAAGACTACGTATAAAGTACAATATAAAATAACAATTAGGTAAACACTTATCGCTTTTTCGGAGCCTGTATTTCACAGCTGTAATTTTTAAAGAGAGTCAGCGCCCTCTCAATTGATTGGATACTATAATGTGGTCACAAAGGAACTGGATGAAAAAAATAATTCTGATATCAAATACTTGGATTTCAGGAAAGCTTTTGATACTGTTGCACATGTAAGGGGTTTAATGTAATTTTAAATACTAATGCACAATAGTTAAGCTAAATAAGAATATAAAAGATTAAAACTATGGTTAGTGTGTACTTAACTATAACATTTATGGTTTGTGTTCTTTTTCTCACACACTTGCACTCTCACTCATTCTTCTGGCTTTCATTTTGTTTGTTCAACTCTTGCTTTCTGCACTGTACTCTCTAGGCACCTCAACTTACTGTTGTTCTTCGGTTGTGGTGCAGGCCTAGGCTCAAGTTTATTTTGGAGGCCAGGGGAGAATGCAGTGATAGTGTTTGTGTCATTAGTAAATGTTTGTTTGTATATATAAAGTAATATAAGTTATTATTAACTTGGTATTCTTTCGGCCACTTACATTTGCTCTTCCACTCATTCCCATTCACTATTACACTCAGTCACTCTCTCTTTTCCTCATGATGGGTCACCCTTTCTTTCACCAAAAACTGATATTTATTTCCTTTTACCACAATTCCTATTTCACTCAATGCCCAGCCTATTCATTCTGTCTTTCATCCTCATTCATTCTACATAGCATCCCCTTGCTATTAGCTTACTGATATTTTTCAGCTAATCTGCTTCCATGGCTGCCTGTACATCTTCCTCCTTTACTTGGTGTGGTGCCCCAGATTCTCACACACACACACATATGTCAGGGTAGTCCTGGGGGGGGGGGGTACTCAGTTCAATCCAGTTTTGTCATGTCTGGACGAAGAATACTGCTATCCAAGTTTTCAAGTCATTGTTTGGGTGTGGTGGGAAACTTTAACTGTTACTGTTGAATTGCTGGGGGGGGGGGGCTGATTGCCATTCTTTGGATAGTTCTGTGCATTTCAAATACTTGCTGTGTGAAGGTTGTAAAGGCTTTATAATTATCCTCTTCTATGATGAACAGATGTTCTTCTCCCATGGGAAGGGGCAAATCTATGCCATTAGCTGTGTTCTGGGGATGTCATAAATTATACATTCATATAGAATGTGTGCCTAGTCTTCACTCTCACCACAGGTGCAGTTTGGATAATCAGTCAGCCCTAAGGAAGCTAGTTTTGCCTTTAGGGAGCCATAATCTGTCAATATAGATGTTGTAAAAAGTCCAGGGGCATACCACTTAGGTAGCTTTGGGTTAACCATTGCCACCCGTGGCAGAAACCTTTTGGTAACCAGACCTCGGTTTTCCTGTTCCCACTTTGCCATCCCCAGGGGCTTACATCTGGTGAGTATGGGCTTGGCACACCCAGGGTCCTGAGCTGGATATCATCATTATTCTCTTTCTTGGTGATTCCCTTCTACTTCTCTCTCTTTCTCAGGGTAAATTGGTAATTTATTTTAGCTGGTGCAGCATAAGCCTCAGGCTTCCTTGCACTATATGGCTAGTAATAATAATAACTCCGAAATTACGTAACTTGGGCTTACGTAAGTCGGGGAATAACTGTACATGATAACAAAATTATATTTTGCATCCAGTTCCTTTGTTTTTTTTTGGTAGTTGTTGGTGCATCAGCGTCTGTGGCCATAGTGCACCTCCCAAGGTTTTTGCAGTACTCTGATCCAAGCCCGAGGCGGGATTTGAACCCGCGACCTTTGGGTTGCCAGGCAGGCACTTTACCCACCTGGCTAGCCCAGTCGGCAGTTCCTTTGTGACCACATCGTAGTATCCAATCAAACTGGTCAGATAAGATTTCCCATTAATTAACCCACACTGTGTATCAAGTATAATTGCAGCCTTGTCTAGATAATCGTGCATTACTTCTTTAACCAGTGACTCCATTATTTTTCCTGGAACAGAAGTTAAACTAACAGGTCTGTAATTACATGTCACCTTTTGATCCTCCTTTGTGAATTGGGGATACATTTGCACATCTCCAGTCAATGGGGACCCCCTTGAGTCTAAGGATGCTCTCATAATGAAGGCTGACAGTTTGCTAACTTCCTTTGCTGCCTTCCATAATAAAACATCCACACCAGGTGCATTTATTATGTTTAACTTCAATAATTTCTCTTCTACTTTCCTCTCAGTTATTAGAAAATTATTTAGCTCCCTGTCAGGGTTTAATAAACTTTTTGCTTCCACTTCGCTAGAGAACTCCTCTTGTTAAAATTAGATTCAAGATACCCCTTCAATCTGTCAGCTACCCAAGCAGGATCATCATTAGCTGAACCATTTATCTAAGTGGACTAATCTGATTCATCCCCTTCCTTCTAGAATTCATATAAGTAAAGAAGTGCTTGCTGTTTTTCTTTACATGCTTTGCCAAAGATTTCTCGTAGTCTTCTTTTGCTTGCCTAACCTCCTTTGTGACTTGATTACAGACTAGTTTATATCTACCATAGGCTTCTGTGTCTCCTGATAATTTATATTCATCACATGCATTTTTCTTCTCTGCCACAAGTCTCGTTATTTCATCTAACATCTGCTTAGGCCTAATCTTTGAACAGTATTTCTTAGTTGGTATGAAAAGCCTAGCAGCTTCCATAATTAATTCCTTGAATGCTTCCCATTTAGAATTTGCTGTTGGTAACATCGATAGTTGGTTCCATTGTATAGACACCTCTACACTGTAAGCATCTTTACCTCTTTAAGTACATCCCACATCAATACAATGTGATTACTGGTGATAATCTGATCAAGAGTATTACTCCCTCTGGTTGCCTCTCGAACATGCTGCTGTAGTAAAAATCCATCCAATAAATTCACGAAAGTCTTGCTAGTGACCAATAGACAAGTTCCAGTCAATATTTGAAAGTTAAAATTTCCCATTAGAAGACATTCTGATTTACTGGCCCACTATTTCTCTGAAGATCTATTAGTCTACGTATGTATTCCCCTAAGCTAGCAGTTTTCCCAGTTTCCGATCCACCTAACACTTGTTGTTAGGTGGGTCGGATAGACTCTGATGAGGATGTACTCATAAGAGTATATCCTCATCAGAGCCTATGTCACACCAAACTGACTCAACACTGCACTGTCCACCCATGTCAACTGGATGTGCTGCCTTAGATTTTATTTCTTTCTTAACTAAGAGCATAAACCCTCCTCCCTTCCCATCCTTTCTGTACACATTGCATTCACCATATTCAATTAGGCGTTTCTTATATCTCTGTGATACCACTTCTCTGATATCCCCCAACAAAGTCCACATTTGATGTCTTAACCAGTACTTCAAATTCATCAAATTTATTTACTATGATCTTAGCACTGGTGTATGTACAAGTATACATGCACTTGTTCTTAGTGTTAGTTACCCTAACAAATGTATTTACTTGTATTTACTCATGCTCATGTATTTACTTGTTCTATGATGACCCCATCAGTCCTTGAATTCCCCAGCACCTTGCTTTCCAGGCTGCTTCCTGTTACAATAGTAGCAGTGCAAGAATCACTTTCACCTCTGCCAGTGACTATTGTTGATCTATTAGTCTGTTTAGTCAGTTTTCTATTTCCAAACCACCTAACACTGCCTTGATAGCATCAGCTTTTCTGCTTATTATGCATATAAATATTATTAAAAAAAATTAAGAAGCATACTATTAGTTACTTCCATATTCAGGCACATTTCAAAATTTGGCATCCTTCACATTGTGCAAAATTTGAAACTATGTATGTTGCTCTCCACTCCACAGAGTAGTGGCCATTTTGTCAGAACACCAAATTTTGTGTTACTGTTCTTATATGTTTACTAACCTAGTGGGTGAGCAAAAACAAGTAACCTGAAACTTTGAACAAACAGTCTGTGCTTGTCTGATACCATGCCATTCAAGCAAAATACAAATAAGCAATAACAGTGGCAGGGCACTTGACAGGTTCTCATGCAATATGTCTGTATGAAAATTGTAAAATAATCACCAAAGAAACTATTGCAGTAAATGTGTGACTGAATTTAGAAAGGTAGGAAAAATTAAAGGTTTTTAATCATTCATTAATGGTTAATGCAGGAACATTATTTTTGAAGGGAACCTGTGAGGTTCCCCATCACTACTGCCAAGTTAAGACTTAAGGGAAAACTAATACATTCCTATTTTTTTTTTCAGTAACACTGTATCATGACTTAATAAAGCTAATCTTTTCTTATATATGTTTTTGTGCATAGCTTTTGAAGTTTGTAACTATATCATATTCTTTCCTGGTGTTTCAAGTCCTATTATTTAGTGAGTCAAACAAAATGTCCATCTTCTATATAAAGTCTGTTGTAAATACAGCATCTGCAGGTAAGACATCAATACAAGAATAAAGAAAGGCCATCAGCCATAGAATGACTAAGTATCTAATTTAATGGAGATTTCCTGTTCTACTTATCATTAAATGACTTTTGTTCAAACATGGTGCTTAATGTTATCTCTTGGCTTGGCACAACTTAAAAAAATTTAAATGTATAGATGCCCCATGGAAGTTATTTGTGGCTGAAAACCTTGAGCTTCTTATTTCCAATCATGAAAATGAGCAGCACAGTGTATGATTATTATATATTAGTGAAACATAATCATAATTTTGCATAATACCATACTACTAACTGCTTTTAATCTGTCAGTCTGCCTTAAAATAATTAATGTATACAGGAATGACTCATGGTGTGATTTATGAATAAATCATTATGAAGTGGGGGAGAAAGACAACCAATGATGTTGCTTCTCAACTACTCATATCACTTGGAAAATGGTGATAACATTTTGTTAGTATTCTGTCCTTAATAGGATTATTTTTTTATTGTACAATGATATTTCTTGTGAATTTTATAGTTTTAATCAGTGAGCATTTTTAATTTAGCAAAACAGAAAAGTTTCCCAATGCAGCAGGTCGTTTCTCAGCTTTCACATTGGTGATCCCCAATTTCTGTGTGTTTTAACAGTTAACCAGAGTTAACATTATTGACTACAAGAGTGTTTACTCTTGTAGTCAATAATGTAGTAAATCTTGTAGTAAATACAAGAGTGTTTGCTCTGTATGTTACTACTCTGTGGGTATATGAAGCTTAATGTGTAAATTTGCAGATGGTATATGAAGGTTGGCAGGATGGATAATGACAGTAATCTGGGTATGTTACTGCAAAAAGATGTAAAAAAATTAGGCTGAGAAGTGGCAATTAAAGCTTAACATTGACAAATGCAAGGTAGAGATAATGACAAGGTAAAGACAAATGCAAATGGGTAGAAATAATTTCAGAATAACTAACACATACATGCAAGGTCCTGCATATGGGTAGCAGTAATTCCAGAATAACATACCAAATATGTACCACATTCAGGATAATGGCAAACGAAAAAGACTGAGAAGATAATTGTGCAGTCCGACAAGAAGATGGACTGCTAGGACAGTTTAATGGGATTTTGTCAATGATATACAGGAATTTTGTTAGCAGGAACAAGGAGATGATTATCCTTTTGTACAAAGCAATGGTTAGCCTGCACACTGGTAGTATGTACAGGTCTGAAAGCCTCATTTCAAGAAGTGAATTTGTTGGAATGGGTGGAGAGAAGAGTAACACTTACTCAGGAACAAAAAGGATACTCTTAAACAATTCAATTCTGAAAATTGAGGTGTCTGGAAACTAGGCATCTGCAAGGGGACCTGAATGAAGTGCTTTAAGGCTGTCAATCCTAGTTCAGGTGTAGTGATTGGCAATTTGCATTAATTCCTTGGTGCAATATTAAAGTTACTGTAGCATCCATAACAGTCATAGCTATTGCTACTAACTTCCAAGAGATCTCCTCTATGGTAGAATACTAAAATTTAGGCAAACAAGCTGTTGTTGTTGTTTTTGGTTTTTAGGAGCATAAGCAACTAAGGCCATATTGCTCCGGGATATGCGGTGGTCATTCCCTGACCTTTCCGCATCCTCTGTATTTGGTGGTGACGGGCTAGAACCCCGGTATAATCAAGAAGCATGTGCTACGCACTGCTGCTCCTTCCCACCTGGCTACGGAGGTGCCAGGCAAACAAGCATACAGGCCTTTTCTTATATGCACACCAATTGTTACTGATATACAGGTTATATCAGTAACAATCAATATTTAAGGTCTTATACAAAAACAGATGATATTCCTTAATATTTAAAAAAAAAAAAAAAAAAAACGTCTACTATGACCAAATTTGCTAATTTGTCCTCCAACTTGAGCTCCTAACAAAATGGATCACCCCACCCTATCATGTAGGCGGCATAGGCTGTTTGTAGCATCACAAATTAGATTATGATAATGACTTCATAAATTTTCTTTATACTCAGTATGGCCACCACAGCCAGAATAACACTTACTGGGCTGTAACAGTTGGTTGGAAGAAAAGTAATGCCGAGAACAAAAGAGAAGATCCAGGTTTTTTTAAGAGCATAGGAAAGAATATTTGTGAATGTGCTTATGCCAAGAGAGATTACAAGTTAGGGTAATCCCTAATAGAGATATGTGATGTTGTCTAGAAATCTGTCATCGAAGATAAGCATAGGAGCAGAAGAATCTTTTATGTGAAATATGACAGGACAACAATGGGATCAAACACCAGCTGCAGAAGTTGTACCAGACATTTTGGTACAACTTCATACTTTATATACAATATAAGTATTGTATATAAAGTATGTCTCTGATGAATGGCAGCACCTGAAATGCCAGTTCAACTCCACTGTGTTCCGATGTGGTGATAGAGGATATGCCTGTAGGTAGAAAAACAGAACTAAACATAAACAAAACCATTCCATATTGGCTCCTATTGACCCTGATGGTTTGTCTTTACCACCCAGGTTACCTTCCTCACCCTGGGGAAGCAGGAGCTGTGCCGCTTGGTGACCAAACGAGAGGTTAGAACAGTCAGTAAGACTAATTAAAAATTAAAGTAAAAGGTACTTTCCTTCTTCTGGATTCTCTTCTTAGTGCTATTAAGACAGTAGGAGCTACTTAACAGAAACGTGCTTATAAAAGAGAAAGTAAGGAAAACTCAGTCATGGAAGAGAAAAATGCTCTCTAATTGCACAAGAATTGCTTGAGACTGAAACAACGGTGGATAATCCCAGTTTGATTTAATAAATGGATCAGAGGTTCCCAAACTTTTATTACTCTGCACCAATCCTTAATTTTGCCCCCCCCCCCCACAAAACAAGTGCAAATAAATAGATATGACAATTCTGCCGAGGTACTGTCAGTGCTTCTATTGGAAGGTACTTGTGATAACTAAACAACATGCTCCCTCCACCCCCAAAATACCAAGCATACCCCTGAAAGAGGCCTACTCCATACTTTGGAAACCTGTAGTATAGGTAGAGCAGCAAGAATGTTAATTATCATAGTACCTTTTCAGATCAATGTCATGTATTTTTTTTTTTTTTTACCCATACAGAAAAAAAATTAACTTTGCCTTATTCCAGTACGTAAATAATAATTCAAGTGGGAATGCCCTCATGAGGTCCCAAATAAATGTCCATTTCTCACCTTCTCATGGTCACCCGTTAGTAGAACAAGCTATATGATGACTGAATTAACAAGGATGGGCTGTCAACATGGTACTAAGCTGACCAAACTGGATAAAAGATTCAGTCATTGTGGAAGGATGAAAGTAATCAGGAGTCATACTGGTTGGAAGGTTGCCTAGATCAACAAGTTTATCGCTACACCTAGAAATTGAGATATCCAGTGCTACATGAATAGTAGTAGCAGTGGCATGCGATGCAAGAAAGCAAGTGTATGAGCTTATGCAGCATCAGCCAAAAAAAAAAAAAAAAACACACACCATTCCCTCCAAATGCCTGTCGAGTTCCTCCTTAAATTTATTCAACCTATCAACTTCCACAACGACAGATGGAAGTTTGTTCCAGCAATTAACCACCCGCTGGCAAAAGGCAAATTTCCGTACATCTATTCTACATGTCTTTTCTTAATTTGAATTTATGCCCCCTTAGGTTCTTAATCTGAACAAGTGGAAGGATCTCATTAGAATTCAGCGTGCTCAACCCATTCAAGGCCTTATATACCTCAATCAGATCACCGCGCAGGTGCCTAGTCTCCAGCCACTGCAATTTGCAGAACTTAAGCCTCTCTTGGTAAGAGGATCCCTTCATTCCCCTCACCAATCTTGTTGCCCTTCTCTGTATGCTCAAGTAAATCTACATCCTTCCTAAAATGAGGCCTCCAGACCTGTACGCAGTACTCAAGGCGTGGCCTGACCATTGCCTTATACAGAGGGACAATCACATCCTTCTCCCTGCTAGCAAAATTCCTATATATCATTGACAAAACCCCATGACCTACCCTGGCAGCTTGTCTGCATTGCTCAGAAAACTTCATATCTGACTGCATAATTACTCCCAGGCCTTTTTCATTTTCTACCACCTTAAGTGTAGTACCACACAGTTGGTACGTTTCTCTGGGGTTACTTCTACCCATATGCAGTACTTTGCATTTGTCAAGGTTAAACTTCAGTTGCCACTTCTTAGCCCATCTGCCCAAATTATCTAGATCCTGTTGCAGTAGCACACTGCCATTAACAACCCTGCCAACCTTTGTATCATCTGAAAACTTCGACATTAAGCCTGATATACCTTCATCAATATCATTGATAAATATACAAAACAATAGTGGACCTAACACCAAACCCTGTGGGACTCCACTGATAACATTAGTCCAAGAAGAGCAGCACCCATTGATTACCACCCTCTGTCTTCTCCCACTTAACCATCCTTTTATACATTGTAGCAACTTACCATTGTGCTCCAATTTGTACAATAGTCTTCCATGCAAATCAGTGTCAAAAGCTTTCCTGAAATCCAAATACAGTCAGTCCTCGTATAACACGTGTTTACACAACACAAATTCGATCATACACGATTTAACCGAATTCGCTTATGCACGATTCGTCTTTGTGTTTACAAGAAACGGCAGTCGAACGCAGAATCACCCCAACCGAACGCAACACGATAGGAATGAAGAGAAGATTCTGAAAATGTATTTGTTTTTTATATCAGTAAAGGGGAAACAGATTTCACCATAATAACGTAAAAACCAACACAATTCCAGCTATCAGTATAATCGCAAATGCAATTAGATAGAGTTTACTACCAGTTTATAACAGATTCCACTGGCAGAAACGCAACTGGAAATTGTTTTTATTGTTTTATGGTAGTAACCCCTAGAAATGTGCTTTAGTAAAATATGAGGTGTTAATAGTGTATCTCTGCCTTTATGGTGTTGTTTATTCAGTTGCTACTGCTTTGTTTATGTGTATCAAGTGTGCCTCCTCGTTTTGTAATTGTGCTTTGTTCCCTAAAAATGAGTAAAATACTTAAAAGGTGTGAAAAGGAAGCGTCCTGGTGAAGATACTGCAGATTCAGAGAGAAAAAGAAAAGCAATATCGATAACAGAGGCAGACTGGGTCAAAAATTCTTACCCGGGAAAATTTATAGTGGCCTCATTCTATGGTTTATGGCCAAAATCACACCGGCCTCCGGTGTGATTTTGGCCATATGCCTTACCGGGGTTTCCCCGGTAAGGCTTATGGCCAGTCCGCCTCTGTCAATAGAGAAAAAATATGAAATTGTGAAATGCTTTGAGTGAAATGAAAGACCATGTGATATTGCACGCGCTACAGACATAAATGAGGCAACGCCGAGAATTAGAAAGAATGCAGAGGAAATAAAAACAACTTTCATAGCAGGGACAACTCAAAGTGTAATTAAAATCCATTAGATTAAGACAAAGAATTGGTAGAGATGGAACGGCTGTCATCTGTTTGGATAGAAAATCAAACAAAAAATAAGTTTGCTTACGATAGAAGTAAAAGCAGTAGCAATATTTTATTTCGTAATAAAATGTGTAAGTATTTTATTATGACTATTTATTGTGTTTGGTAATGTTTTGGTTACAAATGTGTGTTCAATCTTGGGTGGTCGGCACCTAACCCTGTTTTTCCCATAGGGCCTGTTGTTTATATTGCACAATTTTGCATTCAAGGGTTTCTAGGAACGCAACTATTGTGCTATACGAGGACTGACTGTATATGATATCAAAATTATTTTTTGCATCCAGTTCCTTTGTAACCACATCATAATATCCTATCAAATTTGTCAGACAAGACTTTCCCTTAACAAACCCATGCTGTGTCTGAATTATTGTAAGTACATTTCTATTATAATAGAAATGTACTTACAGCCCAAATTAACTTGTAAATTACTAGAGAGACACAATTTTATGATATAACATGCATTGTTATTTGTATAAAGTAAAACTAAAGTTATTGCAAAAAGGAAATGCAATTTTGTAGTTAATGCTGCTTGTACCATCAACATCAGAACAAGCTTAAATTGCAAAGAAGTCTTATCTTATCTTCCTTCAAGGATTAGGCGATCCGCCTGTTCCGATCTCAAAGAGGTCTGCCCATCTTCTTTGGTCTTCCTCTGTCTCTTTTTCCTTTTGCTCTATATGTATAAACTAATTTAGGGAATCTATTATCTTCCATTCTTTCTACATGTTCGTTCCATCTTTGTCTATATTCTATAATTTTTCCATTAATTGAGTAAATCTTTAATTCTTTTCTAATATTTACATTTGGTACTTTATCTAATTCTGTACATCCTTTAACATATCTTAAAAATTTCATTTCTGCAGCTTGTACTCTATTAATGTCTCTTTGTTTTGGTATCCATGTTTTAGAACCATAAAAAAGTGTTGGTATTGCCATTACTTTGTAAAATTTCAAATGTGTTTCTTTCCTTGTTTTCTTAGCCAGAGTTCTTTTTATTGTTCCACATATATTTTGAAATTTCGCCAATTTCTGGTTCATATCTTTTTCGACATCATATGTTATATCACATCCTAGATATTTAAAACGTTTTACTTGTTCTAATATTTTATTGTCTATAACTATTTTTGTTCTCACTGTATTTTTCCCTTTAAAAGCCATTGTTCTAGTCAAAAAATAATTTGACATAATACACATATAAACTCTGTTCTTTCTCTTATGCACAAACAGTAAGAAATAATATCTTTGCTAATAGGTGTCTCGTTACAAAGAAGTAAAATTAACAAAACTAGATAAACATGAAACCAGAATAAGAGGTATTATATGCAGATCATACAGTGGAATTGCAGCTAAACAATAATTATAACTGTCTAATGAAATTTGTCTGTAAACAGCTCAGTGATTTAACTCTTCAGCCACAGCTGCAAAAAAAGACACGGGCACGTCGTGTTGTATTACATGTAGAATTCAATATTTTCAGGTCATAAAAAAATAATTTGACATAATACACAAACTCTGTTCTTTCTCTTTCACACGAACAGTAAGAAATAACCTTTTCTAATAGCAGTCTCGTTATCAAAAAATAAAATAATTTCCCAAATTTACTAAAGATGTGGGGCACTATTTAGACATAAATATTGAAATAGTTTGAGAAAAGAATGTTATTGAGCCCCTAAGGGACAAGCTTGGGATCATTCACTTTAGAAACAGGTTTCTCATCCACAAGTTGACCTAAGTTTACTAACATTGCTTTTAATCACATAATACAGCCAAAAAGGAGTCTATTATTCAAGTTTTTAATGAATAATAGATTTGAATTCCTGCTGATGACAACTAAAAACAATATTAGTAACTTTAGGTCAACTTGTGAATAAAATAGCCATTTCTAAAATTTGTGCAAGTCCTAGTTCTGTCACTAGAGCACAAATAGTATTCTTAGACAATAAAAATGGCAAAACACAGCACAGAGAAGCATTCTATTCTCAAAATAATTTCCCAGCTCACTTAAATTCATAGCAATAGGAAACGAGAGAAGTGGAAGAAGACACAAAAACTCTACAAGAAAATTATATACATGAATGGTCATGTTACACATTTCATTTGAACCCAGTTGTAATTAAAGTGAAATAAGCGAAAGCAAGTTTGAAATGACAATTTAGAAGTCCAGCATACAGGAATTAAAGTTTGGTCCATCTTTTTCCTTGCTGGTACTGAGGAACTCTTCAATCAAGGGCTGGTCTAATTCATATAATAATCAATTCTGAATGCCCAGGGAGATTACTGGATTTAAAAATATAGAGAAATGCTGTCACTCATAATCAAAACATAACTTAAATTTCTGTCAATTCACTTGTAACTCAACTGACAAGTTATGTAAATAAAAAAAACAAGTTGACAAAGTTGGGCAAAACAGCTTATTGTGTATAGTTATGGTGCTATGTCTGTTTTGAATTTTAGAAAATCACTATGGAGTTTTCAATGGTAAAAAAAATAATAATAAAATAATTAAAAAAATTAATAATAATATGCAATACATATCAAGTAAAATGTTTATTTATACTAAGTACATGGCATGCACACACACAATTTATAATTAGCATTCAGACATAGCTCCATAACCATTCAGAATCAGAAACATGCTTATATGACTATTTTCTTTGAATTTTTTGTACATACTTTGAACTGCCCTGTATAACAAGCTATAATCTTTCCATTAAAATTCTGTCAGGATGCAATATACATAGGGCTGAATGGGAAACTGAGGTGTGTGTGTGTGTGTGTGTGTGTATATCCATACCTTTCAAAATAAAAGTTACGGTTAAGGTCTAAATAAAGCAATTGCATAAATGTAGAATGCATTCTGGAATCTGTCACCTTTTGGATTTGATTTTTTGAAATTTTTATGGATTTCTGAACATTCCTAAATACAAACAAGTTATTACATGGTATGGTTTTTGATTTTTTTAAAAATCATATTCCCGGTTCTTGTGTTGCATGAAAGAACCTATCTAGTCACACATTACATTCCTTCGTAGTAACTAGTGGGGGAACATGACCAGTATTGACATTAAGATGCTTAGACTTGAATGTTTTTTTCTATTCTGTAATTATTTGCCCAAGTGATCTTAGCTATCAATGGTTTTTAAAGGTCATAAATGACATTTTTAAAAGATTGTTTAATAATTTTGACTAATATAAATGAAAATATGGAAGACTATATTCTCACAATAAAAACTAAAAAATATGCAATCTAAAAGATGAAATATTAGTTATACTCCAAGAAGAATTTAAAAAAAAAAAAAAAAAAAAAAATCTTTTCCCAGAAAGTGAGTTTAAAAAAATAATAATAATAAAAAAGCCACCTGTCAGGTTCCTACTTGTAAGGAAAACCAGATGAACAAAACTTTATTCTTGTACCTTGGTCCTATGAACTACTGGACTGGCTCTGCTTTCATTTATACACTTTTTAGTAACAACTCTTTTTGTAACATTAAATGTTCATAGCTAGGTAAGCTTTAGAATGGTCTACTTTTTATATCGTTCTGTATTATTTTATTTTTAGAATACATTATTCGTGTTTTTTTTTGTTTTATTATATTATTGTTTGTATTATTCCACTCAAATCACCTAATTAACAACCTCTTTGGATGCTATTTCATGGAGCATCCCTATTATACGTGTAGGCTGTATTTACTTTATTATTACTATTTTTTTCATTCTTGTGGGAATTTTTACCTAGGCACTCGCTCTTATTCTAGATTCATATCCCCAAGGTTCATATATTATACAAACCACACATCTACCTTACTACTAGAAAGTACTCTTCAGTATCATAATACATATTAGCCTCTCAACACCACAGCTAGGGATGATATATGCACAATTCTCCTAAAAAAAAACCAAGTGAGTGATTCAAACTAGTACTTCTCTAATGAAAATCAACTGTTGAAAGTGAGCACGTTTTTTTTTATTTTTTGCCCGTCATGATTACATTACATGGGTGGGAGGGATGTAAATATATGTATCATAATACCTTATAGTAACAAAAAAATATACTGTTTACCTTTCTCTGGACACATTTGAATTGTTAGGATTATTAGGACTAACAGATTGCGCCATCGTTTTATTTCTTTTTTTGGAATATCAGTGAAGTTCAAGATATGTAGTTTTAAAACTTACAATACCGCTAGCAAGTTAATTTCAGCATATAAACAGAAGGACACTAACATAACTTAATTCGCAGACAATTTTAAAAACCATACAGAAAACAGCCATTTCGCGCCCTTTGTGAAATATAAAAGTACTTGTGACGTCACTGAGAAATAATTGTACATTGATTAAAGCCAAGTTTAAATAAACTCATTTCAACAGAACTGAGTAATATCAATACAAAATAAATTAGAAAGTTTTCTTCTTTTAAACATAAAAAAGTAAATAGTAATATTGGGAACGAGAATGAGTATATTTCCCTGGTGGTGGAGTGTGGTGCCATATTTCCCTCGTGTGTTGTGTATCTTGGAACAAAATACGGTGAGTGTGGTGTTTAAAGTTATTAAATTTTATAAACGAGCGATATGAATTAAAAAAAAAAAATTAACTTCGGAATAATAGCACATTTGTAAAACTCGTGGTATTCGTGTTTCCCATATTCTTGTTTTTACTTTAGTTTAGTAGTTAAGCCTAATGAAGTCTCGTGGCCTAGTGAATCTTGTAATAAAAACTCAATGTAACCTTATTGTTTCCCGAATGAGACTATGTGGATCACTTGTGTAGTGCAGTAACTTTGATAGAAATTTATTATTTATTTCTCTCGCCTGATGCAGTATTAGGATTATGTTCATGACTATGAATTTTTGATCTAAAAAGAGTATTTTTTGTTTGCCAGTATATATTTTGTTGGAAGCCTCAAATATTCATTGTCCCAATGTTTATTATTTTCCTTTTATTTTAAAAACGGGGCACACCTTGATCCAGTGGGCCTAAACACTGCATTTGAAAGCAGTGCTTCTGTTTCTGGAAAACTAAATTTTCATGTCACGTTGAGCAATATTGAAATTACTTTACTTTGCTTTCCAAAGAGAAGGCATCTGTAATATCGGATCGGGTGCCCACGGGTTACCCTGAAGTGCGAGTCGGGCCTTCAGAAATTTTGCCTTTCTCTGGTCGGGTGCGGTTCCAGGCTTAGTTTTTGAATGCAAATAAATTAATACTATAATATCAAAAATTAATATATTAACTTATAAAGTGACTTATTAGTTTTTCTAAGTAATATTATTTATTAAATTATGTGTTGCGTATCTGTTTTTTTTTGTTGTTGTTTGTGGCTTTAATTACACACAATGCTGCGCCAGCTAATATCTTCATAAATTGCGTACATTCAAAAAAGTACAATTACTTGTAGTTTTCTCGCTTTAGAATTATTTTTTTAACCCTCACCTCAATATTACTTTGCCAGACATGAAAAGAAATGAAGTGCCCATTTCGACTATCGCTGATTATGATGGCTGGTTGTTCTAGGCACATCAGCAACTTAGGCCATATTGTGCCATATTTAATACGTCTAAAAATTGTGTGTTCTCTGGTTTATTTGCTGTATCCTATCCTCAGATTGTGCGGGGGGTGGGGGGGTCAAAGGGTGACTGAGTAATTAGATTTCTTAGCCTGACCTCTGTTCCACAGAAATTATGGGATTATGTTAGCACTGGTTAAAGGAATGCAGGATTATCTAGACAGGAATGTCTTAACAAATCCATGCAGTCACAGCATGGATTTTTTAATAGGTGATTTCGTCTGACCACTCAGATAGGACATTATGATGCAATAACAAGAGAATGGATGTGAAGAATAATTTTGACAGAAAATAGTTAAATTTCAGCAGCGTTTTTGGCACCATTCCACATAAAAGATTGTTGTACAGGTTGGATGGTTTTGGTTTTTGGTTTTTTTTTTAGGAGCATTAGCAACTAAGGCCATATTGCTCCGAGATATGCGGTGGTCATTCCCTGACCTTTCCACATCCTCCGTATTTGGTGGTGATGGGCTCGAACCCCGGTCTAATCAAGAAAGATGTGCTACGCACTGCTGCTCCTTCCCACCTGGCTACGGAGGCGCCTGTACACAGGTTGGAACAGTGTGGACTAGGGCAAGTTACGGCTGGAATAAATGGTTGGATTACCAGATCTAGAATTCAAATACTAGGAAAAAACTAAGACTTTTTAGTTTTTAAGATGAGGACATTTTAAAAATTATATTTATTACTAAAAAATTACAATACAGTAATACCCCGACTTACGCTACCCCGACTTACGCGAACTCGGAGTTACGCGGTTCTTGATTTTTTCGTTTGGCAACGCTGCCGCCCACTATCTTCAAGGTCGTTTTCATATGTTATCGATATACGGTGGGACGGCGGAGAGTGAGAGCCAAAGATGAACAAAATTCAACTTTGCTGCTTTTATGTTTTTTATATCAGTGAAGGGGAAACACATTTCACCATAATAACGTAAAAACCAACACAATTCCAGCTATCGGTATGCAATTAGATCGAGTTTACTACCAGTTTATAACAGATTCCACTAGCAGAAACACAACTGGATTTTTATTGTTTTATGGTAGTAACCCCCTAGAAATGTGAGGTGTTAATAGTGTATCTCTGCCTTTATGGTGTTGTTTATTCAGTTGCTACATGCGCGCAGCTTATGCGTATCAAGGGTGCCTCCTCGTTTTGTAATTGTGCTTTATTCCCTAAAAACGAGTCAAGGTGTGAAAAGGAAGCGTCCTGGTAACGACACTGCACACTCAGAGAGAAAAAGAAAAGCAATAAAATGTGTGTTCAATCTTGGGTGGTCGGCACCTAACCCGATTTTTCCCATAGGGCCTGTTGTTTATTGCACGAGGGTTTATAGGAACACAATTAACACTATCGTTCTATACGAGGACTGACTGTATCGATGGCATATGAAAAACGACCCTCAGTGTTTCACTTGCTGTGATACGCATTGGACGTGTTTCGTGCGAACTCTACGTGCACAATTACATACGATTCTACGATCGACGAAAGTTTTCTAAACCCTTAAAAAACTATGTTGTTCAAACGAAGTAAATCTGATTCTCCTGCACCTAGTAGGAAAAGGAAAACGATATCTTTGGAATGTAAACTTAACATTATCAAGGATTTTGATAGCAGAATGAAAATTTGTGAATTGGCAAAGAAGTTTGAGCTACCGGAATCCACAGTAAGAACAATCATAAAAGATAAAGAAAGAATTCTCGAAGCGGTGAAAAATGCTCAATCCTTGAACTCAAGCATAATTCGTAAACGTCATGGTATTATTGCTGAGATGGAAACAATGCTGAAATTATGGTGTGATAATCAAGTAAAAGTGAAGAATTGTCCAGTCGATCAGAACACTGTGTGCTATCAAGCTAAGCTGATTTTTGAGAGGTTGAAAGAAGAAGCTGAGGAGGCGGACAAAGATGAAAACTTTGTAGCTAGTAACGGTTGGTTCAACCGATTTAAAACTCGCTGTAACTGGCACAGTATCGCGGAGAGTGGAGAGGCAGCAAGTGCCGATAAAGAAGCTGCGTCTTCTTTTCCTGAGACACTCAAGGCTATGATAGAAGAAGGTGGCTATAGCAGTGAAACCGTATTTAACGTGGATGAGACTGGCCTGTTCTGGAAGAAGATGCCTAAAAGAACTTTTATCGCGCGTGAAGAAAAAAGCTTTCCAGGCTTTAAGGTTTCCAAAGACCGATTGACAGTGATGCTTGGCGGGAATGCAGCTGGTGACTTCAAGTTAAAACCTCTCTTAATTTATCGCTCCGAAAACCCAAGAGTTTTAAAAAACATATCTAAAATTAGTTTACCAGTGATTTGGAAGTCAAATCATAAAGCTTGGGTGACAGCTTCCGTTTTTGAGGACTGGTTTGGTCATCACTTCATACCAGAAGTCGAACGTTATTGCAAATCTAAACAGATTCCATTTAAAGTGATGCTTCTTATTGACAATGCACCCGGTCACCCTCCTGCCACCCTAATTAATTTCGACCCACGTGTGAAAGTTGTGTTTTTGCCTCCAAACACAACCAGCTTGCTTCAACCGATGGACCAGAGAGTCATCAAAACATTCAAGGCCTACTACACGAGGCGTTCGTTTGCACGTCTGAATGAAGCTATGAGACAAAATAGTGATATGTCTGTTAAAGACCTTTGGAAACAATTCAATGTTTTAGATGCCGTAAGAATCATTGGAGAATCTTGGAATGAAATTCACAAAAAAACATTGAATGGTGTCTGGAAGAAACTTTGTCCATTTTTTTTCAAAAACGAGACGAAAACAACGCCAGAAACCGATCATGTCGCTCATGTGATAGAAGAAGTTGTTAATCTTGCCAGGCAATTAGATTTGGAAGTCGATGGTGATGATGTCAACGAGCTGTTGGATTCACATAGTCAGGAGCTGACAATGAATGAGCTCATAGAGATGCGTGAGCAAAACGTAACTGAATTCGACACTTCAGACCCAGTTCCACCAGAAGAGCACATGACAATTGCAAACTTGACAGAAGGTCTCAGCTCAATTGAAAAGGGCTTAAAAATTTTAGAAAACATAGACTCCAACGAAGAACGCATTACAGTTACAAAGCAAGGAATAAAAAAATTATTAGCTTGCTACGAAGAAATTCTGCGTGAAAAAAAGAAGGCGCTGTGTCGTCAGACGAATTTGTTAGATTTTATGAAGCCATCGACATCGAAATAACTTTTTTAAGTAAGTCATTTATTTTTTTAATATATATTTTGTATTAATATGTATAAAGAACTGCAATTTTATTAATATTTTTCTTCTAAACTAGTGTTTTTGTTAGTCCTTGGTCCCAATTAAGCAAAATTTATATGTATTTATATGCAAAGTTTTACCCCGACTTACGCGAATTCGACTTACGCGATTTTCGTCGGACCCACCTATCGCGTAACTTCGGGGTATTACTGTACATATTTATCATTACTGCCAATTGAGCCGGTTGGGTAAAGTGCCTGCCTGGCAACCCAAAGGTCGTGGGTTCGAATCCCACCTTGGGCTTGGAAATCACAATGGTGCCACACTATCCGGTTGGATCTCATGGCCACGATACACAAGGAAGCAGGAAAAAACTGGTTCCTTTGTGTATTACTCACATCATACGATTAAAAAAAAAAAAAAAAAAAACTGTTAATCGAAATGTTTGATAGACAACAACCAGAGTGGGTTGATCTGATCTGATCATCAGCAGTGATTCTTCGTGCATTAAGAATATGCAGATAAAGAAACCACTAGGTGGGAGTGATCACAGTGTATTGATGTGAGATTTACTTAAAGGTGACTACAGTGGTTTCAGAGAGTTTTTAAATTCTCTACAGTGCAACCATCTGATCATTTTACTAACAGAAAATTGTAAATGGGAAGCATTCAAGGAATTAATCTTGGAAGCCACTGGGCTTTTCATACCAACTAAGAAATACTGTTCAAGGTTTAGGCCTAAATGGATGTCAAACAACCTAATGAGACTCATGGCAGGGAAGAAAAATGCATGAGATGAGAAGGATCAATGCTAATGGGATTCTTCCTCTTGCTCAGATTACTCACCTGAGGGGACATAAATGCCTATCAGGAGACACAGATACCTGTGATTGATATAAGATAGTATGTAGTCAAGTCACAAAGGACATTAGGCAAGCAAAGGCAGATAATTAGAAATCTTTGGCAAACGATGTAAAGAAAAACACTAAAGACTTTACTTATGTAAACTCTAGAACAGGTTTGGGCAAACTTTTTGGCTGAAGGGCCACATTAGGAATTCAAAAAGAAGGCGTGCCACACGTAAAATACTATTTTTAGATATATATTATTTGTTATCATGAAGAAGAAATATAACATTAAAAAAAAATTATTCTCTAACAACCAAGAATTTAATGAGATGAATGGAACCGTTTTACATCTTTTAGCATTTTTTTAATTTCGGATGTTAATTTTGTAGTTGAGATTCTTAAAACTGCTTGTAAATGTTCATCGGTGATGCTCGATCGTAAAGAATTTTTATTTAGATTCGTGATGGAAAATGTTTATTCACATATGTAGGTTGATCCAAAAATAACTAACATTTTTCGGGCAAAATCTTTAAGTTTGACGAATTTGTCCGAATTAAGAGTATTGTAAAATTTACAGATTTCCCCACGACGGTGCAATTCCCTTAAATCGGTATCACACTGCAGATCTATAATCTGAAGTTGTAGTTCACTCGGTGCACTATCAATTTCTATTGAAAATGGGTCGCGCACTATTTCCAAACTTGTCTCAATTTTTCGGAAGTCGCCAAATCATAACTTGATACGGAAGTTATATAAAGGGATTTCGTAGATAACACTCGTTACTGAAACATAAATATTTCGTAGATAACACTCATTACTGAAACATAAATATAGCATTATAACTGTGTTGGGATACAAATTTAGGATTTAATTTTGTACTGAAATTGAAATTTTATTGAAAGTAAATCGAAATCATGACTCAAACCAGAGCAGCACAGCAAATGGCTCAAGCTAATGGGAATGCTGTGGCTCAGGGGAGAACTGAGGGGGACAGTTGCCCTCTGAATCACAGCCTTTTAAGATGCACTATTTGCTTGATGTTTCCGGAGCAGTCAGGTATGGGACATGATACTGCTATGGGGAATGTCTTTGTATGTGCACGATGCAAGGAGTGTAAGGAAATCAGGCGACAACTCAGCGTTGTTATGGGCCTATATGAGAGCTTGAAGGACAGGGTGGATGCCCTCGAAGGATTACAAGTGAGGGGCCCATCAAGCTCTCAGCTGCCCACACCAATGCCAGAGCTTGCACTTGGTCATCGCGCAACACAGCGGCAACCCCCAAGGCAGAATGCGCTGGTCCCAAAGGAACTAGTAGTTGTTGGTGACTCTATTGTCAGGGAAACGGGAAACATGCTTTGTGAAAAGGATAGGTGGAACAGGACCAGGGTATGTCTGCCAGGGGCAAAGGTTGATGACGTTGTAGAGCGGATATCTTTTAAGGGCACAAAAGGTGATATAGTTGTACACGTTGGCACTAATGATATTAAGAGTAGGAGACCGGCAGAATTACTTAACTAGTACAGGTCACTGATGAAAAAAAGCCTTGAATTAGGGTTGAATTTGAAAGTGTCTGCAATTCTGCCCAGACACGATAGGAGGGAGTATATGATGAGAGCCCTGTCAATCAGTTCGGCCCTCGAAAGATTGTGCAGGGCTCAAGGGGTAGAATTTTTTTCAGCCTGGTCTGTACTTGTTAACAGGAGAGACTGCTTCTACAGGGATGGGATACACTTAAATAGAAAGGGTGCAAAAATGTTTGCTGATGCTATCGAGGCAGTGTTAGGCGGGTCGGAAAACTGCTAGATTGGGGGGATACAAGGACTAATAGATTTAACAGTAGCCACTGGCAGAGGAGAAAGTGATTCCTGCACTGCTTCTATTGGAATGAGCAGCAGCAGCCTGGAAAATAAGATGCAGGATATTTCAGAGACTGCTGGGAATCATGGGGTACAAGTAAACACATGGGTTGTGTTAGGGTGGCTAAGAGGAAGAGCAGGTGCATGTATACTTGCGTGTACACCAGTGCTAGGAGTTTAGTAAATAAATTTGATGAATTTGAGGTATTGCTCAAAACATCAAAGGCAGATATTGTTGGGATTTCAGAGATGTGGTGTCACACAGATATAAGGAATGCAGAACTGGAATGTGGGGAGTAGAATGTCTACAGAAAGGATAGCAAGGGAGGAGGGGTTATTCTATTAGTTAAAAAACACATAAAATCCAAGGAAGTGAAGCCAGTCGACATCGCTGGACAGTGCAGTGTCGAGTCAGTTTGGTGTGACATAAGCATTGGGAGATCAAAATTGAGAGTAGGAGTGTGCTATAGGCCTAATGACTCTGATGAGTATAATAAGAAACTGTACAGAGAAATAGAGTGGGCCAGTAAATCAGAGAGCCTTATAATGGGGGATTTTAATTTCCCAGATATTGACTGGAATTTGGGGGCTGGTCACTCACACACTAGCAAGGCTTTTGTGGATTTATTGGATGATTGTTTTCTACATCAGCATGTTCGGGAGGCAACTAGAGGGAGTAATACTCTTGATTTGATTATCAGTAGTGATTCTTCATACATTAAGAATCTGCAGATAAATGAACCACTAGGTGGCAATGATCACAGTGTTCTGAAGTGGGATTTACTCAAAGAGGTAACTACCATTAGGGGTATTGCTTTCGTAAAGGCGACTACGATGGACTGAGACAGTATTTAAATTCTATACAGTGGGATCAACTGATGATGTTACCAACAGCAAATTCAAAGAACTTATCTTGGTAGCTACTAGGCTTTACATACCAACTAAGAAATATTGTTCAAGGTTTAGGCCTAAATGGATGTCAGATGAACTAATGAGGCATATGGCAGAGAAGAAAAATGCATGGGACACATACAAATTAACACGTGACACAGAAGCCTATGATAGATACAAGTTGATCTGTAACCAAGTTACAAAGGAGGTTAGGCAGGCAAAGGCAGATTACGAGAAATCCTTGGCAAGGGATGCGAAGAAACACAGCAAAGAGTTCTTTACTTATGTAAACTCTAGAAGGAAGGGGATGAATCAGATTGGTCCACTTGATATCGATGGGTCAACTGTTGATGATCCTGCTCAGGTAGCTAACAAACTAAATGAATATTTTGCATCGACATTCACACATGAGGAGTTATTCAGCGAGAGGAATGCCAGAGGTGTATTCAACTCGGGCAGTAAGCTAGAGAATCTTGTAATAACTGAGAGTAAAGTGGAGGAGAAATTGTTGAAGATAAACACAAGAAAGGCACCCAGGGTGGATGGGATCTATCCAGTTATATTAAAGGAGGCAGCAAAGGAAGTAAGCAAACTCTTAGCCATAATTATGAGAGCTTCCTTGGACTCGGGGGAAGTACCCATGGACTGGAGATGTGCAAATGTGACCCAATTCACAAAGGAGGATCAAAAGCTGACACAAGTGATTATAGACCTGTGAGTTTAACTTCTGTTCCCGGAAAATTAATGAAGGCACTGGTTAAAGAAGCACTGCAGGATCATCTCGACAAGACTTCGGTTATAGCTCGGACAGAGCATGGTTTTGTTAAGGGGAAGTCTTGCCTGACCAATTTGATTGGATACTATGATGCAGTCACAAAAGAACTGGATGCAGGGAATAACTTTGATATTATAAACTTGGATCTTAGAAAGGCTTTTGATACTGTTGCACATATTGGAGCAGTGTGGCATTGGAGGCAAATTGCTGCTATGAATAAAGGGGTGGTGGAGGGGGAGAAGACAGAGAGTGGTAATCAATGGACACTGCTGATCGTGGACTAATGTTATTAGTGGAGTCCCTCAGGGTTCAGTATTGGGTCCTTTATTGTTTTCTGTATTTATAAATGATATTGATGATGGTATATCAAGCTTAATGTCCAAGTTTGCAGACGATACGAAGGTTGGCAGGGTTGTCAAGGACACTACTGACACTATGCTGCTGCAACAGGATCTGGAAAGGTTGAGCAGATGGGCTGAGAGGTAGCAAATGAAGTTTAACATTGACAAATGTAAAGTACTATATATGGGAAACAGCAACCCCAGAGCAACGTATCAACTCTGTGGTACTACACTGACAGTGGTAGAGAATGAAAGGGACCTGAGGGTGGTTGTGCAGGCAGATATGAAGTTCTCTGAGCAGTGCAGACGGGCTGCAAGAGTAGCTCATGGTGTATCGTCAATGATATATAGGAATTTTTCTAGCAGGGATAAGGAGGTGATTATTCCCTTGTATAAGCAATGGTCAGGCCACACCTAGAGTACTGTATACAGGCCTGGAGGCCTCATTTCAAGAAGGATGTAGAGCTGCTGGAACGAGTACAGAGAAGAGCAACAAGATTAGTGAATGGAACAAAGGGGGTGCTCTTACGAAGAAAGGCTTAAGTTTTGCGAATTACAATGTCTGGAGACTAGGCACCAGCGAGGAGATCTGATAGAGGTGTACAAAGCCTTGAATGGTTTGAGCATGCTCAATGCTGATGGGATTCTTCCTCTTGCTCAAAATAATCACCTGAGAGGGCATAAATTCAAATTGAGGAAAGATAGATGTGCGGAAATTTGCCTTTAGCCAGCGGGTGGTTGGTAGGTGGAACAGACTTCCATTCCTTGTCGTGGAAGTTGATAGCCTAAATAAGTTTAAGGCTCAGCTGGACAGGTATTTCGAACAAACAGAGGGGTGAAGTGGAAGTGGTTATTTTTTATTTATTTATTTTACTTTATTTTTTTTTGGCTGATGCTGCATAAGCTTGCTTTCTTGCATCGAATGCCTCTACTAATGCTAATGCTAAATCTTCGTGAAAAGTCGTCATTCAAAGCGTTGATAATTTCACAATATTTTTCAAATTTATTTTCTGGAATCTTCAGCAACTTCATGGTTGGAAAGTGGTCTACCTTGCTAATCAATAAATGTCAAAGGAACAACTGGAGTTTTAATTGAAATCCATTCAAACTTTTTATCATATCATGGGCGTATAAATTTTTTCCCTTGTAACACGGTGTTGAAAAATATTTAAGTGTGCCACGATGTCCAGGGTAAATGCAAAATCACAAATCCAGTTATTATCAGTTAATTCGGGAAAGTCCATAATATTTTTCAGTTTTAAAAATAGAATGATGTCATCTTTAAGATCCACGATGTCCAGGGTAAATGCAAAATCACAAATCCAGTTATTATCAGTTAATTCGGGAATGTCCATAATATTTTTCAGTTTTAAAAATAGAACGATGTCATCTTTAAAATCCCATACTCGCCGAAGAACTTTTCCTAAGCTAAGCCATCGAATTTGGCTATGATAAGGAATATCTGTGTACTCAGATTCAATATCTTGAAGAAAATTAACGAATTGTCAATGTTTCAGGCCCCTCGATTGTATTAAATTTACTAGTTTAATAATACAAGATGTGACATGTTCAACTTTTAACACATTTTTACATAATACTTGTTGATGTATAATACAATGAATTGTAATTAAATTATAAACAGGAAAGTTTTCACAAATTTTATCCTGAATTTTCTTTAACGCTCCAACATTTTTACCTGTCAAACTTGGTGCTCCATCAGTTGTTACGCTTACCATTTCGTCCCATTGTAAATTATATCTTGTTAAAAGCATTTTTCAAATATATCAGCTCCCGTTGTTTGGTCTTTAATATTGTACTTTTTTAGCACTGAGACACTCTCCTGCCAGATGAGACAAATAGTCTTGTTATTTATGTTAGCAAAAAAATATTTTGTGTTCCACTCTTCGTTGAAGTCACTTATGCTCTTGTTGAATTTTTCGTGTTTTATTCATTTTTAAAAGGGAGTAAATATTATTTTTATCGCTACTGGCACCAAGATGATAACCGAAGATAACGCAAAAAAAAACTAACTGCGGGATGACTGTCAGAGAAAACAGATTGGAACTGCGGCCGGTCAGCAGTTCTATCCTGTTACTCCGCCACCGCAGCAAAGCCGTTGTCGTCGTCACCGGTTGTCTGTTCCCGCGGTTAGTTTATAATCGCAAATTATACCATTATAAAAGCGCCCATTGGCTCGCTCCGGTTCGCGCACAATTTCAAATTCTATCTCAATTTGAACAATACAGAGATGATAAAACAATTTACAAGTCAACAAATTCTATAATGTATTAGATATACAAATTTATTTTTCAAAAAGGCATCGCAAAAGGCATAAAATAAGTAAACTTTTTTTCAAAAATACAATTAAAGCTCCCGGGCCATAGTTTGCCCGGGCCTGCTCTAGAAGGAAGGGGATGAATCAGATTGGTCCATTGACACCAACAATTCAACTGTTGAGAACCTTCTGAGGTAGCTGACAAATGAATGAGTATTTTGTATCTACATTCACACATGAGGAGATCTGTAGGGAAGTGGAAGCCAGCAGCTTATCAAACTCGCTGGGAGCTAAATGATTTTGTAATAACCGAGAGCAAAGTGGAGGAGAAATTGTTGAAATTGAACCTGGGATGGATGGGATCTGCCCAGTCATATCTATCCAGTAAGCAAACTGTTAGCCATAATTATGAAAGCTTCCTTGGACTCGGGAAGGTCCCCCATGGACTGGAGATGTGCAAATGTGTCCCCAATACGCAAAGGGGGATCGAAGGGTGACATGGATAATTACAGATCTGTTAGTGTAACTTCTGTTCCGAGGAAAATAATGGAGTCACTGGTTAAAGAAGTAATGCCCGATTATCTAAACAAGACTGCGGTTATAGTTCAGACACAGCATGGGTTTGTTAAGGGGAAGTCTTGTCTGACAAATTTGATTGGATACTATTATGTGCAACTGGATGCAAAGAATAATTTTGATATCATATACTTGGATTTTAGGAAAGCTTTTGATACTGTGCCACATGGAAGACTACGCCATAAATTGGAGCAGTATGGCATTAAGGGCAAGTTGCTACAATGGATAAAAGGATGGTTGAGTGGGAGAAGACAGTGGTTATCCACGGACACTGCTCTTCTTGGACTAATGCTATTAGTGGAGTCCCCACGGTTCAGTGTTGGGCCCATTGTTGTTTTTGGAATTCATTAATGATATCAATGAAAGTATATCATAGGGTAATGTTGAAGTTTGCAGATGATATGAAGGTTGGCAGGGTTGTTAATGATTGTATGCTACTGGAAAAGTTGAGCAGATGGCCTGACAGGTGGCAAATGAAGTTTAACATTGATAAAAATAATGTACTGCATATGGGTAACAGTAACCCCAGAGTGACGAATCAACTGGGTGGTACTACACTCAGGGTAGTGGAGAATGAAAAGGACCTGGGGGTAATTGTGCAGTCAGGTATGAAGTTTTCTGAGCAGTGAAAAAAGGCTGCAAGAGTAGCTCATGATGGCTTGTCAATGATATATAGGAATTTTGCTAGCGGAGATAAGGGGGTGATTGTCTTCTTGTATAAGGCAGTGGTCGGGCCACATTTTCAGCACTGTATACAGGTCTGGAGGCCTCGTTTTAGGAAAGATGTAGAGCTGTTGGATCGAGTACAGAGAAGGGCAATGAGATTGTGAGTGGAACAGAGTTGTTGTTACTAAGAAAGGCTAAAGTTCTGCAAATTGCAGCTTCTGAAGACCAGACACCTGCAACGTGATCTGATTGAGATTGTATAAGGTCTTGAATGGATTGAGCAGGCTCAGTGCTAATGGGATTCTTGCTCAGATTACTCACCTGAGGGGACATAAATTCAAATTGAGGAAAGACGATTGTAGAATAGATGTACAGAAATTAACCTTTAGCCAGCAGGTGGTTGATAGTTGGAACAAACATCTGTTGTAGTGGAGGTCAGCAACTTTATTAAATTCAAGGCAGAATAGACAAACATTTGGAGTGAATGGATGGTTGAAATTAGCATTAGTAGAGGCATACAATGCAAGAAGGCGAACTTATGCAGCATCAGCCAAAAAAAAAAAAAAACCCCTCCCATTTCATCCCTCCATTCATTCCAAATGCCTGTCCAGCTCAGTCTTAAATTTATTTAGGCTATTAGCTTCCACAACAAAAGATGGAAGCCTGTTCCACGAATCAACTACCTGCTGGCTAAAGGCAAATTTTTGCACATCTATTCTACAACTATCTTTCCTCAATTTGAAACTGTCCCCCCAGGTTCATAGTCTGAGCAGGAAGAAGGGGATGATTCAGCTTGCTCAACCCATTCAAGGCCTTATACACCTCAATCAGATCACCTATGGCAGATATAAGCTAGTCTGTAATCAGGTGACAAAGGAGGTTAGGCAGGCGAAGGCAGATTACGAGAAATCCTTGGCAAAACATGCTAAGAAAAACAGCAACGATTTCTTTACTTATATAAACTCTAAAAGGAAAGGGATGAATCTAATTGGTCCACTTGACATCGATGGTTCAACTGTTGATGATCCTGCTCAGATAGCAAACAAACTGAATGAGTATTTGGCATCTACATTCACACATGAGGAATTATTAAGGTTTGAAAATGGCAGAAGGTATCAAATTGTAGCAGGATACTTAATGATTTTGGAATAAATGAAAGCAAAGTGGAGGAGAAATTGTTGAAGTTAAACATAAGAAAAGCACCTGGAGTGGATGGGATCAATCCAGTTATGTTAAAGGAGGCGGCAAAGCAACTAAGCAAACCCTTAGCCAAAATTATGAGAGCATCCTTCGACTCAGGGGAGGTTCCCACGGACTGGAGATGTGCAAATGTGTCCCCAATTCACAAAGGGGGATCGCAGTGTGACACGAGTAATTACAGACCAGTTAGTTTAACTTCTGTTCCAGGTAAAATAATGGAGTTGCTGGTTAAAGATGCATTGCAGGATCATCTAGACAAGACTGCAGCAATAATTCAGACACAGCATGGGTTTGTTAAGGGAAAGTCTTGTCTGACAAATTTGATAGGATATTATTGTGGTTACAAAGGAACTGGATGCAAAAAATAATTTTGATATCATATATTTGGATTTCAGGACAGCTTTTGACACTGTTGCGCATGGAAGACTATTGTACAAATTGGAGCAGAATGGTATTATGGGTAAGTTGCTACAATGGATAAAAGGATGGTTACGTGGGAGAAGACAGAGGGTTGTAATCAATGGGTGCTGCTCTTCGTGGACTAATGTTATTAGTGGAGTCCCACAGGGTTTTGTGTTGGGTCCACTGTTGTTTTGTATATTTATCAATGATATTGATGAAGGTATATCAGGCTTAATGTCGAAGTTTTCAGATGATACAAAGGTTGGTAGGGTTGTTAATGACAGTAATGGCAGTGTGCTACTGCAACAGGAACTAGATAATTTGGGCAGATGGGCTAAGAAGTGGCAACTGAAGTTTAACCTTGACAAATGCAAAGTACTGCATATGGGTAGAAGTAACCCCAGAGAAACGTACCAACTGTGTGGTACTACCCTTAAGGTGGTAAAAAATTAAAAGGACCTGGGAGTAATTGTGCAGTCAGATATGAAGTTTTCTGAGCAATGTAGACAGGCTGCCAGGGCAGGTCATGGGGTTTTGTCAGTGATATATAGGAATTTTGCTAGCAGGGAAAAGGAGGTGATTGTCCCTCTGTATAAGGCAATGGTCAGGCCACGCCTTGAGTACTGCGTACAGGTCTGGAGTCCTCATTTTAGGAAGGATGTAGATTTCCTTGAACGTGTACAGAGAGACGGGCAACTAGATTGGTGAGGGGAATGAAGGGATCCTCTTACCAAGAGAGGCTTAAGTTCTGCAAATTGCAGTGGCTGGAGACTGGGCACCTTCACGATGATCTGATTAAGGTATATAAGGCCTTGAATGGGTTGAGCACGTTGAATTCTGATGGGATCCTTCCACTTGTTCAGATTACGAACCTGAGGGGGCATAAATTCAAATTAAGAAAAGACAGATGTAGAATAGATGTGCGGAAATTTGCCTTTAGCCAGCGGGTGGTTAATTGCTGGAACAAACTTCCATCTGTCGTTGTGGAAGTTGATAGGTTGAATAAATTTAAGGAGGAACTGGACAGGCATTTGGAGGGAATGGTGCGTTTTTTTTTTTTTTTTTTTTTTTGGCTGATGCTGCATAAGCTCATACACTTGCTTTCTTGTATCACATGCCACTACTACTACTTCACAGGTGCCTTCTCTCCTGGTGCTGCAATTTGCAGAACTTAAGCCTTTCTTCGTAAGAGCATACCTTTGTTGCCCTTCTTTGTACTTGTTCTAGCAACTGTACATCCTTCCTAAAATGAGGCCTCCAGGCCTGTACAGAGTACTCTAGGTGTGGCATTGCCTTGTATAATGGGATAATCACCTTCCTGTCCCTGCTAGCAAAACTCCTATATATCATTGACAAGACTCCGTGACCTGCCCTGGCAGCCCATCTGCACTGTTCCGCGAACTTCATAATTGACTGCACAATTACCCCCCCAGGTCTTTTTCACTTCCCTGAGTGTAGTACCACACAGTTGGTACGTTTCTCTTCGGTTATTGCTACCCATATGTAGTACTTTGCATTTGTCAATGTTAAACTTCAGTTGCCACTTCTCAGCCCATTTTCTAAACTTATCTAGATCCAGTTGGAGTTGCATACTGTCGTTAACAACCCTGCCAACCTTTGTATCATCTGCAAACTTACAAATTAAACCTGATATACCTTCATCAATATCATTGATAAATATAAAAAACAACAATGGGCCCAACACTGAATCCTGGGGAACTCGGCTAATAAATAGAAGTGTTTTTATTTGGCTGATGCTGTATAAGCTTGCTTTCATGCATCATATACTTCTACTAATGCTAATGCAATCATTTTCAGTAAATTTGGATTACGAAGTAAGTAATTATAAAATGTTTTACAATCCATTTTCAGATTATAAGTAACCAACAAAATACTATTCACAGTATTTGTTTCCATTTTATTTCTAATGTTGCTTCTTTAAATGCTAATTAATGAACATGCACACTATGTTCTATCTTGGGCAAAAATAAAAAATGTATATTGAGCAATTTTTAAAAGCTTAGGACTCTTGCACTGATTAAAATATTCTGCCTACTTTCTATAGGCTGAGTTTTTCCAATTATCATCTTTCTTTTTCTCAGAAAAAAATTCCTTAAAATTCATAATTTGGTCAAATAATGTACTATTGTTGATTAGACAAATGATGATGATACATTTCACTTGTGTAATTTTGGGATAATACAGTCCACTTAATGCAACCAGTGCATTGTTTTTATTTATTCTGAAAATTTTAAATTCTTTAGGGCAATTTACCCTAAATAATTTAACATTTCCTACAAATATTGTATTGACCAAAGGTGCAATGCACAGAATATTTAATGAAAATTCATTTTATGATGAGATAATTTTTTTTTTAAATTACAAAAAACTAGGACACAAGTGTAAAATCCGCGATGACATATGGTAACCCTAATAAAGGATGGTAGAGTGGG
The DNA here is from genome assembly GCF_048544385.1 of Mastigoproctus giganteus. Taxonomy (NCBI): domain Eukaryota; kingdom Metazoa; phylum Arthropoda; class Arachnida; order Uropygi; family Thelyphonidae; genus Mastigoproctus; species Mastigoproctus giganteus. The sequence goes on along the minus strand of NC_143578.1, from coordinate 114,964,447 downwards.
AGAAGGCAGTGCAGTTATCAGCATACACTGCTCTTCTTGGACTAATGTTATTATTTAATCCTCCAGGTTTCAATGCTGTGCCCATTTTTGTTTTCTTTATTTATTAATGACACTGATGAAGGCAAATTGGGCTTAAAGTTTATTTGGAAATGATATGTATGCATGTTGGTAGGGTGGTTAATCACAGTAAGCAGAGGATGTTACTGTGAGTAAGCAGAGTTTACTGCAACATGATCACTCACACAGCACATGGGCTGAGAAGTGGCAATTGAAGTTTAATACAGTCTCGTTTCTGTAGTGAGGTTTACTCAGTGCTTGTTCACTATATCACTGAATATTTTGATACCCAAAGTTGCATTCTGTTCCCCAAAAATAGTGCTATTCACTACAAAAGTCTTGGGAGAAGTTATCCCTTAGGAGGTTATTTGATGTCTGAGATGCCTCATCAAAAAGCATTCAGCTTTCCAATCAGCTACAGTTCACATTCCTCGCCTTGAAAGAGCGTTTGTTAATTTAAATTGACTCCGATATAGTTTAGGGCTAAGGCCTCAGGTTACGTAAATAGTTTAACTAATGTATAAGTTAATGCATTTGCATCATTTCTGTACATAGCCAACTACATAAGTAGTTATAAATTGGCATCATTAAGTATATCTCATATTGTATTCACAATATGAGATATACTATATCGTAATCAAAATTAGTCCACACCATCATTGCAACACCAGGGTACCTGCCCACCCACTGATAAGGAGCCAGTAAGCTCCGAAACGGTGCCATAGGAGTGATGGTATCCGCTGAGAATAAGTAACAATCTTCTTCTATGGTGAAGCGTTACTTATTCAAGGTAGTGCAATATCATGGCAACTTGTTGTGAAGGTATTCACGATATGAGATATACTTAATGATGCCAATTTATAATAACTACTGATGTAGTTGGCTAAATATAGAAATGATGCAAATGCACTAACTTGTACATTAATTTAAATTGACTCTTAACCGATCCTGTTATTAATGAGAAAATGGCTGAATTGCTGCTAAGAATTTGAGGTTTATGACAAGTAGAAAATTCCTGTGTCTACAGATGTAAAACATTCTAGGCATTTAATGCTATTAGTGAGGAATATATGCTTTATGCATCATTCTACTACATGGTGTAGATGAAAATGGGGTACACACTCGCCATATTCTAATTAGCTGCAATGTCTATATTGATATATGCAGTGAAAGTCATATGGGGAGCAGTAATCCCATATAAAAACATCAACTGATGGGTTTATATGGGAATTGATGAGAGCCTTGTCAATCGATTTGGACCTGGAGAGATTGTGCAGGGCTCACAGGGGTAGAATTTTTTTCTCAGTGTAGCTGGTGCTTGTTAATGGGAGAGATTGCTTCTACAGGGATGGGATACACTTAAATAGAAAGGGTGCAAGAATAGTTGCTGATGCTATCGAGGCAGTGTTAGATAGGTCGGTTAGGTGGTCCTTGAGGCTGTCACAGACATTCTCTCAGATATGCTAGACAAGATTTACTTGCTACCTGGGAGTCTAAAACGCTGATGGAACTGATATTAGGGTGACACTCAAGTCAAGTGGATCCAATTTCGGCAAAGTCCGGACGGTCTGTGACAGCCAAATCCTCTGCTTGCACCTTCACGATGGTAGAACTGTTAGTAATCCTGGGTATAACCTCCATGCACAAGTACATGGTGGGTGACCACCCAGGTGTGAACCAATGTAAGCGGGGGTCGAGATGTGGCGCCCACACTACATGGACGAATGCCGCCCCTCTATGTTACCATGCAGTACTAGGTGGTAGATGACTCTCATCAACCGGTGAAATACCACCACTTTGCTTATTGTAGGCTTGAAGTGGTGAAACCCATGTTTAGTCTCTATAGCTAAGTTTCGGTCAACCCTTCCCTATCTCTTCCATCATGCAGTATGACTGATGACTTTTGAAGTTATGATGAACGTCGTGGCGAGATCCACTATTCCTTACATTTCGAGGGTACAGCTCTAAAACGGTGTTCGCAGGCCGGCCGCTTCCGGATCAGCTAGTGTATAATCTTGCTACCTCTACTCTGCCAGATAGTGACTGGAGGGAGTCCGAGTAGTGTGTATGCGGGGAGCATTCTCGAGGCCACGTTGTGTCAAGGATCTGGGTATATTTTTACCATGTGTACACCATATCCAAAAATTTCATTACTTCATACAGCATGTCCCACCCACTTTTTCTTACTATTCAATACACCATGAATTGTCAAACTAATAGAGCAAGCTTATCTGCAAAAAGATCTAAACCTCTCAAGCACTTCCTAATTCATTTCACAAATATACGTGGTCTCAATTCTATTAGGAATCTTCTTATCAAGAGAGGCTTAAGTTCTGCAAATTGCAGTGGCTGGAGACCAGGCACCTGCGCAGTGATCTGATTGAGGTGTATAAGCCTTGAATGGGTTGAGTTCTGATGGGATCCTTCCACTTGTTCAGATTATGATCCTAAGGGGGCATAAATTCAAATTAAGAAAAGACAGATGTAGAATAGAAGTGCGGAAATTTGCCTTTAGCCGGCGTGTGGTTAATTGCTGGAACAAACTTCCATCTGTCGTTGTGGAAGTTGATGGGTTAAATAAATTTAAGGAGGAATGGACAGGCATTTGGAGGGAATGGTGTGATTTTTTTTTTTTTTTTTGGCTGATGCTGCATAAGCTCCTACACTTGCTTTCTTGCATCACATGCCACTACTACTAATACCAGGCATATTGTAAACAAATTTGATGAATTTCAAGTGCTGGTTAAGACATCCAAGGTGGATTATTGTTGGGACATCAGAGACTTAGTGCCACTCAGATATAAGTGATGCAGAATTGGAATTTGGAGAGTAGAATGTGTACAGAAAGGATAGACAGGATAGGAAAAGAGGAGGGGGTTATACTATTAGTTAAGAAACAAAATATTTCACCCATACACTTGCTCCAAATCTTTGTCAAGTGCTGTCTTGAATCTATTTAAGCTATCAACTTCTACAACAGGTGGAAGTATGTTCCAGGAATCAACCACCTGCTGGCTAAAGGCAAACTTCCACACATCTATCCTACAACCGTTTTTCCTCAATTTGAATTTATACCCTCTCAGGCGATTATTCTGAGCAAGAGGAAGAATCCCATCAACATTGAGCATGCTCAAACCATTCAAGGCTTTATACACGTCAATCAGATCACCTCACAGGTGCCTAGTCTCCAGACACTGTAATTTGCAAAACTTAAGCCTTTCTTCGTAAGGGCAAAACAATGCTTCTTTAACCAATGCCTCCATTAATTTCCCTAGAACAGAAGTTAAACTAACAGGTCTGTAATTACCTTTATCTTCCTTTGATCCTCCTTAGTGGATTGGGGTCACATTTGCACATCTCCAGTCCATGGGTGCCTCCTCCTGAGTCCAGGGAAGCTCTCATAATTATGGCTATGGGTTTGCTTACTTCTTTTGCCGTCGTTCCATCTACCCTAGACGTCTTTCTTGTGTTTATCTTTAACAATTTCTCCTCCCCTTTATTCTCAGTTATTACAAGATTATCTAGCTAACTGCCAGAGTTGAATACACCTCTGGCATTACCCTTCCTGAATAACTCCTAAAGTGTGAATGTAGATGCAAAATATTCATTTAGTTTGTTAGCTACCTGAGCAGGATCATCAACAGTTGAACCATCGATATCAAGTGGACCAATCTGATTCATCCCCTTCCTTCTAGAGTTTACATAAGTAAAGAACTCTTTGCTATATCAGATGCTAAAAAAAAAAAGAAATGCCAAAGAAGTAGAACTTTGATGAAAGAAGCTCCCAAAGAAATCATTGCAAAAATAAAGTAACTGGAGCCACATAATTTACTGTAATTTTGATGATTGGGAAAACTTGGACTGGTTAATGGATTAATATACTGTTAGAGGGTAAAATGAGCAACTATGAGTAAAGTTGCTTGGCGACCCATAAATGCATGGACAGAAGGCAAATATTTCACCCAAAGCAGAAATTGATTAGTATAGATTATTACACAAAAGTAGAGATAGGTCTTAAAACGTAGACCTCCAAGTGTCTTAGTACAGCAATCATAAAATTGATTGTCTTAAAACCTAGAAGACTGAGTACAAATTGCATTGAAGTGCCAATGGCAGTGAACAAAAAAAAAAAAAAAAAAAAACTCATGTCAAATTATAATTGTTGCAATGAAATGTAATATCTGTTATTTTACTTAAAGTATGCTAGAAATCAATTTTTTATATTTTCATTGCTTTGGTAAAGAGCCCTATGCTGAAAAATAATTCGAGTAACTGTATTTCTTATAAGTATTTAATTATAAGTATTTAAAATAAAAAGCATTAAAATCAGTAATCTTATTATATTGTAGGTGCAATATGAAATCATATTTTAGATCACATTAAAACTGAACTTCTCTATTAATACGCAAAAATTAGTCATAGTACTGTATATTTTCAATTAAATATCTATAATCCAGGAGATTACTGTAATCTCTTAACTCTTACTTTAATTCTGATATAAATATGTGTGGTTCATTAACTTCTCATTGAACAGTTCTAAAAATTAGTGGTATTTAAGCAGCCGACCAATGGAACTTTTTTTCTCAGTCAAATGTTTATGTCAATATTAATGTAACATTGAACAGACTAATTCCTCTTCCAGGCTTTTGGAAGTATATCTAGTTGCACCTACTTGAGAGCTCCAGATCAATAACATAAGTTTTCAGTATTAATATGAGATTGCAAAATCAAATAGGGTAAAGGAATCCAGAAAAATATTTCAAAAAATAATAATAAAACAAACTGGGAAATCCTTTTACAACAAAATTAGCGAAAATACAGATCATTTCATTGTATCAAACTTTCATTCTATAAATCTAACTAAAAATTATCTTAAAAGAATATCTGTTCAAATAAATTCTGTACTTTTGTAACATAGATTACTGAATTTCTGTTATTTTACTTAATAAATTTAAAATCTGTAACAAATAAAATGGCAAAATGTGTACAAGAAAAGTAAATTATTTTGTGTGGAGACCATAGTATTGGAAGTCTCATTTATGTGTAAAAAATGTTATTGAATAAAATTTTACAAACTATACTTTCAGAAATATGGTACAACAATTATAGAACTTAATTTAATTTTTACAGTTAATTTTTGCTTTTTATGACTAATTTTTGCATATTAATACAGAAGTTCAGTTTTAGTGTGATCTAAAATATGATTTCATATTGCACTTACAATATAGTAAGATTACTGATTTTAATGCTTTTTATTTTAAACAAATAAACTATATTAAAGGAGGCAGCAAAGGAAGTAAGCAAACCATTAGCCATAATTATGAGAGCTTCCTTGGACTCAGGGGAAATGTGCAAATTGTACCCATGGACTGGAAATGTGCAAATGTGACCCCAATCCACAAAGGAGGATCAAAGGGAGACAGGTAATTACAGACCTGTTAGATGAACTTCTATTCCAGGGAAATTTATGGAGGCACTGGTTAAAGAAGCATTGCAGGATCATCTAGACATGACTTCAGTTATAGCTCAGATTATAACTCAGCATGATTTTGTTAAGGGTAGGTGTTGTCTGACCAGTTTGATTGGACACTAAGATGTGGTCACAAAGCAACTGGATGTGGATGCAGGGAATAACTTTGGTATCATATATTTGGATCTTAGAAAGGCTTTTGATATTGTTGTACATGGAAGACTGCTGCACAAATTGGAGCAGTGTGGCATTGGAGGAAAATTGCTGCTATGGATAAAGGGATGGTTTGGTGGGAGAAGACAGAGAGTAGTAATCAATGGACACTGCTCTTCGTGGACTAATGTTATTAGTGGAGTCCCCCAGGGTTCAGTCCATTGTTGTTTTCTGTATTCATTAATGATATTGATGATGGTATATCAAGCTTAATGTCCAAGTTTGCAGATGATACAAAGGTCGGCAGAGTTGTTAATGACACTAATGACAGTACGCTGCTGCAACAGGATCTAGAAAAGTTGAGTAGATGGGCTGAGAGGTGGCAACTGAAGTTTAACATTGACAAATGTAAAATACTGCGTATGGGAAGCAGTAACCCCAGAGTAATGTATCAACTGTGTGGTACTACACTGAAAGAGGTAGAGAGTGAAAAGGACCTGCGGCTAATTGTGCAGGCAGATATGAAGTTTTCTGAGCAGTGCAGACAACTGCAAGAGTAGCCCATGGTGTCTTGTCAGTGATAAACAGGAATTTTTCTAGCAGGGATAAGGTGATTAACCCTTTGTATAAGGCAATGTCCTTTGTATAGAGCTTTCCGAAGATTAGACTGGTCACAGAAAGGAGTCAATGGGAATGGAGAGTATCTAAATCATTTACGATTTGCAGATGACATTGTGGTCATAAGCCATGATCCCACAGAATTGGAGGAAAATCTTAATAAGTTATGCAGAGTTAGTAAGGATTTTGTACTAAAGATGAATATGGCTAAAACAAAAGTAATGATGAACAAATCCTCAGAACTGATGAACAGTTCTGAGGACGAGGTTGCCGGTGCGGACATGCCTTTCTGCTGCTCTTGAACAGAGAAGTTTTTTCTGATTTATTTTCTGCTTTATTAGTTTAAATTGACATATTAACTTATTTTCTAGAGTAGCTTTATATTCCTTTAGGGTATTAAGTTTAAAGTAACTTAGATAGAGATTTTGTAGGTATTACTTAGTATTGGAAAGGGTATCAAATACACGTGTTTACCGTTCGTAAATATCCGCCATTGTTACGGGAAAATTAATCAGTAAAATCTATTAATCTTGTCGAACTTCATTGGCAATTAAATTGCACTTTTAACTATACATAAAACCACTTAGGTTACGTAACATAAATAATTAGTAAAAATAAATAATTAATACATAACTTGATACGGAAGTTATATAAAGGGATTTCGTAGATAACACTCGTTATTGAAACATAACTATTTCGTAGATAACACTCGTTACCGAAACGTAAATATTTCGTAGATAACACTCGTTACTGAAACATAAATATTTCCGTAGTTAACACTCGTTACTGAAAAATAAATATAGCGTTATAACTGTGTTTGGATACAAGTTTAGGATTTAATTTTGTACAGAAATCGAAATTTTATTGAAAGTAAATCGAAATCATGACTCAAACCAGAGCAGCAACGCAAAAGGCTCAAGCTAATGGGAATGCTGTGGCCCAGGGGAGAACTGAGGGGGGAAGTTGTCCTCTGAATCACAGCCTTTTAAGATGCACTATTTGCTTGATGTTTGTGGAGCAGTCAAGTATGGGACATGATACTGCCATGGGGGATGTCTTTGTATGTGTGCGATGCAAGGAGTGTAAGGAGATCAGGCGACAACTCAGCGCCTGATCTCCTAACACTCCTTGCATCGCACACATACAAGGAGTGTAAGGAGATCAGGCGACAACTCAGCGTTGTTATGGGCCTATATGAGAGCTTGAAGGACAAGGTGGATGTCCTCGAAGGATTACAAGTGAGGGGCCCATCAAGCTCTCAGCTGCCCACACCAATGCCAGAGCTTGCACTTGGTCATCGCGCAACACAGCGGCAACCCCCAAGGCAGAATGCGCTGGTCCCAAAGGAACTAGTAGTTGTTGGTGACTCTATTGTCAGGGAAACGGGAAACATGCTTTGTAAAAAGGATAGGTGGAACAGGACCAGGGTATGTCTGCCAGGGGCAAAAGTTGATGACGTTGTAGAGCGGATATCATCTTTTAAGGGCACAAAAGGTGATATAGTTGTACACGTTGGCACTAATGATATTAAGAGTAGGAGACCGGTGGAATTACTTGACAAGTACAGGTCACTGATGGAAAAAAGCCGTGAATTAGGGTTGAAATTGAAAGTGTCTGCAATTCTGCCCAGACACGATAGGAGGGAGTATATGATGAGAGCCCTGTCAATCAATTCGGCCCTGGAAAGATTGTGCAGGGCTCAAGGGGTAGAATTTTTTTCAGCCTGGTCTGTACTTGTTAACAGGAGAGACTGCTTCTACAGGGATGGGATACACTTAAATAGAAAGGGTGCAAGAATGTTTGCTGATGCTATCGAGGCAGTGTTAGGCGGGTCGGAAAACTGCTAGATTGGGGGGATACAAGGACTAACAGATTAATAGTAGCCACTAGCAGAGGTGAAAGTGATTCTTGCACTGCTTCTATTGGAATGAGCCGCAGCCTGGAAAATAAGATGCAGGATATTTCAGAGACTGCTGGGAATCATTGGGGTACAAGTAAACACATGGGTTGTGTTAGGGTAGCTAAGAAAAAGAACAGGTGCATGTATACTTGCGTGTACACCAATGCTAGGAGTTTAGTAAATAAATTTGATGAATTTGAGGTATTGCTCAAAACATCAAAGGCATATATTGTGGGGATTTCAGAGACGTGGTGTCACACAGATATAAGGGATGCAGAACTGGAATTTTGGGAGTACAATGTCTACAGAAAGGATAGACAGGATAGGAAGGGAGGAGGGGTTATGCTATTAGTTAAAAAACACATAAAATCCAAGGAAGTTTATCATTAGTAGAGCTTATCTTATCATTAGTAGATAATGCTAAAGTATGCCACAGAAAGGGATATAATGATTGAAGGAGCAGTAATTGAAAAGGTGGAGTCATATACTTATCTGGGACAAGTCATTAGCTGTAATAATGATAAATGGCTGGAAGTCAAGAGAAGAATAAATTTCGGATGGATAGCATTCAGGAAATATAGTCACATACTGAAGAGCAATATCCCAATTTGTCTGAAACGTAAAATAATGAACCAAATGTATACTCCCCACCATGACTTATGGAAGTGAAACTTGGGCACTCACCAAAAGAATGGAAGAGAAGCTGAGAACTACACAACGAATAATGGAACGAAGCATATTCAGAATCAGACTGTTAGATAAGAAGAGAAACACGTGGATTAGGCAGCAAACTCAAGTAAAAGACATTCTTATCAAAACTAAAATGGTCTTGGGCAGGACACATAGCTTGAAGACATGATGACAGATGCACTAAGAAAATAACAGAATGGTATCCAAAAGAAGCTAAGAGAAAACCTGGAATACGACAACGGAGATGGATAGATGAAATTCATGAGTTTGTGGGTAGTAAATAGATGGCCATCGTACAAAACAGAAGGAACTGGAAAGGCTTTTATCCTGCAGCAGATTGAAAATAGCTGATGATGATGATGTTAAGAAGGCAATGGTCAGGCCACACCTTGAGTACTGTATACAGGTCTGGAGGCCTAATTTTAAGAAGGATGTAGAGCTCTTGGAATGAGTACAGAGAAGGACAACAAGATTAGTGAATGGAACAAAGGGTGGCTCTTGCAAAGAAAGGCTTTTAAGTTTTGTAAATTACAGTGTCTGGAGACTAGGCACCTGCGAGGTGATCTGATTGAGGTGTATTAAGTCTTGAATGGTTTGAGCATGCTCAGTGATTATGAGATTTTTCCTCTTGCTCAAAATAATCACCTGAGAGGGCATAAATTCAAATTGAGGAAAAACGTTTGTAGGATAGATATGTGGAAGTTTGCCTTTAGCCAACGGGTGGTTGAATGCTTTAACAAACTTCCATCCGTCGTAGAAGTTGATAGCTTAAACAGATTCAAGGCAGAACTAGACAAACATTTGGAGCGAGTGGGTGGGTGAAATGAGAAGGGTGTGTGTGTTGTGTTTTTTTTTGTTTTTTTTTTGTTTTTTTTTCCTAATGGATCATGTCACATTGCTAAATGGAGAAAGAAGTGTCAATATGTTATTAGTATTGGTATTAGTGGTGTCAAGATGAAGCAAGAAAGCTTATACAGCATCAGCCAAAAAAAAACCTGCTTAATTTGATCATTCCTTCTTAATAGCTTCTCTAATCTGTCTTTAAATTTATTCAGTTACCTGAATAAACTTCCTAACATATATATATACACTCCCACTTTCACAACATTATATGGAAATTTGTTCCAACCATCTCTCTCTCTCTCTCTCTGAAAGTGGATTTTTGTACATTTATCGTGTAATCATTCTTTTCTGATTTAAATTGAGGTTCCCTTGTATATAAAAGAGTGTTAAGATGACATCAGCATTTCATTTACCCAATCGATTAAGGCCTTAAACATTTCACCAGGTCTCCTCGCAGAATCATAGTTTCGAGACAGTTTACCAATACTGAATTCTTTCTTGGTAAGGATACTTTTTTGTGGTACTCACTAAATTTGTTGCTCTTCTTTGTACTCATTCCAAAGGAACTTCATCTTCCTATAATGAGACTTCAAAAACCATAAGTACTTAAGATGCTGCCTAACCATTGCCTTGTACAATATACAATAATCACTTTGTCGCTGCTTGTAATATTACTATATATTGCTTGAGGGAAGGACATCACTAAGGTATCCTAGCAGCCTCTCAGCAATGCTCAGAAAGCATCGTGTTGAACTATGATTACCCTTAGTTCTTTTTCATTCTCCACTTAACTGGTGTTAATCTGGGATTACCCCAGGGGCTCACATCTGGTGAGTGTGGGCTTGGCACACCCAGGGTCCTGAGCCGGATAACATTATTCTTCACTTTGTTGGTGATTCCCTTCTACTTCTGACTCTTGTTCCTCTTCCCCCCCCCCCCCCCCCCCCCCCCGACCGGGCTAGCCAGGTGGGTAAAGTTCCTGCCTGGCAACCCAAAGGTCGCGGGTTCGAATCCTGGCTCGGGCTTGGATCAAAGTACTGCAAAAACCTTGGGAGGTGCACTATGGCCACAGAAGCCGATGCGCCAACAATTACCAAAAAAAAAAAAAAACTCTCTCTCTCTCAGTGTAATTCAGAAAATTTTTTTTTTTTGGCTGGTGCAGCAAAAGCCTCAGGCTTCCTTGTACCATATGACTAATAACAATAATAATTATTGCTGGCCTGCTTGTGTACCTTGCATTTATCAGTGTTAAATCCCAAACTTGAATTATCAATTTTCAGTTCCATCTATTCTGTTGTTAACCACCTTATCAACCTTTATGTTGTCATCAGTCTTTTGAAAGCCCCAAACACCCAGGGTATATTAGAACCTATAGTACTTAATACCATGCTTGGGTTCAAGACTGAGAAAACAGAAGATACGAGGGGTTTCCGAAAAGTAAGTACACACATTTTTTCTCTCGATGATGTTTAATAATACGAAGTTGAAATTACACACCAAGTAATAAGTGAACATGCACTACTTCTCCACAAAGTCTCCAGTTTTATTGATGCACTTGTCCCAATGATGGATCAGTTTATCAGTATTAGTACTGAAGAAGTCCTTGTCCACATGCAGTAACCAACATTGCACCGTCCAGTGAACTTCCTCATATGTGGAATGCTTTCCTTAAAGGTGTTTTTTCATTACTGAACAAATGTTAGTCTGAATGCCATAAGTCTTCACTGTAGGTAGGATATGACAGAATTTCCCAACGATTACGGCACAACCACTCGAGTGGTGTGGGCAGTGTGTGGAGTTGTTGTGCAACAAAATCATGCTGCTTTTCAGGAGTCCTGGTCATTTGCATCGAATGTTGGCTTTCAGTTTTTCCAACATTTGCACAGTAAAGCTGTGCTTTGATTGTTCCTCCCTTCAGCAAGAAATCCACAAACAGAATGCCTTGGTGATTCCTGAACACCGTGGCCATGACGTTTCGGACGCTGGGAACAGATTTGAATTTTTTGCGCACAGGAGATTGTGGATGTTTCCAGGTCATGGAGTCTTGTTTGCTCACCGGGGTAAAGCGATGAACCCATGTTTCGTCTGCTGTGACTATGTGAGCGAGAAAATCCTCTCCTTCGTTGCTGTGTGGCTATAGGTTCTCCAGACACATCCTCATGCGTTTTGCTTTGTCCTCCTCTAACAATTGTCGGGGCACTCAGCGGCAGCACACCTTTTGAAAACCAAGGACATCATGAACAGTCGACTTACTCACATTCGCTATTTGTGCAGTTTCACTTGCCTGTTTTCAAGAACAATGCCTCTAATATGCGAAATGATGTCTTCTGCCTTTCTCGATGAAGGCCTGCCCGCCCGATGTCGATTATTCAATGTCAACACGGCCCGCTTTAAATTCATTGTACCAAAAACACACCTGCTTCTTTGTCATCACCTTTTCACCATACACAGCAAGCAGTTCGCAGTGAATGTCACATGGTGAAGACCCTTTTGCTTGCAAAAAAGCGAATAACTTCACGAACAACTGTTTTGGACCACATTCGGGCTGTAGCCGCCATTTTGCAACTGGAATCTGCTGTGAGGCAACAGTACCACAACACTGCATTGGTGGTCTTTTTGAATGTTATTAACAGGTCTATCTGTCCACCGCGTTTCATCTTGTTCCCTTTCACCATTATTAAGAAAAAAAATGTGTTACCTTACTTTTCAGAAACCCCTCGTACTTGTCGGCAGTAGACTGAATTTCTGCAGATCAGCAATTTTAAGAAAATACATGTGAAAGAAGAATAGAAGTATATTCTGTGTACGGGATTACACATTTCAAAAAAAATGCGGAGGTAATCTACAGAAAGGGCATTAAAAGTAAGAGTGAGAGCAAAAAGGTAAACCCAGGTTTTTTTTTTTTTTTTATGCTAAGGAAGTAACATTTGTAACACACTTGTGCCACGAGAGATTAGGAATCGGGGTAATCCCTGATAGGGATGTGATCTTGTCTAGTGAGTGCCTTTTTTCTAATGAGCATAGTAGAAGTAAACTTTTTTTTTTTTTTTTTTTTTTTTTGCAACAAATAAGACATGTTTGTGGATTAGGATTGAGTTTCTTTTGCCCTATTTGGATTTAGCTGATATTGGCATTTAAGAAATTGTCATATTTTTGAAAAATTGAAGCTCATTAGAAAAAAAGGCCTTGAGCATCAGGGTTAAACATACTGAAACAGTATTGCCTCAGCTGACAACTAATAAAATAAAATAAAATCAATAGTTTATTGAAACAAAAATATATAATTAAAAAGTAAAAAGCAAATTAAAATACAAAGTGGATTAAAAACAAATTCAAGCAAATGGGGCAAGGAGCTTTTGAGGGAAGAGTCTCTTAATCAGCTTACTACAACATCGGGTCAACTATAATACAGAAAGGTAGCCTTATGCATGTGTACAGAACTTTGTAAAATGGCGACAAGTGTTTTGTGTGTGTGTGTGTGTGTGTGTGTGTGTGTGTGTGTGTGTGTGTGTGTGTGTGTGTGTCCCTCCCCACTAGGAAAGCTAACCACACCCAATCACGTGTAAGATAGGAGAGAAGAAGCAGAAGAGTGAAGAATGATAGAGGTAAAATAAATATATAGGCAATTCCACACCTAGTTTATTCAGTGCCAGCTGTGCATAGACATGTTTGTCTTTCACAGCTTGACAGAGTAGCAAAAATAAGGAAAAGATAAAGTTACAGCGAGGAGAGAGAAAGAAAGAAAATCCTGCACCAACCAAGGGCCAGTGCTAGCAGTTGTCATCAGCAGAATAGTCTAAATGGATTACATCATTATCTACAACTTCTTCAGTTGGTACTGTAGAAGTTGTAGATACTGGAGGAGCAGAAGATATTATGGGTGTTGTACTGTTGTGGTAGTAGTAGGGATGAGAAGGACAGAAGAAGTTGAGGAGGCAGGTGATGGTTATGATAAATTAAAAGTTGAGAGCAAAATCCTGAAGATGAAAGAAGTTATCTTTGGAACTAACTAACTCTGTTTCATTACTGGGAGCTCAATGTTCTCCCCAGGACCTGTCGAATGAACGCACCACCCTGTGAATTTAAGTGGTTCTCACAGTACTGTATGGTACTCCTCACTGATCTCAATCAATATTAATTCGAATATACTATGCGATCGAGGTCAATGCAGTGGGAGCACATAATGTTAAATTATACAATTAATTTTTGCTCTGGATTGCTTAAGTCACATTTATAAATAACAGAAAATTTTATAATATTGTGAAATATTACACTTCCCTACCTGGCTGGCAAAATTTTCTGGGGAGAACACTGGAGCTAGCTAGTGAAGATAAAAAGCTGTTGACATATGTCACTATAAATTGAACACACATAAAGAACATGTTCTCAATGTTCAGATTCACCACATAAACAGTAAGGAGAATTAGAAAGCTGGAAACCTAAGAGTTTTACATATATATAGCCATGGCCAGTAATAATATATGAAGTAAGACGGGAAAATCGTGGAAGTTATTTTTGATGTAACAGAAGTGACCCTGGGAATGAACAAAACCTTTAGTGGAGGCTGACTAGCAGAGTTGTCACGTGTCTAAAGGAAGTTCAAATATCTAAGTTTCTCAGCCTTCAGATCAGCATGAATGTCCACAGTAAGATCTCAAAAACTAACAGAGATATTTAAGGACAATGAAAAAACTGTGATCCAAATAAACAAGAGATCCAAAAGCAGGTACAGGTTTAAAAAAAAAAAGGATATATGTAACTGAAGAAGTAGCAAGGTTTTGTCAAAAGGCAGGGAGATAATCCATGGTACTTACGCGAATTCGACTTGAGCGATTTTCGTCGGACCCACCTATCGCATAACTTTGGGGTATTACTGTATATATATAATTACTACTGTAATAGTGTATATGTATACAATTAATTAGGTTACAGACAGATGTAATGTTTAATAATTAATTTTAATTTCATGGCATTAATCTGATCTGATATACATTTTCCACTCTTACATTTAATACATTTCCATTATTTCATAATAAATTAAATATATGTATATATATTATTAATTGTTTTTTCTTAATTTTCGTATTATATTTTGTACCATTTTTTTTTTAATTTTTAACTACTTCATTATGTTAATATATGTAAATAAAATGGTAGTAGTGGGTTTGATGTGCTTATGCTGTGCCTGTACCGCCATCTATAGTATGTATTTTATTTATTTTTCTATATAAGCTGGCAATGTAAGCTTAAGCTTACATTGTCAGTGATGTGGCTCTGTGCTGGAGTGCTAGTCTGTCTGTTCTATATTTTTATTTTTTGCTGCATAAGGACCACCGCTATTCAAATCCTCTGCATTGGCGGTTCGATTGAGGGAATGGGTGGCATCTGATCCTTTGATCAGTTCACCTTTGTGATGATTTGTCTAGCAATTGAAATGCAGCGATTCCCTGACCATTATTGGCCTTGTGGTCCTCTGTTGATATGATAATGGTCAGTCTATTTTTGGTTTTATTTTATTTCATTGTAGTTGTAGTTAGTTTAGTCTCTATTTGTGATATTTCACTTAATTCGGAACTGGCACCTTACGAGGGGGGGGGGTACCACTAAATTCTTATGTAATTGGCTCTAAATTTTAAAATTGATTTATTATTTTGAATTGGATTTTCTAAATTTATTTGGAGATTTTCTGCTACAATTTTTAGTCTTACCTTTTCTTCTCCCTCCCTGTTGATTAATTATTATGTTTAAATTATTATTTTTTGCTCAAGTTTTGCCATGCTACTGGCATTAATTTTGATTTGTATTTAATATCAGTTATATATATATACACACAGTCTGTCCCCGACATACGTAAGAGATACATTCCAGGACTTCTTACATAAGTCGTTTTACATATAACTTGGGAATGACTAATAAAACATTGCTACTATATCCCTGATATGCCATAGTAATTAAAAACTTTATCTGGGGACAGTAGTGAAGTAGTACCGCTTTCACTTATTCTCTTAGGCGGCACCATGATAACAGTCAAAATGAAATTTAAAGAACTTCACAGAGATAAGTTGCAAGCGATGCTGTCACACCTTACGATATGCAAATGAAGCACGCACTACACAATAATAGTTTGATGTGAAGTTGTTGAAAATGGTTGGACAATGTGAATTTCAACCACTACAATAACCCAATGTGCATACAAAATGCAAACAAAAGCTCCAACTTTGCTCTCAAACAAAACCGAACTGACTACAATCCAAAGGAAAGGATGTAGAGACGAAGGGCTAGAATGTAATTCTCCAAAGAAATAGCCAATGGGACACAGCCCATGTGGTTGAACAGAGGGTTTCTCTGAAGTGCTTCGACGTAGTTCACCTGTCTCAAATACGTCAAATATTTCTTCAGAATTTTTAAAGCAGAAAATGAAATGCTAACTAGTAATTTACCTAGATTCTAGTTACTGCACGTTATTATCTAACATAGTTTGTATGGGAACAAAAATAAAAATTTATACTTATTCGACTTCATGCTTAAATATTATGCAGAAAGTATCTTTACGATTTTACTAAAAAATTTACGTAAGTCCGAAGTTACGTAACTTGGGCCTATGTAAGTCATGGGCTAACTGTATATAGGAATGGTGGGTATTGGAGATTCATTTGATATTAGACTGAGTAAAACATTATGGCCACCCCAATAGTGGGTATTGGGGATTCATTTGATATTAAATTGTGAGTTAAAACATTATGGCCACACCAATAGTCGGTATGACCCCATCTCTTGCCAGCAGTACCGCTGCCACATGGTGAGATATGGACTCTAAAGCCTTGGAATGTTGTAATCCCAAAAATATTCTATGCAATTCACCTGGTAAAATCAGCAGCCAGTGTAGCACCTAGAGGTCACTTTTGAGTTTGGCAAACCACTCTTGAGCAATACCACAAGGTGGCAGGGTGCATTATCCTGATGGAATGCACCTAAGCCATCTTTGAAGACACCACAAAGGCCATAATGGAATGGTAATTTTTAGCATTCTGAGTGCAGTCTAGCGATATGAGGGCTATAAGAGATTCCCAATACTAAAGCATTTCTGCCACCTGCCTGTGTCTCTTAGGCTAGGATATTGAAGTGATTCCTCTTTCTAGTTTTTCGCTGTACTTTCCATACATTATCCACATGGCATAGCAGGAAACGTGATTTGTTGGAAAAGGCAACTTTTTTCCCAGTCTTTAATGGTACAACAATTGATGTTCAGATGCAAACTAAAGACGTCATTGGTGATGGTTGGCCATAAGCACGAGTATCTTGAATGGTTACCTGTGGAGAGTCTGTTGGATCGTGGCCTTGGAAACACAAACAGTTGACCCTGGTTAAAGTCTATGGTCAGTCATGTATGTATTTGTGGAAGGGCAGTGACTAAAACATTGGTTAAACTCTGCCCTGTGGAGGAACAGAACTGTGTAGAAAAGGCCAGGTATGTGAGTAATGTTTGTGTACTTAGTGCATGTTAAGTTGTTTTGGCCACTTGGCTAACCAGAGGCAGTGATTACTTGGAAAGCACTCTTTTTGAGTGCTGTCCCCAACCACAGGAAGGTGGGCAAACTCTGATTGTCTTGAGGTTGAGACAATCCTACCACAGGAGGAAATGCAATACTTTTAATAGGAAAATGAAAGATCCTGGTGGCCCAATCCAGGATGTAAAAAAAAAATAAAATAAAATAAAAAATTGGTATAGGGACTCTTAATAATAATAAAAAAAAACCGCCTTCCCCAAAGAATTTTTTCGAATTTGCGAAGAAAAGAAACAGCTAAAATACAGTATATTTTTTTAAGATAAAGCAAAAATCTTTGACTTAAAAAAAATATATAATAATAATAAGTGCTCAACTAGCAAAGTTGACTATATACACAGTATCATTAAGAGCTATTAACATTGTGAACAGTATGTACATTTGAATTCATCAGTTTCTGTTTTAACAAATATGCCATAAGCAAAGGCCTAAAGAGAGAACGTAGTCTGAAAGTTTTTAAGTAGAACATTCTTTTGACCAGGAGAAAACTCTGTTGCAGCAGACTGGAGAATGATTCTGAGGTCATCGTAGATGGCACATTCGTCTGTAAAGCAGGTGATACCCAGTAACCAGACATCCCTGATTTCAGTCTTTTTCCCCGCTTTGCAAACTGTCCCGGATTGAACATGTAGCCTCCATACATAATGGCAAACATAATTAAAGTCATTTGCATTACCGTTGCCGGGAACCGATGGTACAACGGAAAGAGTGTTTGCGATAGTAAATAAGCTGTCGACGTCAACAAAAACACAGTTGATCGTAGAAACGCTGAAAGCAATTCTACAAGTTAAGTGCATTTTTGCTAATTCTTGTGAAGAATTTTAAGAAGAAATGGCAATTAAGGAAGAATTCAGAAAAATATATTAGATATACGATAGCACTGATAATTGGTACCGAAACTGTTCCGTGTTATGTGAAACCGTGCTGATCAAGGTATAATTAAAATGGGTTTTAATTGAATTATAATAAATCTATAAACAATTTGCGCTTGGTAGCCAATTAAAAGGATTTGAAATTAAAAATATTGCAAAAATTTTATTAATGAAAGGTAACATCATTAGAAATGAGAAAAAAGTTTTATTGTTTATTTAGGTATTTCAATAAAAAAGTCCGGTGGAGTTCTCTTCTTTTTCTCGGCGTACAAGTTTTTGTCGCATCAAAACCCATATTGTAAAATTTGCCGTATCTTGATGCTACATTCAACATCCGGATCTTCATTCATAATCGCCTTGCAGGCCATGTCAGTTCCTCCCAAAAAACTTTTTCCAATTCTTCTGTTGAAATTTTTTTTTTTTTTTAAGAAGTTTGATATTTTATTTTATAAGTTTAGTTCAAAGAAGTCAATATATTTAATTTATATTTTGTTTGTGAATATTTTATATATAATTTTTAAAAATATATATGTGCATATTGTTTCTAGGGGGGATTGAAAATATTTCCCGCATTGGAATGCTAAGGATTTGGTTGCTTTAGTGATACCAATTTTCTTTGGAGCCACAGAAGCACAAATCCAGATTGTGTAATCCGAGAAGAACAAGTCTTTGTTCAAGGCCAAAGGAAAACCAGGATCTGTTATTTTTGTCAATTAAAAGAGGTCTCGGGGAGAAATTTTCTTGTTACTCAAAGAAATAGTCTCCCAAAAGTTAACTATTTCATTAAAACACCGTTTTTCGATCTTGCGATCCGAAGACATCAAGAATTTTGTTTTAATGCCGTAGCAAAGACAACGGAAGATGAGAAACGAATTAAATCCATGGTCAGCCGTTCCGTCATTTCTGTCTATCGACTCGCAAAAGGCGGGACAGCTTACGTTCGTCGCGACCATCGATGAGGCGTGGGCGCTCGGCATTGGTCGCGACCACTACTCTCTCCTCCATTGTTCACTCTTAGAACTTTAACTACAGCCCACTAGATTCACAGTTTCCGTAATACTGCCACTCTTCAACAGGTACCCGATAATAATCTGTTTTTCGAAGTCCGTCCGATCTTGTACCTTGCCCGTGTCGATTAGCTACTTAATATGGACCGTATCACACCAACCTGTAGTATCCCATTTACTGGTTCTTACCGTGACACGTGTGCTTGCCACCTGGGGGGGTCGACGATTGCGTAAACACGGGGTGGTCGTGATGGCTTGCCTGGACTAGGGGCTCACGTCTGGTGAGTATGGGCTTGGCACACCCAGGGTCCTGAGCCCGATATAATCATTCTTCTCTTTCTTGGTGATTCCCTTACTTCTCTCCCTCTCTCTCTCTCTCTCACACACACACAGGGTAACTCTCTTTTTTTTTTTTTTTTTTTTTTGGCTGGCGCAGCATAAGCCTCGGGCTTCCTTGCACCATATGGCTAATAATAGTAATAAACAGTATCAGTTATGTAAGTGAATCTCAGTTCTCGACACTCTTGGGGTAGCACAGTTGCTAGAATTTCGCCCCCCCCCCAGCACACACCAGGTGGAAAAGACCTGAGATCGAATTTCGTAGGTGATGTGAGGAAATTTTACTTAAGTTTGGTAGCATGGTTTTCTTCACTGAAATTGCGGTATTTCGTCAGCAAACAGGAAATTCGACCACAGATCGCGCAATTTGCAGAAAATACATGGGGAGCAATATGGCCCGTGTCTCTGATACCCCTAAAGCCCTGGGGAGGGGAGAATAATAACAATAAATACAACAGCAGCATGTCTCGACTTTTATACAGCTGCATTTGGGGGAAATACTATTTCCGCCTCTTTTGCTCCTATAAAAATCGGGAAACTGATTAACTTGCATAACTGATACTGTTATGTAAGTGAATTATAATTCCCGACTTTTACACAAGGGCGAAAAGGGCTCCATAGTACTTCTTTCATATCTCACCGTCAAAATGAATATATAATGGGGTCTGTAGTATTCCCCCCCCCATACCATGCCATTGTAAACTTTGATTAACTTAGCTAGTTGACTTGATATTGTCGTGTAAGTGAACTAGTAAATATAATATCAGTTGAGTTCCCGATACCCGACATTTTCCAAAAAAAAAAAAAAAGTTATGTAACGTTAGATTCTTTCCATGAAGAACGATTGGGAATTTCCGATTGTATAAACAGGAAATAACTGAGTATTGTCTTATCAGTTGACTGCTCTTTTTGGTTGTTTACTTTGGTTGTTCAGTAGTAGTCTGGACAACTTCGTATAGCAGTAAACGTGGTTAGACATTAAATTTAGATGCCAGATTTGAAGTAAAACGTCACAACATTCAGAGGGGCTCAACTAGTGCTTGTAAAGCGGGATATCGTGGTTAAAATAGATGTTTGATTTCTTGGAAAATCTATTGCAAATCGCGATGTGTGTTCTTAGTTTAACTCCATGTTGGACGGGGCAGATATTACGGCTGCCACCTTTCAAAAGTAAAAAAAAAAAAAAAAAAAAAAAACGATAGAAAAACTCTAGTGGGAACATTTTCATATTGCGAGACATTCAGTGTATGTTGTTATTAATAATACAATACAATACAATTTTATTTATCAAGAGAATTCGTTTACAATAAATTTAGAACAAGTTTATTTACAATAAATAAACTTAAGAAAAGTAAATTTCTTGACAACAAGTTGTAATTCTTCCTTTACAACAGTTTTGTACAAATTTATCTTACAGAAAAGACTATGAAGTCACTACACATAGTATATTCCACACTGTAAACAGAGGTAGTAGTTTATCTGCATATCAATTTTAATCTACCGTGTCATTGAGTATTAGGAATTTTAATTTGGAGATGGGGTAACTTCTCCTGAGCCTGAAATCAATGCTAGCCAACAAGTTGTTTATTATATTCATTGTGTGCCTATCTCCAAATCTATTTAGTATCCTAAGGTGAGGCAAAGTAATTGCTTTTGGGTTCCTTAAATTTTGTTAGACATTTCTTTGCAGATTCGACTCTTCAAAAATAGTGTTAAGATTTTTTAAGAATAGATTTAACTTCAGTTTTTGAACTGGATACAGTATTTTATGTTTCAACAAAAATTGCCTTCTCTTGTTCAGGTCATTCCAAGAGTTTGTCCCCATTAAAAGTTTCAGAATCCTATTCATTAAGTTGT
Organism: Mastigoproctus giganteus; assembly: GCF_048544385.1. Lineage (NCBI taxonomy): Eukaryota > Metazoa > Arthropoda > Arachnida > Uropygi > Thelyphonidae > Mastigoproctus > Mastigoproctus giganteus. The sequence goes on along the minus strand of NC_143578.1, from coordinate 114,943,076 downwards.
TTATTGCCCTTATTTCTGTTTTATATGCTCGTGCCCATATATTTATTAAATAATTGAGTTGGGAGTCCACTAATGCATAAAATAAGGTAACTTTTGTTCTAAGATTTAACTTATTCTTAATGTAGTAGAAAAAGTACGCATAAAATCTCATTTTTTTTGTACAAGTTTGTTATATGCATTACCCAACTTAGACTCTAGTCAATCCATAACCCAAGGTAACAATGATTTGAAACTTCTTCCACAGTTAGAAATTTGCAATTCTTGAAATTCTGATCATGTAGGCAATCATGTTTGTGCAATTTGATAGAGGGTTGAATGTCCAAGGTTTGAAGAGGAGGTCTTATTACCAAAAATTTTGTATTTTCAAAGCTGAGTGCTAATTTATTATCGTGCAACCAAGTTTGTAAATGTATTGCATCCTGTTGTAAATCATTCTCCATTTTTGTTAGGTTCTTTCCTATTGTATATAAGATTATATCATCTGCATAAATTTTTATAAAGGAGTTCTTAATTACTTCGAATATGTCATTTATATAGATGTTGAACATGATTGGCCCAGCATGTGTGCCCTGAGGTACTCCTCTCTTTACATTATAAGATTTTCCCTTTGTATTTTCTACTGTTATTTTTCTCTTGGTTAAATCATTTGCTAGGAGTTGATTGAGTCTTCCCCTTATACCATATTTCAGTAATTTCTGTTGCAATATTGGGATATCAATTAGGTCATATGCTTTGGTCAAATCTATAAATAAAATCAATATGAAGTTATTGTTGTTTAAATGTAAGTTTAGAGAGTCTATTAAGTTCTCTAATAATGTCTGTGTGCTCTTGCCCTTCTGATATGAGAATAGAGTTATAATAATAATATTGCGAGACATTCAGTGTATGTGGATGAAGTGCCGTTTATAGGTACTATTCCTGTAGTAAGAAATGCAAATACGGTTAAGTAATGAATAGGCGTCATGAATAAAATAAAATGAATGAATAAAACTTCATTAACGTTAGTTCTTTAAAATAAAAATAGAAGCAAAACTTAATAGCATAAATAGCATGTGAGCAAGAAAAGGAGCTTGTGTTTGTGATTCGGTTAGTGAGGCGAGTGTTAATAACATCTCTGAGAACCTCATTTTTACTATGAATGAAGGCGATATTTTATACATTACACATTCAACCGTATTGTCCACCGGGTGGTCCGCCCCACTGCTTGAGAAATGCAATAGCAATGATTGACATGCCAAACCGTTGCCGCTGTTTTAAAATCGGAAAACGAGTTCGCGATTTACTGGGAGGGGGAGGATAAACACCCACACTAAGACTAACTATAAACATCACTGCTACTCGCAGCAATCAACCAGATGGGTACCAGCTTGTAAAGATTAACCAAGTTGTTTTCTTGTTGATTAATTACTAAGATTATAATAATGAAATATCTTCCTTTATTTGTTATTAAATTTAATCACTACTTGATCCCTTTTAACTTTCTCGCCTTATTTATTAGAATTAAAGAAAATATATTTAAGTCCGGGATAACATTCCTTTTCATAATTTCTTTTTATATTTTAAAAGTTTTTCGGTTGTACTTACCTTAATTATGAAATATGCTTCTTAGGAAATTCATATTTTAGGTCTGTTATTCAAGTTAGTACAGTCTGCCCTCGTATAGCACGATAGTTGTGTTCCTAGAAACCGTCGTGCAATATAAACAACAGGCCCTATGGGAAAAGTGGGGTTAGGTGCCGACCACCCAAGATTGAACACACATTTGGAACTAAAACATTACCAAACACAATAAATAATCGGGTAATTTTAATCGTTATAAAATACTTACGTATTTTATAACGATTAAAATACGTAATAAAAAATATAATATATTATAATAAAGTATTTTTAGTATTTTTAATACTAAAAAAGTAATTTTTACGAATAAAATACTGTACGTATTTTATAATACGTAAGTCGTAATAAAATGCTTACGTATTTTATTACGACTATTACGTAATAAAATATTGCTAATGCTTTTGCTTCTATCGTAAGCAAACTTGTTTTTTGTTTGATTTTCTATCCAAACAGATGATAGCCGTTCCATCTCTTCCAATTCTTTGTGTCTTAATCTAATGGATTTTAATTACACTTTGAGTTGTTCCCGCTATGAAAGTTGTTTTTTTTTTTCTCCGCATTCTTTGTAATTCTCGGCTTTGCCTCATTTAGGTCTGTAGCACGTGCAATATCACATGGTCTTTCATTTCGCTCAAAGCGTTTCACAATTTCATATTTTTTTCTCTTATCGACAGAGGCGGACTGGCCCGGGAAATCCCGGTGGGCCGGAGGCCGGTGTGATTTTGGCCATAAACCGTAGTATGAGGCCACTATAAATTTTCCCGGGTAAGAATTTTTGATCTAGTCCGCCTCTGTTTATCGATATTGCTTTTTCTCTCTCTCTCTCTCTCTCTCTGAATCTGCAGTGTCTTCGCCAGGACGCTTTCTTTTCACACCTTTTAAGTATTTTACTAATTTTTAAGGAATAAAGCGCAATTACAAAACGAGGAGGCACGCTTAATACACATAAACAAAGCTGCGCGCGTATAGCAACTGAATAAACAACACCGTAAAGGCCGAGATACACTATTAACACCCCACATTTTACTAAAGCACATTTCTGGAGGTTACTACCATAAAACAAAAACAATTTCCAGTTTCGTTTCTGCTAGTGGAATCTGTTATAAACTGGTAGTAAACTCCATCTAATTGCATTTGCGATTATATCGATAGCTGGAATTGTGTTGGTTTTTACGTTGTTATGGTGAAATGTGTTTCCCCTTCACTGATATAAAACACATAAATACATTTTCAGAATCTTCTTCATTCCTATCGTGTTGCGTTCGGTTGGGGGTGATTCCGCGTTCGACTGCCATTTCTTGTAAACACAAAGGCGAATCGTGCATAAGCGAATTCGGTTCGTGTTATATAAGATAAGAGTGCCTCTGCTTTATTACCAATCTTTGAGTGAATCACCATTTGAAACATACCAAGTTCCCAAACATTTCAGTGCCTAAAGTACAAGTGCAGGCAAATGAGAGTGGGCCATCCACCATTGGAAATATTTTATTTTATGGCCTCTAATTAACCATCTTTCTAGTTAGCCATCTTTCAGCAGAGGGCATAAAGCTAGGGTTCCCCACCTCTGATCCCATACTCACCACATCTGGTGAGTATGGGCTTGGCAAACCCAGGGTCCTGAGCTGGATATCATCATTCTTCTCTTTCTTGGTGATTCCTTTATACTTCTCTCTCTCTCTCTCAGGGGGTAACTCGGGGAATTTTTTTTTTGGCTGGTGCAGCATAAGCCTCAGGCTTCCTTGTACCATATGGCTAATAATAATAATAACGTTCCCCTATTTATAAATCGTGTATGATCGAATTCGTGTAATGTAAACACGTGTTATACGAGGACCGACTGTACTCATTTGTAGTGACAATTTTAAATCTTTAAATAATTTATTATTTTATTTTTATTAATGTTTTCCTTGAAATATTAATACACATGCACATTTACACTGTATGTAGCACTTTTAAATGGGTGGTGCCTGAACAGGACAGCAGGGAAAAAAAATAAATAACTATAGTAGCTTTATGGAACACAATAAAACTATATAGTTTTGCATTCTTTAAATATGTATATATACTGTTTTCCGATATACTTTTTAATTCCCTGTTTTTTTTTTTTTTTTTTCCCTATATATGTACCTTTTCACAAGTGATACAACGTTCAAAGTCTTACATAAAGATACATGTGAGGCATGCATGGACTGTCTAAAGCCTACAATAATGCATTAAAACTGCATTTAATCTATGAATTTCTTTTTTCCATACAAATTTTACGAAAAAAAAAGAAATAATAATTGCCTCATTTCTGTTTGTCCGATTTTAATGAAATTTGGAATGTCTCGACAAATCTTTCTGTACGAAGCAAATATAAAATTTAACGAAAATCCATCCATTGGGAGTTGAGTTGTTACATGCAAACAGACGGACAGAGTGAAGACATTAGGAACATTACACATATATGCTAATCACCTAAAAAATGAGCAAAAAGCAACGAATTTTACTAAGGTCATCAATACACAAGTTGGAAGAAAAATTGGATGCTAGCAGATCAGCTCTATCCTTGGTTGAAGTGGCAATAGAACCATCTGGTTTAGAGAGAGGTGGGAACAGAGATGGGCAAAAGTTGTGGCCAATAGCTTTGGTAAGAGAGCGGAATGCTCGGCTACTATTTAGACAAGAAGCAAGTTTTCTACTATTAGCCTGTTAAAAATCTAGTTTGGACTGATTAATAACTGCTTTATAATTGTTGTGAGCAGGCAGAAAATGAAACTGAAGAATTGGAAACAAGCCAATTAGGATATGCAACATTCTTCTCTTGAACAGCCTTAGCACATTTATTGGATAACCATGGTTTAGATAAAGGAAGTCATTTTAAGGTGGAGTATGGAATAAAGGATTCCATCCCTACAAGAATAATTTTACTGATATGATCTGAGCATTCATTGACATCAGAAGTTTTGAAACAGTAATCCGACTAAGGAAAAGAAGAAAAGAAATCTCGAAATCATTCCATTTTGCATTTTTGTCATGCCAAACAACATGAGGTTGGGAATGGCCATGAGAGAAAGGCTTCCACCTACGTGGTTCGAACTCTCGCACTGGCTATTTGCAATATTATATTTATACCAAATCACTGATTCTAAAAGTGCAACTAATGTTACTGTCGTAACTTATGGGCTATGTGACAAGTTGCAATATTAAAACACGTAAGTACTATAATTTATAGTTTATAGTCCTCTGCTGATACTGATTACACTGCTACAAGTTACGTAGAAACTTCCAGTATTTGCTTTATCCACAGAGTAAGTAGTAACATATCTTACTACTCTGTGGCTATATTGATACAAAAACAGTGGTGGCAAAATTCGAACGCTGCTATCGATATAATGCCGGCATAAGTAGATTGTGGTTTTGTATGCAATTACAAGGTTGAGAAAAGAATAAATACACCAGATTAATCAGAAAATCACCAAAAAATACTATACTACTAAATTTAAATTTAATTTTCAAATCAATAAATAAATAAAAATGCTTAACAGCTTTGAATATGTCTGGCTCCCATTAGCCTCATCAGCAGACTCCAGTATATGCAGGACTGACCGCAGTCAGTTAGTAATTGTCATATGTGCCAAAAGATTGGGTGTACCTATGTTTTGCATGGCTTGTAAAGAACTTAAGGAATCTGTAAGTATTAAACTTCTCATGTAACACTTAACTTATACATGAGTTAAGGCTATTTTTATTGCCTACAGTTCTGCCATGTATACATTGCACTCTTTCGGTAGTTGTTGCTTTAAAGTAATATCTGGAAATACAGCTGCTGCTCCCATCAAAGCATCCGTTCTCGAGTCGTGTGTATATTGGAATATAGTCAGAAAATTGAAACCTAAGTGCTGCTTGTAACTGTTGTAAGATGATGACACGAGGAAACAATACTCTTGATCTGATTATTAGCAGTGATTCTTCATGCATTTAGTATTTTCAGAGAGAAGACCCACTGGGTGGCAGTGATCACAGTTTACTAAAGTGGAATTTAATTAAAGGCATAACTACTGTCAAGTATAAAGCGAAAGGCTTTTACTTTTGTAATGGTGACTATAGAGGTCTGAAACAATTTTTAAATTATGCAGTGGGAACAACTGATGATGTTACCAGCAAATTCTTAATAGGAAGTATTCAGAGAAGTAATCAAAGAAGCTACTACGTTTTTCATACCAACAAAGAAATACTGTTCAAGGCATAGACCTAAATGGATGTCAGATGAATTATTGAGACACATGACAGAGAAGAAAGATGCATTGGGTGCATATACATTATTGGGCGACACAGAAGCCTGTGGTAGATATCGATTAGTTCACAATCAAGTCACAAAGGAGATTACGCAAGGTAAGACAGATTATGAGAAGTGTCTGGCAACGAATGCAAAGGAAAACAGCTAAGACTTCCGTGTTTATATTAACGTAGAAGGAAGTGGTCAGATCACATTGGGCCACTTGCTGTCTATGGGTTAACTGTTGATGACCCTACACAAGTTGGGGACAAATTGAATAGGTTTTTTGCATCTAAATTTACACAAGCAGTTTTTTAGGGAAAGGGATATCAAAGTTCATCAAATGCCCACAAAGAAATTAATATGAGGGCCCCATCAAGCTCTCAGCTGCCCAACTCAATGCCAGAGCTCACTCCTGTGCATCAGGCAATCAGCGGCAATCTCCAAGGCAGAATGCACTGGTTCCACAGGGACTGGTTATTGTTGATGATTCTATTATCAGGGAGACAAGAAATATATTATGCAAAATGGATATGTGGAACAGGGCCGGGGGTATCTCTGCCAGGGACAAAAGTTGATGTTGTAGAGCAGATATCTTTTAAGGGCACAAAAGGTGATATTGTTGTACACGTTGCCATTAATGACGTTAAGAGTAAGAGATCTGCAGATTTACTTAACAAGTACAGGGTAAAGCTGAAAAAAAGTTGCGAGTTAGGGTTAAATTTGAAAGTGTCTGCAATTCTTCCAAGACATGATAGGAGGGAGTATATTATGAGAGCCTTGTCAGTTAATTCAGCCCTGGAGAGATTGTGGAAGGCTCACGGAGTAGACTTTTTCAGCATGGGCTGTGCTTGCTAACAGGAGGGACTGCTTCTACAGGGATGGGATACACTTAAATAGAAAGGGTGCAAGAATATTTGCTGATGCTATCGAGGCAGTGTTAGGTGGGCTGGAAAACTGCTAGCTTTGTGGGGTTCACAGACTTAAAGATTAATAGTAGCCGCAGGCAGAGGCAAAAGTGATTCTTGCACTGCTTCTATTGTAATGAGCTGCTGGGAGTCATCACGGAACAAGTAAATACATGGGCTGTGTTAGGGTAACCAAGAGTAAGGGCAGGTGCATGTTTACTTGCATGAACACCAGTGCTAGAAGTATAGTAAATAAATTTGATGAATTTGAACTGCTGGTTAAGACATCCAAGGTGGACATTGTAAGGGATATACAATTGGAATTTGGGGAGTACAATGTGTAAAGAAAGAGTAGGAAGGGAGGAGGAGTTATGCTGTTAGTTAAAAAACACATAAAATCTAAGGAAGTGCATCCACTTGACATGGGGGGACAGTGCAATGTTGAGTCTGTTTGGTGTGACATAAACACTGGGAAAGGGAAAATGAGAGTGGAAGTGTGTTATGGGCCTAAAGATTCTGAAGATTACAATGAACAGTTGTGCAGAGACATAGTGGGCCAGTAAATCAAAATGTCTTATAATGGGGGATTTTAACTTTCTAGGTATTGACTGGAACTTGTGGGTTGGTCACTCACACGCTAGCAAGACTTTTGTGGATTTATTGGAGGATTATTTTCTAGAGCAACATGTTCGAGGGTCAACCAGACGGAGTAATACTCTTGGTCTGATTATCAGCAGTTATTATTCATGCATTAAGAATTTGCAAATAACGGAACCACCAGGTGACAGTGATCACAGTGTACTGATGTTGGATTTACTTAAAGATGTAACTACTATTAAGGGTAAAGGAAGGGTTTTTGTTATTGTAAAGGTGACTACAGTGGTCTCAGACAGTTATTAAATTCTATACAGTGGAATCAACTGATGATGTTGGCAACGGTGAATTCTAAATGAGAAACCTTCTGGGACTTAATGTTGGAGGCTATTAGGGTTTTCATACCAACTAAGAATACTGTTCAGGGTTCGGACTTAAATGGATGTCAGGTGAATAAATAGTATCATGGCAGAGGAGAAAATGCATGGGATGCATATAAATTATCGGGCAACACAGAAACCTGTGGCAGATATAAGCTAGTCTGTAATCAAGTCACAAAGCAGGTTAGGCAAGTGAAGGCAGATTACGAAAAATCTTTGGCAAAAGGATGCAAAGAATAACAGCAAAGAGTTCTTTACTTATGTAAACTCTCGAAGGAAGGGGATGAATCAGATTGGTCCACTTAACATAGAAGGTTTGACTGTTGATGATCGTGCTAAAGTAGCTGATAAATTGAATGAGTATTTTGCATCTACATTCACATGTGAGGAGTTATTCAAGGAAGGAAATGTTTATCAAACTCTAACAGGGAGCTAAGTGGTTTTGTAATTACTGAGAGCAAAGTGGAGGAGAAATTAAACATAAAAAAGGCACCTGGGGCAGATGGAATCTATCCAGTTATATTGAGGAAGGCAGCAAGAGAAGTAAGCAAACCCTTAGCCATAATTTTGAGTGCATCCTTAGAGTCAGATGAGGTCCCCATTGACTGGAGATGTGCAAATATATCCCCAATTCACAAAGAGGGTGCAAAGGGTGACACAAATAATTATTGACCTGTTAGTTTAACTCCTATTCTGGGGAATAATAGTCACTAGTTAAAGAGGTGGTTCAGAATAACCTAGACAAGACTGCAGTGATAGTTCAGACACAGCACGGGTTTGTTAAGGGGAAGTCTTGTGCAACCAATTTGATTGGATACTATAGTGTGGTCACAAAGGAACTGGATGCAAAAAAATAATTTTGATATCATATACTTGGATTTCAGGAAAGCTTTTGATACTGTTGCACATGGAAGGCTGCCTTACAAATTGGAGCGGTATGGCATTAAGGACAAATTGCTGCAGTGGATAAATGGATGGTTGAGTGGGAGATGACAGATAGTGGTAATAAATGGACACTGCTCTACATGGACTAATGTTATTAATGGAGCACCGCAGCATTCAGTGTTGTGCCCATTGTTGTTTTGTGTATTCATCAATGATATTGGTGAAGGTATATCAGGCTTAATGTCCAAGTTTGCAAATGATACAAAGGTTGGCAGGGTTGTTAATGACAGTAAAGACAGTATGCTACTGCAACACGATCTAGAAAAGTTAGGCAGATGGGCTGAGAATGACAAATGCAAAGTATTGCATATGGGTAGCAGTAACTCAAGAAAAATGTACCAACTGTGTAGTATTACACTCAGGGAAGTGGTGGAGAATGAAAAAGACCTGGAAGTAATTGTGCAGTGAGATATGAAGTTCTCTGAGCAGTGCAGAAGGGCTGCCAGAGAAAGTCATGGAGTTTGTCAATGATATATAGGAATTTTGCTAGCAGAGACAAGGAGGTTATTATCCCTGTGTATAAGGCAATGGTCAGGCCACACCTTGAGTACTGCATAGGTCTGGAGGTCTGATTTTAGGAAGGATGTAGAGTTGCTAGAATGAGTACAGAGAAGGACAACAGGACTGGTGAGAGGAACAAAGGTATCCACCTATGAAGAAATGCTTAAGTACTGCAGGTTGCAGCATCTGGAGACTAGGCACCTGTGAGGTGATCGAGAGACTAGTCATCTACGATCTGATCGAGATATATAAGGCCCTGAAAGATGTGAGCAGGCTCAATGCTGTCGGTATACTTCCACTTGCTCAGATTAAGAACCTGAGGGGTCGTAGATTCAAATTGAGGAAAGACAGTTGTAAAATAGATGTGCAGAAATTTGTTTTTAGTGCCAATGGGTAGTTGATTGCTGGAACAGATTTCCATCTGTTGTTGTGGGAGTTGATAGCTTAAATATATTTAAGGCCAAACTAGACAAACATTTGGAGTGACCGGATGGGTGAAGTGAGAAGGGTTTTTTTTTTTTTTTTTTTTGCTGATGCTGTGTAAGCTTGCTTTCTTGCATCATATGCCTCAACTAATGCTAGTATTTGCTCTAATGCATCAGAATTTTTTACAAATAAAAAGAAAAGAGAAATATTGATGGAAGTACTGTTTATTTTGTAGTTTTAGATTTTACAGGTTGGTTATTTTTATATAAAACTATGTGAAAACAAAAATATTAAAGGCATCTTCCTGATAAAAGAGATGCCTTTGATATTTCTGTATATTTCAAGCAAAGATGGCTTCAAACTGGATTTTCTTTTACACCACACTGAATTTAACTTGCATCTTTTTTTGACTTCCTTTGGGCAGCCAGTTTCCATGGCCATTCCTGTTTTTAGCATCTGGCATAGTCAGATATCATATTGATATTCCATCCCTCTTGTTACCTTTTTTCATTTCTTTTATATCCTCATTGAATCTTTCTTCCTGCTCTTTAATTAAACTACTAAAATTTTCTGGTAAATAGTTGAGATTAGTTTTAGTATTAGTAGTAATGATGAAAGAGAACAAGTGTATATGGTATCAGCAGAAAAACCAACACTTACCATTTACCTCTCCATCTCCTCTGACAGTTTATTTAGTTCTTTAATTTATTAAAACTTCTCACCATAACACTAGATGGAAGTTTGTTCCTGTAATCAAATTTCTGCTGATATCTGCCCCAAAACCATCCTTCTTCAATTTGAATTTATATCCTCTTGTGTGTAGCTTGATCAAGAGGTAGGATTCCATCAGCATCCATTTAAAGCCTTAAAGATGACAGCATTAGAAAGTATACCCTAACACTTATATTGCAACCTAATTTTGTTAACTTCTCCAGCATGACACTCATGATCATCCTATAATGTGGGTGTTTATTGTTTCCCAAAAAAATTGTTTACTGCATTTCTAAAACCAGTCCAGGTGCATCTTTCAGTTTGGTTAGGCTCTTCAAATACAGTATCTAGAAGCAGCAGCAGCCTTCAGATTTGAAGTCCAGCAAAAATTCCTGCTTTGATTTTTTACCATGTAATCAAAGGGAATTATTGAAACATACTTGAAACAGTTTCCTTCTTTATTTAGGGCTTTTATGAATTGTTTCTTTAAACCGAGCTTTACTTACTTTGTTTCGATATACTAGTGGCTCATCTTTAATGTTCTTTGAACCTGGTGTCAGAGGCTCTTGGTGCCTGCATTTCCTTTTCCAGTGTTCACTTCTTGCTTGTGTACCTTACTCGCACAGAAAGTAAGGCATTTTTGTGTAACCATGTTGTTGGCCTAGTACCAGATTAATAAATTTAAAATCTCTATGCGCTAGCTAACCATGATCCTTGTACTGTTTTTGTAGTTTTCTTTTAAGTGTGCTTGAATGGGCTGCAGAATTGGATACATAACTTGTTTCCATTGTGAAGGAGAACTCCTTTGAGGCTTTGCTTCAGTGATTTTTTAGTTACCACTGTTTCTTTGTAGAAAATTCCAAAAATGTTTATAAATGCAGTGTTGTTGCAATATAACATTGAGCCTTCTTTGGAAAATTGGAGAACCAATTCTTTTTCACAATGTCTATACCATGAAAAGACTGCTCCTGGAGCTGGGCCAGTAGATTCTTGTATTTCCCTCTTGGCCCCGAAAGCTATTCAGTAAACCCTTTGGGTAGATTTAAATCTCTCACAAGATTGTTGAGTCCACTTTGTGTAAACAGCTGTGGTCCGGAGTTGTGAATTTCTTCGTGGCAGTAGTTTAGATCCTGTAGATCACAAATATCAGTTTCGAAATTCTATGGCATGTATTCAAAAACAACTGGTTTAAGTGATATTAGTAGTTTGAGTCCATGGGGGTACTTGTCTTACAGCTGAAGTAATGTTGTTGCAGAGCTCTGCTTGTTCTTTGTGTCATAACCTACTACGTTTACAGAAAAAAGCAGCAGTCATTAATGTGATTCTGAGGTTCCGCTACACCATTCAAATGGCACACGTCATGGCTTTTTTACCACTTTGCAGAATCGCAAATCCTCCACACATATTCAGCTTGCTTTGTTGGGGTCCAACATTTATCTTGGTCACCTAATTTAATTCCGAAATATGCAGCATATACAGCTTCCACAAATTATGCTATATCCTGTGTTTGTTTCACCACAACATAGTTATCCCAATCCAACAAAATATATTTGGATTTTTTGCACAATTACAAGTTGGCATTGTCAAATAACTGAAAATCCTGTTAGAAGCAGCTGCTCGTATGACTGCACCAGAAAACAACTGAATGTGAAAGAAATACTTGCAGGTTTATATATACTTGCAGCATACAGGTCTGAGACCTGTATGCTAGCTGACATACAGGTCTCAGAATGTTTATACAAAGGGTACTAGGAAAGTTTTGCAATATGACGCAACAATGAATCACAGGAAGCTGCTTGTTACTGCATGTTGAGATGTTCATACGTGCATAGTAGCCGCCATGCCAAGTCGATGGGCTCAGTTATTCATTAGTAGTGAGAGTGTAAAGTGCTTGCGATGGCATCGTGGTCACGAAATGAGATAAGGACAGTTTTGCGGTATAATTTTGTGCGTGGTTTAACCATAGACCAGTGCTTAGAAGAAATGACTCTTGCACTAGATGATGATTGTCCACATCTTACAACGATATTCAGGTGGTATAGAGAATTCCAAAAGGGGAAATTTCACTCTGGAGGATTCTGAGAGGCCGGGAAGGCCACGAACGTCAGTTACGCAGGAAAACGTTACTGCTGTGAGGAAAATGCTTGACGAAAACAGGCGAGTGACCTACCAACAGATAGAGGATACTTTGGGCCTAAATGCACCAGCAATTCGTTCGATTCTGCAAGATCATTTGCACATGAAGAAACTTTGTTCTCTCTGGGTGCCACATCAACTGACTGAAGAGCAGATGACACGACGTGTGACTTGGTGCCGGGAGATGTTAAAAAAGTTTGATAAGGGACATCTCGGTATGTGAACAACATCGTGACAGGTGACGAGACTTGGCTGTACTATTACGATCTGCCGACCAAGGCTCAAAACAAAGTTTGGGTCTTTGATGATGACGACACACCCGTAATTGTCAGAAAATCCCGATCTGTAAAGAAGAAAATGATAGCTGTATTTTTCAAATCGAGTGGAATTGTGGAACGTGTCGTTTTGGACACGCAGAAGACAGTCACAGCTAAGTGGTATACTGAACAATGCCTGCCTAAAGTCATTGGATCTATGAAGAACCTGCGGCCAAAGTCAAGAATGGACACCTGGTACCGCCATCACGATAATGCTCCAGCTCACCGCGCCAAAGCCTGCACCGAATATTTGACCATGACAGGACTGAAACTTCTTGAGCACCCTCCCTACAGTCCAGACCTTGCTCCCTGCGACTTTGCGCTGTTCCCGCATGTGAAAATGAAGCTAAAAGGGAGGCGGTTTTCCAGTGATGAGGACCTTCTACGGGCTTGGGACAACGAGTGTGCTTTACTCCCTAGTGAAACTTGGCAGAACTGGTTTAAAGATTGGTTTCGGAGGATGGAGAGGTGTATTGAATGTGGAGGAAATTACTTTGAAAAAATTAAATAAACAAAGCTGTATTGCAAAACTTTCCTAGTACCCTTTGTACTTGTCAGTTACAAAGGAAGTAGTACACATACCATGTATACATGGAACGTTTCAAAACAATTTATACTGTTTGATAGGTAAAGGTGGTTTTGGTTTTTAGAATTAGTACTAAAAGTATACCTGGAAACACCAAAACTTTTGAAAACATTAAAATCTGCAGACAACTGAAACAACATTTGTCAACAAACAGTATCCAGTGCTTCAGCTGCAATATACAGTATATAGATAGTCTATGTTAGGGATGGCCAACAAGTCAATCGCTGTTTTAATTTCAGTTGATCTCGATGAATTTTAAATATATATAAAAAATAGATTAATCAAAATCTAAATATTATTATTACGTGCTCTACTGCATACGCATATTACAAATCCGTTGGACCACTTGACTACTCTTGTTGCCGTGCAACCACTAGGCTTGTCTAGTGAAAATTCACGCAGTTACGTTGTAGAGAGCATAGTGTACGTGTTGAATTCTTATTTAGCTTACCTAATATTAACTGGACACTATTTATACGTTACTTTAATACCCTTTTATTTAAAATGAGTACAGTCAGTCCTCGTATAGCACGATAGTTGTGTTCCTAGAAACCCTCATGCAGTATAAACAACAGGCCCCTATGGGAAAAATAGGGTTAGGTGCCGACCACCCAAGATTGAACACACATTTGTAACCAAAACATTACCAAACACAATAAATAATCGTAATAAAATAGTTACATAAGTATTTTATTACGACTATTACGTAATAAAATATTGCTATGCTTTTGCTTCTATCGTAAGCAAACTTGTTTTTTGTTTGATTTTCTATCCAAACAGATGACAGCCGTTTCATCTATTCCCATTCGTTGTGTCTTAATCTAATGGATTTTCTATCTGTTTGAATTTAATACAATAGTGAGAAATATGTTTCTGAAATTGAGAAAGTTGTGGATGATTTTGAAACCAGATTCAGTGATTTTAAAACAATTGAAGACATTGTTCAATATATTTCTTATCCATTTAATGTCGATTTAGATACGAAACAAATCGTTGAGATTTGTTTCGTATCTAAAAATATTTCAAGTAATATTTTCACATGGAGAAAATATTACTTGAAAATGAAACTATTACAATGTGAAATATCTTCCTAAAAGCCTGATCATCAGAAAAAGACTTTTGGAAATATGATTGAAGGGAAAAGTACTTAAATGTAAAAAAATGCAGTGAACTTTTAAATTCCTGTTTTCGTTCCAGATATCTATGTGAATCAGCCTTTTCGTATTTGAAACAAAGACAAAGAATCAGTATACTTTTATGGACTTGCATACCAGAAGATTCGTGACGGTTGGCCTTATTATTATTAGCCATATGGTGCAAGGAAGCCTAAGGCTTATGCTGCACCAGCCAAAAAAAAATTCCCGAATTAGCCTGAGAGTGAGAGAGAGAGAATTAGAAAGGAATCACCAAGAAAGAAAAGAATGATGAAATCCAGCTCAGGACCCTAGGTGTGCCAAACCTATACTCACCAGATGTGAGCCCCCTGGGGAAATCACGGTATATCCCTAATTTTGAAAGCTTGGCGGGTGATATGAAGACAAACTTCACATAAATTAAAATTTTAAATACACATGAATTTAAAATAACAATTCTGAACTACATTTAATTTTAAAATTTATAAACAACATTTTTCAATATGTGTTGATAAACTTTTTTAACCATGTGCAATGAAATTCTTGAGATGGTAGATCGCTGCAAATTTTGAAGAAAAAAAGTAGATCACATCACAAATTAAGTTGGCCACAGCTGCTCGTCTATGTGATAGGCAGAGAGAGAAAAGAATGAATAATTGCAGGATTTCTATTCACCTCATTTTAGTGATATTTGGGATGGCTTGACAAATCCTTCAAAAACAGCCAATGATAACATTTCTGAAATCTGGTCAATTGAGAGCCAAGTTGTTAGTTGCATATGGATGTTGGGAAGACAATGGATGCTTTATGCATATGCAAATATATCTAATATCATCATCATCATAGGTGCCTCAGTAGCCAGTTGGGAAAAAGCAGCAGTGCTTAGCGAACGCTTCTTGATTAGACCGGGGTTCGAGCCCGTCACCACCAAATACGGAGGATGCGGAAAAGTCAGAGAATGACCACTGCATATCCCGGGGGAGCAATATGGCCTTAGTTGCTAATGCTCCTAAAAACCAAATAACAAACAAACATCATCATCAGCCATTTTCAATCCACTGCAGAATGAAGGCCTGTCCAGCAACTTTCCAGTTCCCTCTGTTTTGAGCACCGGCCATCCATTTACTACCCATAAACTCATGAATTTCATCTATCCATCTCCACCTTTGTCTTCCAGGTTTTCTTCTAGCTCCTCTTGGGTACCATTCTGTTATTTTCTTAGTCCATCTGTCATCATGTCTTCGAGCTATGTGTCCTGCCCAAGACCATTTTAGTTCTTTAGTTTTGATAAGAATGTCCTTTACTTGAGTTTGCTGCCTAATCCATGTGTTTCTCTTCTTATCTAACAGTCTGATTCCCAATATAATTCGTTCCATTCTTCGCTGTGTAGTTCTCAGCTTCTCTTCCATTCTTTTGGTGAGTGCCCAAGTTTCGCTTCCATAAGTCATGGTGGGGAGTATACATTGGTTCATTATTTTACGTTTCAGACAAACTGGGATATTGCTCTTCAAGTATGTGACTATATTTCCTGAATGCTATCCATCCAAAATTTATTCTTCTCTTGACTTCCAGCCATTTATCATTATTACAGTTAATAACTTGTCCCAGATAAGTATATGACTCCACCTTTTCAATTACTGCTCCTTCAATCATTATTTCCCTTTCCGTGGCATACTTGTTCATCATTACTTTTGTTTTAGCCATATTCATCTTTAGTCCAAAATCCTTACTAACTCTGCATAACTGATTGAGATTTTCCTCTAATTCTTTGGGATCGTGGCTTATGACCACAATGTCATCTGCAAATCGTAAATGGTTTAGGTACTCTCCGTTCACATTGACTCCTTTCTGCGACTAGTCTAATCTTCTGAAAGCTTCTTCAAGGGCAGCAGTAAACAGCTTTGGAGATATTGTGTCTCCTTGTCGAACTCCTTTCTCGATTTTAAATTTCCTACTGTCTTTGTCTAGTCTAATAAAGCAGGTAGCACTCTCATATATTTTCTTCAAAATCATAATATATGGGGTATCTATGCCTTGTCTTTCCAGTGCTCGAAAAATTGCCTTATGCTGTATGGAGTCAAATGCCAGGCATAATGGTGTTTTATATTCATTTGCTTTCTCCATTAGCTGTGATATTACGTGAAGGTGATCCATAGTTGTGAATCCTGTCCTAAAGCCAGCTTGCTCTTTCGGTTCATTCTCATCAAGTATTCTTTCTAATCTGTTTAATGACCCTTATGAACAACTTGTAGATGTGGGATAACAAGCTAATTGGTGTATAATTTCGATTTCTGATTTATCTCCTTTCTTATGCAGCAAAACTATGATTGCATTATTCCACTGCTTAGGTGTCACACCTTTTCTAATGCACTTTGTGAAGAGCCTTGCCAGTTATGTGTTATGTCTCTTCCTCCCAATTTTAACAACTCTACAGTAACTTCATCTTCCCCTGGGCTTTCTGATTCTTCATTTTCTTCAATGCATGTTCTACCTCATCAGGGAGAATATCGGGTATGTCGTATGTGTTTCTAATTTGCAATCCATTTTTTCCCACTGCTGGCATCATTCCCTCGCTCCTTGTATAATTCTCTATAGTAGTCTTCTGCTATTTGAATTTTGCCTTCTCTGCTGTTTATAAGTACACCATCGCTATTCTTCAGTTTCAGTGTATTCACTTTTCTCCTTGTCATTGTTTATCTTGCTCTTCATTTTTCTTCTTTGGATTTCTTTTTCCCTATAGGTTTCTTGGTCTTTATCACTTTTAGAAAGTTCTAATATTCCTCATCTATCTTGGTCCTGAGCGGTCTGCAGAAGCTCAAACTTGTTATTAAGTTCCAGCACATACTGCTTTTTCTTCTCTTCTGTTATCTCAAAGACCTTTGTATTATTTACTCAAGTCAGTTTTTTCCTTTCCTACATCTATATCAAGTGTACATCTTACCATTCTGTGTTCACTTCCAACATTTACCTTATTCAAGACGGTAACATCATTCACAATATATCTTCTGTTAGTGAGGATGAAGTCGATTTCATTAGTTGTTAATCCATTTGGACTCTTCCGTGTCCACTTTCTGTTCACCCTTTTCTTGAAAAAAGTGTTCATTTACTGACAATCCTTGAGATTCTGCAAATTTCCACAAGTCTTTCGCCTCTTACATTTCTTTCACCAATTCCAAAATTTCCTGTAGTCCACTTTCTGCGCTGTTTTGTCTTTTTCCAACCTTAGCTTTGAACCATATGGCAAATAATAATAATCACAATCAAATGAAAACATTTTCTCTGTTGCAGGCAAACTTCCTTCTGCAGCATCTAGATTATATCTAATAAGGATGGTCTTACCACAAATGGCTAGAAACACATAATCGTGTAGTGTGAAACTGTTATATGGGACTAAGAACTAGAAAAGAGCGGTTATGTTCCAAAAGCTAACAAAAATACACCATTTTTTTTATAACTATCGGAAACTTATTTTTATTAAAAATAGTAATAACTGAACAAACGTATTATAAACTGATACATTTATGTCTTTTAATGTAAGTTTATTTAATTTTCTCCCTCTTCATTGCTGATACCCCCAGGGCCTCTCATCTGGTGAGTATGGGCTTGGTGATTCCTTTCTACTTCCCTCTCTCTTTCTCTCAGGGTAACTCAATTTTTTTTTTTTTTTTTTTTTTTTGGCTGGTGCAGCATAAGCCTCAGGCTTCCTTGCACCATTATGGCTAATAATAATAATCGCAATCAAATGAAAATGTTTTCTCTGTTGCAGAAGGAGAACGTTTTCCCTGTTGCAGATGCTGCAGAAGGAGAACATCCTTCTGCAGCATCTAGATTTTGTGTATCTTCTGCTCATGTATCGCATAAACGTGTTCAGAAGGTATGCTTTCGTGTATCTTCTGAACTTTCTTCTGTAGCATCTAGATTTTGTGTATCTTCTACTCTGTTTAAAAATTCAGTAATCTGGGTTTGTTTGTTTTTGCTTGATAGATCTTTGTAAATTTCATGGAATGGAGCTAAATATGTTTGAAGCTCCTTTTTGAACTTTGTACTTCTTTCAGTCAAAGGATCTGCATTCAAAAAATAAGATTCTAATTGCTCAGCTAAGTTTATGCCTTCCCTATGCTTTTTAGTGTGAAATTTGGAACTTCAGAATTTTCATCTATGCCATCATCCTCTGGATTGATTTGGTTTACCTCTGATGCCATTTTCACCAAATCTGCTTCACCAGCCTCTTTTTCTACCAGTAATTCTTGAACACCTTCAGTAGTCATATTATCAAAACTTTCTCCTCCTATCGCCTTAGCAAGTTCTACTATCACACTATTATCGTTTTCTGCCGGTTCAACCATATTTCCTGAATGAACTGCCTCTGGCCATGCATTTTTCCAACATGCATTTAATGTTGATGGTTTTACTTCTTTGAGGGATAAAGCTATGATTCCGATACAGTCCAATATTTAAAAAAGCAAAGACATTTCTCAATTGTGGACTGTACAACATTTTCCTTTTCCTTGGGCATGATTTAGAGCTGGAATTTAATTCTCAACAAAGAAATTAATCCAATACAGTTCTTAAGAATAAAGTTTAATAATACATACCTGGAAAAATTTATAAACAATCAGATAAAAACTAAAATAACTTTACTAAAAACCTTAAAGTAACGAACTGCATGTTTCAAAGTCACGATTTTTTATGGTCTTAAACAAGCACACGTTCAATAGCACAGAACTAACATGGTGATTTTCCAAAAATTTTGTCTAGCCACTAGCAAGTCAGCCATGGGGATTCACAAAAAAAAATGGAAATGTTGAAAAATTACATCCAACATAGTTGGGTTTTTCCTGCACAAAAGCTCAAAAATACCTTGTTATGTGTTATGTTATGCTAACCATGTTGTGCAAGGATTGCCACAATTAATCCATTGTGTTAGAGCGAAATCGTGTTGTAGAAGTACTGTGTTATACAGGGGTTGCCTGTATTATATAATATCTGTATTGATGAATATACAACAAAATTAAAATTACATGGTATGAGAGTCATGTGCTTCTTTTAGAATATTGGGGTCTTACTATGATCAGTTTAAGTGTACAGTAACAGCCATTTATTTGAGAAGGGCAATATATATTTCAGATTGCTTCTTTTTTATGATTTCATATTTCATGCGCCTCTAATTTATTTATATTTCTGTTGACCAGCATCATGAAGAATACAGGCAGAGTTAAATGTAATTTGATAGGAAATTAACACCATAGTGTTCTTTTTAAATGTAAACTTTCTTCACTCCTCTTGCAGTGAATTACTAGAATAGTTACTGTACTTTCATATATAATTATTATATTTAACTATATAGTATCGGTGTAAATACACCATAGTTAACCCATATATTTGAACTACGTATGTAGCGTAGAGGGCATCATTTTAATTGTATCTCGTAATGTGGTTGCCTTCACAACGAGATAGCTACTATTGCATTACTTCAAATAAATAACGCTTCTCTAGTAGAGAAGACTACTGTTATTTATTTTCAGCAGTACCACCACCCAGACGATCGTTTCGAAGCTGTGCGGCTTCATCATCAGTGGGCGGGCAGGTACCCAGGTAATACAACAAGCCATCACAGTTGCGAAGTTATATCTACATTATGAGAGATGCCAAAAGGTTGTGGTGGTAATGTATTTGGAAAATTAAATGCACAGGACATAATCCTTATGGGTTTTGATAATTAACTATATACTATCGGTGTAAATACACCATAGTTCAAATATATGGTATTTACACCGATACTATATAGTTAATTATCAAAACCCATAAGGATTATGCCCTGTGCATTTAATTTTCCAAATACATTACCACCACACCCTTTTGGCATCTCTCATAATGTAGATATAACTTCGCAACTGTGATGGCTTGTTGTATTACCTGGGTACCTGCCTGCCCACTGATGATGAAGCCGCACAGCTTCGAAACGATCGTCTGGGTGGTGGTACTGCTGAAAATAAATAACAGTAGTCTTCTCTACTAGAGAAGCGTTATTTATTTGAAGTAATGCAATAGTAGCTATCTCGTTGTGAAGGCAACCACATTATGAGATACAATTAAACCGATGCCCCTCTACGCTACATACGTAGTTCAAATATATAGGTTAACTATGGTGTATTTACACCGATACTATATAATTATCAAAACCCATAAGGATTATGCCCTGTGCATTTAATTTTCCAAATAATTATTATATGAAGCTAACTTATGACAAGGAAAGTATAATTTGCTTATTATGCAGTAGGCCACAGGTCTGTCCAGGTCTGAATTTTGATAATTGCAAACAAGTGTTATTTTTATGTATTTAATTTATTAATTGCCACTGAGGGAAGGACTGGAGAAAGCCCTAGAATGTGTGGGTTTTTTTTTTTTTTTTTTAATATTAATTCTTTTTAGTAACTAAAATTGTATTGCTTCATTTGAAGAATGCAGTCTGGTTTTAATTCTAAGTTTTCTTAATTAGATGTATATGTAGTCCACATTATGAATTTGCATGATAGATTTTGACTTGTTTTAAACATTTCTTAAATATGGTTGAAAAGTTTTTTATTATTATTACTATTATTATTATTAGCCATGAATGCTGAAAAGCTTAGTAAACTTCAGGCCCACGTTCGAATTGGAGGAAAGGTAATGCATTTTTTTGTTTTAGGGAAACCTTAATTTTAATAAACACTTTGAAATTTAAGAAATTCTGTTACCGATAATGTGTGAATTATGTAACAGATAATGAATTCATGGATATTTTAGACGTGTTGTTAAAATGTATAAGCCTACAACTAGTATTCAAGAATAGTAAGGATGAATTTTATATAAACAAGCAAACTAATATATGTGGGTGTTGGCATGACAGTTGACAGTACAGAATAAAAACATTTTTAATATCTTTACAAGTGCAGGCAGTTTGGATTTTTTCTCGTGAAAAAATTTTTTCTCTTTTCATAATCTGTAAATAGATTGAGAAGAACTGTTTTATATGCATTAACTTGGTCATCATTGTACTGAATAATCCTTCATTATTGGTCTTGTGAACTTTTTCAGTTCATAAGACCACTAGTCAGTTGGTTCGGTTATTGATGATGATACGGCACCTCCGTAGCCAGGTGGGCAGGAGCAGCAGTGCGTAGCACACGCTTCTTGATCAGACCGGGGTTCGAGCCCGTGACCACTAAATACGGAGGATGCAGAGAGGTCAGGGAATGACCACCGCATATCCCCGGAGCAATATGGCCTTAGTTGCTAATGCTCCTAAAAACCAAATAACAAACAAACATAACATCAGTTATTGAACCAATCCATCTAACTTTAAAATATCTTGCACGGGTAGCACAGTGGTATTGTCACCGTCCTCTCCACGCCAAGTGGAAAAGGCCCAGGTTTGAATCCCGTCGATGACACGAGGAACTTTAATGGACTTTAATTTTTTTCACAGCGTGGTTGAGTTAGTCGGTCTCATGCGGAGATAGCAATGTTCTCCCCCCCCCCCGGAACTCGGGTTTTTCGTCCAGCAAAACAGGCAAATCGACCATAGAACACCCGCAATTTATGGACATAATACCTAATGCACGGCAGATGAATTTAATTAGTCGGGTGGCCTAAAAAAGTAATAGTTAGTTTGGTATTATTCATTTCATTAGAATGCTTTGTGCCTAGTTCTTGAACATTTCGCTCACTTTTGATTTTCTTAATACAGTGAAACTTCTCCTAACGGACACCTCTCTTTAACGGACATCTCTCTACAACGGACATTTTCAAATTTCCCAACTCTCCTCTATTGGTTTTAACGTGTTTTCAGCTTCTGTCTAGCGGACATTCTCTGTAACGGATGCGGACAGGCAATCTGCACTGTTTCGTTTAGATTAGCACTTAATATGATCTCCCCATAACGTACAGCGGGCGAGCTCACAGCCCTTTTTCTAGGAACGTTTCTTCCACGTATTGCCTCAATCGTGTGTTTATTTTCTATTTCCGATTCTCTGAATTTTATCAAGGTTTATGTCGCGGTTCTAGACCCTTTTTCAAGAATTTTAAGGCACGTGTAAAACTTCTGATGAATTCGGTGTGTGCATGGGGGGGGGAATTTTGTCAGTCTTTTGAGTATCAGTTTTCAGTTTTGTTCAGTGTCGTGTGAAGTGCACAATGTCTTCTCGTAAACATTTAACTTTAAAAGATAAAGTCGAACTCATTAATGCGTATGATAGTGAACAGAGAAGCTACTCCTGGGCCCAGTGAAGGTAGTAAACCTCCAATGCATTGTCATCTCCAGGTAGTTGTACTAGTTAAGTTTTGTTGCGCAGAGAAGGTACAACCCACATCTTGATCCTGAATGTTCAGGTCAGGATTCAAATTGTTGTTAAAGGCTTTATCCTCACTTCACCTACTGAATAGGCTTCTGTTTTGTGAATAACCTGATTTATTCCTGGATCCAGCAAGCAAGTGTGCTCATGCAACACCATCAAACCCTAGGTTCAGTGCTTGATGGTTATATTATGGGTGTATCTTTCATTTTCTCAGCATCTGCACAAGTTGTCATCACAGTGGTTTTAGGCAAGTTAAATGCTGAACCAGTATCTCAGATATTCATCCATATAGAATCATTTTAACACTGAATTTTGCTATTAAAGAGATTGCTTTCTGTGATCTGATCTTGTAGTGGTTGTAAGTGCAATTTGCATCTGATTTGTGTGAATACATTTGTGACTTGTATCTGTTAAAATGTGTAATAAATCAAGAGAGAGAGAGATTGTTAGCAGATGAATATTCTACATATGGTGCTGAATGTAGTAAAACCTCACTAATTTGGATTGACTTCTGTTTTTTATTTATTTTATTTTTTAATTTTATTTACACTGAACAGATTTTTCTCAAACAAGAATTTAATTTGAGTATAATGCTATAATACTGGAATGTACTGTACAGTATTAGTAAAACCAGATAAAAGCAAACAAATACTAATTACTATAAATAAATAAATAAATCTTCTTCAAGAGGAGCGTTTCCATTTATAATGCGTTTCCTCAGCCTACAAGTTATTTTTTTGTAGAAATTTTTTCCCACCATAAAGTGCGGTTCAAGGTGTCTTGATGAGTTAAACCTCGGGCTGTCATGCACTCCCATACTCCATCCATCCACACCCTCCTAGGTTTTCCTTTTTCCTGGATTTTGCATTTCAGGATAGCCTTTGGCTATCTGGTTTCTTGCATCCGTTTTACATGTCCATGCCATGTTAAACGCTTTTCTTTGATGGTATCAATAATATTCTTTTTCACTTCCGTTTTCTCTTATTTCTTCATTCCGTTTGTTTTCGGAACACAAGGTAATGATTAAGAGGGACAAGCAGGGGCATTCGTATTGTGACGCTAGAGATGAAATTCTTGGAACATCACAAGGTGAACTACTGCAAAAGCATTTGCCAAGAATGTTTTCATCAGTCAAGAACGAAAGTTAGAGATTTGAAGGTGATCAGATACCGCCCTAGTTCTAACCATAAATGATGCCAACCAGTGATCCACCTGAGTTCCCGGAAAGATGACCAAACTTGATCATTTAGAGGACGTAAATAAATAAATAAAAATTTATTTATTATACTATTCCGTAGCCGAGTGGGCAGGAGCGGGAGTGCAGTAGCACACGCTCTTTGAGTAGACTAGGGTTCAAGCCCCTGAATACGGTCGATCTGCCAACCCGCACCAGACCAACGTGGTAGATTATGGTCCATTTCCCTCAACATGAATTGTTGAGGAAGCTTCCATCCTGCAGTGGGTTGATAATGGCTGCACTTCTTCCTGTTCTCACAAGGTAACCATCTAATTCTGCTTTGAATTTAGTCATGCTCACTACCTCTACCATTTTGGGAGGTAACTTATTCCAGAGTTCGACAACCTGCTACTCATAGATGCACCTCGTGCGATCCAACCTTATGTTGTTGCCTGATATATAATTTATATTTGTGCTCCTTGGTTCTCATCTCCCATACAAGGGAGATCAGATCAGCCTCGTTCATTTTATCCAATTCCTTCAGTACACCTCAATCAGATTCCCCCCCCCCCCCTAGTTTGTCTACCAGACTCTGAGGTCTGTACCTTCTATACTATTTTTCATATTTGCATTGAGAAATTTACCTCAATACAAATATAAAAAACTTCCTGTCCTCTTATATTTATACTGTATGGAATATTTCATATCAAATCAATTAACACCTAAAACCAACCAAATCAAATAATAACACCAAGAAGTTTTCATATTGAATCACTTTTAGTTCCTCTTTCTCCAGGATTTTTGTTCCCTAAATGCATAAAGTTACATTCAGCAGCATTAAACATTTGCCATTTTTATACCATATATGCAAGCAAACAGTCTTTTTGAAGTATCCTGCCCTGGATTCTTCAAAAATTTAAAATAGCTCGGGACACAATACTGAACCCTGAGGGACCCCACTTGTTACACTGGTCCACTCTGAGAACACTGTCAGATCTTGTCTCCTCTCTTTTATCCAACTTGTTATCTGGTGTAGTACCTTACCTCCACCTTCTTCCAGTTTATATAGCAGCTTTATGTGAGAAACAGTATCTAATATCTAGATGTATAATGTCAAAGTTGTTACCTGCCTCCATCTGTTTAATGACAGTTGACTGTGGCACTGTAATTTATCAAGCTTGTCAGGCATAACTGACCCTTAACAGGCCCATTCTGGGATCTATTCAAGATATCATTCTTGTTGAGTTGGTCCTGAATCACATACTTTTCAGTCTTCATGATCTCTAATATAGAAGTTCAATTCGCTGGCCTGCAGTTACCTAATGCCTCTTTAGCACTGCCATTAGGGAGTGGGGAGACAGCTCCAGTCTCTGAGAATCTTCCCAGATACAGTGGTGCACTCATTAATGTTCCTAATGGTGCACCACTTTATTTGGGAAGATCCTCAGAGACTGGAGGATCATAATTTCTTTACAGCAGTCTGACTCCTTAGCAGCAATTTCCAATCTTTTTTTACTCACGAACCCTTTCAACATAATATTTTTATTGCAAACCACTAATTATTTCCTGAAATCGTATAATAGTTCTGAATTTTTATTATAAAATATTTCTAGTACTACATTTTTATAAGTGATATTGGGTAATAATATAAAATTATTAGAAAGTACCTATACATAACAGTAGTCTTTATGAGAATGTAAAAAAATTGAGTATGGAAACCTATTTAACACGATATAAGAGAGTAAACTAATTTTAAAGAATTGTGGGAGATGTGGTTTCTTTTGTTGGCAATTCTTTACTTTATATTTAATTTTATTTTACTTTATTCTATCTTTGTTTTTTTTTGGCTGGTGCAGTATAAGCCTTAGGCTTCCTTGCACCACGTGGCCATTACTAATACTAAATCCAACACGATGTTGTGTGGCACAGCGACTAGCCGGATTTTGTCTGACACATGACTGAACACAATGCAGTACATACATATTGGCACATTCGCACCCGTTCCCCCAACTACCTGTCGCACATGCTCACTATGTACAAAGGATACTAGGAAAGTTTTGCAATATGACGCAACAATGATTCACAGGAAGCTGCTGGTTGCTGCATGTTGAGACATGTTCATACGTGCATAGTAGCCACCGCGCCAAGTCGATGGGCTCAGTTATTCATTAGTAGTGAGAGTGTAAAGTGCTTGCGATGGCATCGTGGTCACGAAATGAGATAAGGACAGTTTTGCGGTATAATTTCGTGCGTGGTTTAACCATAGACCAGTGCTTAGAAGAAATGACTCTTGCACTAGATGATGATTGTCCACATCGTACAACGATATTCAGGTGGTATAGAGAATTCCAAAGGGGAAATTTCACTCTGGAGGATTCTGAGAGGCCAGGAAGGCCACGAACGTCAGTTACGGAGGAAAACATTACTGCTGTGAGGAAAATGCTTGACAAAAACAGGCGAGTGACCTACCAACAGATAGAGGATACTTTGGGCCTAAATGCACCAGCAATTCATTCGATTCTGCAAGATCATTTGCACGTGAAGAAACTTTGTTCTCTCTGGGTGCCGCATCAACTGACTGAAGAGCAGATGACACGACGTGTGACTTGGTGCCGGGAGATGTTAAAAAAGTTTGATAGGGGACAATCTCGGTATGTGAACAACATCGTGACAGGTGACGAGACTTGGCTGTACTATTACGATCTGCCGACCAAGGCTCAAAACAAAGTTTGGGTCTTTGATGATGACGACACACCCGTAATTGTCAGAAAATCCCGATCTGTAAAGAAGAAAATGATAGCTGTATTTTTCAAATCGAGTGGAATTGTGGAACGTGTCGTTTTGGACACGCAGAAGACAGTCACAGCTAAGTGGTATACTGAACAATGCCTGCCTAAAGTCATTGGATCTATGAAGAACCTGTGGCCAAAGTCAAGAATGGACACTTGGTACCTCCATCACGATAATGCTGCAGCTCACCGCGCCAAAGCCTGCACCGAATATTTGACCACGACAGGACTGAAACTTCTCGAGCACCCTCCCTACAGTCCAGACCTTGCTCCCTGCGACTTTGCACTGTTCCCGCATGTGAAAATGAAGCTAAAAGGGAGGCGGTTTTCCAGTGATGAGGACCTTCTACGGGCTTGGGACAACGAGTGTGCTTTACTCCCTAGTGAAACTTGGCAGAACTGGTTTAAAGATTGGTTTCGGAGGATGGAGAGATGTATTGAATGTAGAGGAAATTACTTTGAAAAAATTAAATAAACAAAGCTGTATTGCAAAACTTTTCTAGTACCCTTTGTAAGAGTGTGTGATCCAAATCAGAACTAAATATAAATTTTGAACCCAAGTATCAACAAAATCGAAAATATGAACATTAATTGCAAAAAATGAATGTTAAACACTCATAAATATTGCATTTCAAACCACGCGCGTAGTTATACTATACTATACTATACTATACTATACTATACTATACTATACTATACTATACTATGCTATGCTATGCTATGCTATGCTATGTACCCCTCTTTACGATATTAATCAGTTCCATCGTATCGTTAAAATATCGTAATGTGAACCCAATAACACATTGTTTTTTGGTAATTCGTTTCAGGATCCTGGAAGTTGAAATTTTCACTGTGTAACTAGGCTATTTATCTCTCTAAAATGTAGTTTTTAATGTCACATGCACACCGTAAGGTCATATAAAAGGTCGTGAGCGTGGTTTGTAAATTGTACCATTTCAAATTATTAAAATGCGCTACACTTTCATCGTTATCATATGTTCTGTTATAAGAATAAATTTTAAAAGCCTTTGTGATATTTTTCTAAAGCACATTTCTGGAGGTCACGACCATAAAACAATAAAAACAATTTGCACATTCTGGTTTATTGGGCTTTTCTGTTACTGCAAGCAGTTATAAACGGGTAGTAAACTTGAAGTTATTGCATTTGTGAAAATACCGATAGCTGGAATTGTGTGTGTTTTTATAGTGAAATGTGTTTGCCCTCTACTGAAATCTTCAATCGTATAAAAAACATAAATAAATTTTCAGTATCTTCGTTTTTTTTTTTTTTTTTTTTTTAAGCTTTGTAAACTTGTTACTCCACACGAATCATGTTAGTTGCAATTTGTGTGCACTGTTAAAAAATGCTTATACATGCTATTGAAATTTATAATTAAAACAGAAGATTATCTTGGAAACAAACGCCTCTAAACATTTCTGAAGAAGACTACTCCTTGTGCAACAAACCAACGAGTGCCGAGCCAATAATGAGTGATCAATGAGTGTGCATTTAGTCGATGATGATGAAGAATAAACATTCTTTAACATTTGTAAGTCATAAATAATTTCCTTGTTATTATAATTTGCTTGCTTTTATAGGCTACGTTTTCAATTCTTTCGATAAATCAATCATTGTTTAAACATAAACTGATTAGCTAACTAATTTCATTGTTAATAACATAACCCCTATTTTTAACATTATGTCTATGGGGAATAAATTCCCGCTTTACGGGCGGGCACTAGGAACGAATTAACTCGTAAGGTCGAGAACTACCTGTATTTCTGTCTGCATAACTGATTTTGTGGAAGGGAGGTTGAAGTCATTTACAATGGGACAGTTGCATGAACGAACAGACTCGCTAGTCTGTTCATTCTTAGTAGATGAATTTGAAGTATTGATAAGGTCAGACATAAGGGATGCAGAATTTGAATATGGGAAGAACAGTGTGTACAGAAAGGACAGACAGGATGGTTGGGGGGGTAATGCTCTTAGTTAAGAAGAATATTATATCTAAGGTAGTGCATCCATTTGGCCAGTGGTGCAATGCTAAGTCAGTTTGGTGTGATATAAGCACTGGAAAACAAAAATGAGAGTAGGAGTTATAGATCTAATGACAGCAATGAGTATAACAAACAGCTATACAGAGGAATTAAACCAGAATGCCTTTCCAGATATTGACTGGAACTTGGATTTGTCACTCAACACACTGGTAAGACTTTTGGGGATTTATTTGATGACTGTTCTACATCAGCATTTTAGAGAGGCAATGAGAAAAGGCTTGATCTGATTATCATCAGCAATACTTCATGCATTAAGAATCTGCAGGTAAAAGGCCCTCTGGGTGGCAACGATCACAGTGTCTGATGTGGGATTTACTTAATGACATAACTACTTTCAGGGGTAAAGGGTAAGGCTTTCGTAAGGGTGACTACAGTTGGCTTAGACAATTTTTAAATTCTGTGCAGTGGGAGCAGCTGATGTTACCAACAGGAAATTATAAATGGGAAGTAATTGGAAGCTACTAGTCTTTTGATACTCTAAAAAATACTGCTTCAGACTTAGACCTAAATGGATGTCAGATGAACTGATAAGCCTTGTGTGTGGCAGAAAAGAAAAAAAAATTATATGCCTGGGATGCATATAAATTATCAGCCAATACAGAAGTCTATGGTAGATATAAACTAGTCTAATCAAGTCAGAAAAGAAGTTAGGTAAGCTACTGTACAATGTAAGAAGTCTCTGGCAAAGATGCAAAGAAAAGCAGCAAAAACTTCTTTACTTATATTAACAGTAGAGGGAAGGAGTTGAATTACATTGGTCCACTTGATGTCCACTTATAGACATCAGTCCACTTGACTGATGCTCTAAGTGGAGTGGTAGGTAAATGACCAGGCTGTGCACAGTTATTCGTAATTGCAAAGCTTCAGCATATCACCCAGCTGGGTCCGTGTGACTATAAAATGAAAGTCAGCTGGAGTTGTGAACATTAAAGTCATGAAGGGAACTTACCTCACTGTTAAGAATGTTAGACTGGAGAAAGTTAGGTTTCAAAGAGGGAAAGTCAGAGTTCCAAGTGATTAGTGGACTTGGGAGAATGATAAAGGCAACGGATGAATTTGACAGAATGGGGTAGAGAGATTTTAAGCCAGAGGAGATTCCAAATTACTACGTCTCTGGTATTCATTCATTCAAAGTACCATTATTACCAATCCCCCGTACCAACATACATGGTTAATTCTCAATTTAAATAGCAACTGAGCTGGATAGTGAAGAAGGGCCTCTACTATAAAGCTAATAACACATCTCCTCTTAAAGACTTCAGAAACATAATTATTGAAATATGTAAACAACCTTTTATCAGTGAAAAGGACCCATAAATTCTCTTGCTCCAGAAGTTGAGCAGGTCTTTCCAATACAGATTGCAGATCCACATATAAATTACATTCAAACATTATATAGCATGTTACAGATGTATTACAGAATTTTGTATTCCATGTATCCAAGAACCAGAAGTATAAGTTAAAATGAGAATTTTTAGAGATACAGTCTGTCCTCGTATAGCACGATAGTTGTGTTCCTAGAAACTCTCGTGCAATATAAACAACAGTCCCTATGGGAAAAGTGGGGTTAGGTGCCGACCACCCAAGATTGAACACACATTTGGAACCAAAACATTACCAAATACAATAAATAATCGGGTAATTTTAATCGTTATAAAAAATAATATAATATATATTTTTTTATTATACAATAAATAATAAAAAATTATTTTTATTATATTATAAAAAAGTATTTTTTACGAATAAAATACGTATTTTATTCGTAAAAAATTTATTATATTAAATAAAATAGTCGTAATAAAATACTTACGTATTTTATAATACGTAAGTATAAATTATAACACGTAAGTCGTAATAAAATGCTTACGTATTTTATTACGTAATAAAATATTGCTACTGCTTTTGCTTCTATCGTAAGCAAACTTGTTTTTTGTTTGATTTTCTATCCAAACAGATGACAGCCGTTCCATCTCTTCCAATTCTTTGTGTCTTAATCTAATGGATTTTAATTACACTTTGAATTGTTCCCGCTATGAAAGTTGTTTTTATTTTCTCCGCATTCTTTGTAATTCTCGGCGTTGCCTCATTTAGGTCTGTAGCACGTGCAATATCACACGGTCTTTCATTTTGCTCAAAGCGTTTCACAATTTATATTTTTTTTCTCTATCGACAGAGGCGGACTGGCCATAAGCCTACCTGGGAAATCCCAGTGTGATTTTGGCCATAAACTGTAGTATGAGGCCACTATAAATTTTCCCGGGTAACAATTTTTGATCCAGTCCACCTCTGTTTATCGGTATTGCTTTTCTTTTTCTCTCTGAATCTGTAGTGTCTTCACCAGGACGCTTCCTTTTCACACCTTTTAAGCATTTTACTCATTTTTAGGGAATAAAGCACAATTACAAAATGAGGAGGCACCCTTAAAACACATAAACAAAGCTGCGCGCATATAGCAACTGAATAAACAACACGGTAAAGGCCGAGATACGCTATTAACACCTCACATTTTGCTAAAGCACATTTCTGGGGGTTACTACCATAAAACAATAAAAACAATTTCCAGTTGCGTTTCTGCTAGTGGAATCTGTTATAAACTGGTAGTAAACTCGATCTAATTGCATTTGCGATTATACCGATAGCTGGAATTGTGTTAGTTTTTACGTTATTATGGTGAAATGTGTTTCCCCTTCACTGATATAAAACATAAATACATTTTCAGAATCTTCTTCATTCCTATCGTGTTGCGTTCGGTTGGGGTGATATCGCATTTGACTGCCATTTCTTGTAAATACAAAGGCGAATCGTGCATAAGCGAATTCGGTTCGTGCTATATAAGATAACATTCCCCTATTTATAAATCGTGTATGATCGAATTCGTGTAATGTAAACACGTGTTATACGAGGACCGACTGTAGAGCAAATTTATTGATCGCCCCTTGATACCCCACGCAACTCTTATAACTCTTCTGAGCTTGGCTCAGAAAAATAAAATACGTACAATAAACGTATTTTATTTTTCAAAAGTTTTATATGCCCAGTAAAAAATTGCCCATCGAGGCACAACCCTAAATATTTAATTGATTTAGTGTATTTTAAGGGAGACTTCCTCATATCCGGAGAACAGTTCATTCTTAATCTGTTTCAATAACATCTGCACAGTCTTTGATTTACAAATTTATAATTTTTACATTTGACTGCAAGTCTTAAGAATTCTCAAAGCATTTTTTGCTCTCTGTTCATTTTGTTTGTGAAAATCAAAATGACCAAATCATCAGCTTATGCTGCAAACTTAGTATAGTAGAACTTCGATTGTCCGTCACTTAACCCCACTACAGCATAATGCACTGTGATGTTGGCACCATGTGTCACTCAGTCTTTGTTTACAACTCACTGTATTCGGTTGTACTTTAACCTCTTCTTTCATATTTTAATAATTTTTATTTAGTACTGTTCCACAAGTTGCCTTCTGTTTTAGCGTGTGTGCTTGCCTAAACAACGTTCTCTGTGAATCACTCGGCTTCTGACAAGGCTGCACGCTAATATGTGTTTCCAAAGACCTGGATTTCAAATGATAGTCCAGTAGTTGGATTAGGACAAAAATCTTGCACCGTCAAGCCCACTCAGACTTAAATAAGAGTAAGCCCGCAGCATCAAGATCGCGTTGTGATTAACTCAATGGTTCTCCTTAAGTTGAACTTTGAGCCCGCATAACTCCAACTCAAAATCTACTCAATAAATTATGTGAATTATGTGTAACAGAGAATTGTCACGAGGCAAAATGATCAACAAAACAAGATTTATTAAACATATAAGTCATATACATGGGTGCAATCGAACTGGTCAAAAGCTTTAGATTAATTGGTATGTGGTTGCTTGGTAAATTATTTGAACAACAAGCATTATCTTGCTGTTAGCAGTATTAGAATTTTGGAATGTTCTTCATGTGCTTTTCAACTATTTCTCTTGCGAAAATTCACAATCACTGATGACAGTCATGTCATACAATTGTTCCCTTATTAGAATAAGAATACATCTGTCAACCTAACGATTACAATGAGTATTAAAACAACTAATTGGTCAGGTCATGTTAACTGTTAAATTCTAACTATGAAAAGTAGATACACATTTGTCAGAATGATTTTTATGAGAAGAGAGGTCGGTGTGTGTGTGTGTGTGTGTGTGAATTTAAGGCAAGGGGAAAGTATAATTAACTTGTAATGGTTGAGTTTGTGTTGTTTAAAAAATAAAACTACTCACTACCGACAAATGGTCGTTTGTCCCCAGCACTTCTTAGTCCTGCTCTTTTATCCATCCGTACGACTCTGGGCTAACTTTTACTTTCTCTATCTGCTGACTTAAACTTTTGCTAAGCTTCTCGGACCCGCTCTCAAACTTTTGCAACCTGGAAATTCCGAAACCTACAGTAAGACTAGCCAAGCTCTCCCTTGTCTTTCCCCTTTTCCTATAAATACCTCTACATTCCCCTGTCAACTTTGGAATTTGATGCAACTAAAAATGATATATTAAATAGATACAGGAAATCTCATATTTTTGTAAGGCGGTTTCTTTTGTTTTGCAATCGCGGTCATCGAACATAAATCGATACACTTATATGAACGGAATTTTCGAATGACAGTCATTGTGTTTATTAGATTCGATTGCATAAGAAATTATGTCTCATTTTCTAATTTCTCATTCTCCTCTGTCACAAGTCGCAATCTGCTCATTTCGTTCCTGAGGCAATTACGCAATACGCAGACTGCCTATGACCATCAGAGAGAGGGGTGACTGACGTCATCTAATTGCTCTGGGCACTAAACGCGGTGTATCGTTTCAACAACAACTTCCCCCTAGGGCGGTGACTGACTGCTGCTACGAAATCGAAAGTTAAACGACGTTCATTCCGTCAGATTAGTGGTATAGACTGTGGAAAAAGTATAGGACACTTTGAAGAATAAATGCTTCTTAAAAGCAGGTGAAAGGGATAAAAAATGATAGCATTTTTTAACACTTTAACAGTACACCCATTGAAATGACAGAGAAACGTAAGTGAGCAGGGATTATCACAAAAAATTGAAATAATTAATCATCTAAGAAACAGTGAAAGTGCTGCAAGTATAGCATTGGTTTATAGAATAGGAAGAATAACAGTAAATGATATAAAGCAGGATGCAGACAAAATTGGAAACCACTGACATGAAGCTTGCTAAAAATTAACGATTGGATACTGCAATGTTTCAGTGGTTTGTTCAAAAATGTAGCCAAAGAATTCCATTGTCAGGAACTATAATGATCAAAAAAACCATTGAAATCAATAAAAAACTAGTTGGAGATCCTTCTTTCAAGGCTAGCATTGGATGATTGGACGAATTTAAGTTTCGCCATGGTATTCAACAGTTGTCTGTCCAGGGTGAGAAGCTAAGTGCAGATAGCGCAGCAATTTCTGTTTATTGTGAAAAACTACAGAAGGAAATAGCTGATTGAAGTTTGGTTAAAGACCAAATATACAACTGCGATGAGACGCCTTAATTGGAAGGCACTACCTCAAAAGACATTGGCCTCAATGACTGAACATATGGCACTGGGATATAAGATGCAAAAAAGATTGCATCACTGTAATGGTATATGCTAATGCCAGCAGTAGTCATAAATTGCCTTTGGTTGTTATAGGAAAACCAAAAAAAAAAAAAAAAAAGCCTAGATCGTTTAAAAATATTAATTTAAATGCTTTGCCGGTTAAATATTTCTTACAAAACAGTGCATGGATGAGCTAAGATATATTTCATGATTGGTTTCATAAAGTATTTGTATCGTGTAAGATCACTTTTGGCATCAAAAGGTTTACCGCAGTAGGCAATGCTACTGATGGACAATGTGCCTACTCATCCCATACATGTATGTGATTTAAAAAGCAATGATAGCAAACACGACATCTCTCATTCAACCGATGGACCAAGGCATGATTGAGAGTATGAAACGTTATCGCAAAATGTTCATTCAAAAACTTGTTTTGGCAGAAAAAAAATTAGATGTGATAGTTTTGGAACAGCTACACTATAAAAGAGAATTTTCAATGTTGCTGATGCTTGGAATGATGTTCCGGTTCAAACAATACAAAGAAGCTGGAATAAGTTGTGGCCAGAAATATATTCAGCTGATACAGGAACCATTCCAAAAGGAACTGAAATTTTGCAGTTATGTTCGATGTTCCTGGTTTTAAAAATATTTCGACCGAGGAATTAAATGATTCCCTGGATATAGACAAAATGGACGTCTGATGCGAAATTTTAGATGATGATGAAATTGTGCAAAGAGTGATGACAATTTCAGATGATTCTGAAACTGAAGAAGAAGAAGAAGAAAAAGCTGCTGCTGATGGAACAACAAACATAATTAGCCACTGTTAAACTGAAATTATCAGGTACAAGAAGCAATGCCACACAAGTGTTACTTTTGTGTAAAATTCATAACATTGCCTCCCAAAAGGCTTGAGGGGTAATGAAACAAAAGAAATTGACTGACTTTTTTTAGAAAAGAAATGTAATTATGTAATAGTTTTCTTTTAAATTTCTTTAATGACATTAGAACAATGTTGTTATGTACTATATTTTTTTTTTTTTTTTTATGTGAACCCCAAACACGAGAGGTATTAGAACCTATAGTACTTAGTACCGTGCTTGGGTTGGAGGTTGAGAAGACGAAAGAAGATATTTGTTGACATTGGACTTTAACTTCTGTAGACTGTAATTTTCAGGAAATACATATGAAGGAAGGTTGTTCCAGAAAACGGCAGTTGAATGAATAAACGAGGAAGGTGAAAAGTTGGTTCTGTGAGTTTGAAGTTGGACAGTAAATGGATGTTGGCTGGTAGCTGCACGTGTTCGGACTGTTTTGAAAGAGAGAGCGGGAATTATAGAAGCCAATTCAGAAGGACAGTGCCCATGGAAGTATCTGTAAAAAAGGCAAGCAGCAGAAACAGTGCGTCTATGAGAAAGCGAGTGGATAGACTCTGTTAGAGATGAGTCATTAATTAACCTAACTGCCCTCTTCTGAATGGAATCAAGAAGCCTGAGAGAGGTTTTGGGGGCACCACCCCAAATGTGGGAACAATATTCCATGGCAGGGCGGATTTGCGATTTATACAGAGTGAGCAGCTGTTTGGAAGAAAAGTAACGCCGAGAGCGAAAGAGAAAACCAAGTTTTTTAGATGCAGAAGAAGCAATATTTGTAATGTGCTTGTGCCAAGAGAGATTAGAAGTCAGGGTAATCCCCAAAAGAGATATATCCTTTTGCCTAGAAATTGGAGTGTCACTAAAGATAAGCATAGGAGCAGAAGAATCCTTTTTGCGAGATATAAGACAAGACTGAGTTTTAGAAGGGTTGAAATCAACTAAGTTGTCTTTGCCCCCCTGGAGAATTACCTGAAGATCGGCATTTAAGGAATTGGTAGCAGATTTTCGAGAAGTTGAAGCTGATTGAGCTGGACAAGATTTCTCAAAACGGAAAGTTGAATGCAATGTGCTATCATTGGCAAAACTATGGATAGGATTTCCAGTCAATGGAAGAAGGTCATTGATATACAAGAGGAAAAGAGTGGGGGAAAGAACTGAACCTTGGGGGACACCGGCATTAGTGGAGAAGTTAGAACACAAGAGAGCCATCACCCTCAGTGAGCGATCAGAGAGAAAACTGGATAACCAATTACTAAAAACAGTTGGCAAACCATAAGATGGAAGCTTGTTTAGAAGACCTTTATGCCAAACACGATCAAAAGCCTTTGAGATGTCAAGAGCAACTACTTGTGTTTCACCGAACCTTTCCATTGAAGTAGTCCATAAAAGGGTAACATAAGCCAGGATATCACCAGTGGATCGACACTGGCGGAATCCATACTGGTGATCGTTGATCAGACAGAAGGTTTCTAGGTAGTTTAAGAGTTGGCGGTTAATTGATTTCTCCATTACTTTAGAAAGAGTAGAAGTAATTGCAATGGGACGATAATTGGATGGGAGGGATTTGTCACCCTTTTTAGGAACTGGCTGGATATGAGCAAATTTCCAAGCAGAAGGAAAAACACCTTTGGAATAAGAAAGTGAAAAAAGGCGGCAAAGAATAGGAGTAAGTTCAGGAGCACAGATTTTGAGAACAAGTGGAGAAATACCATCAGGACCTTGAGCTTTCTTAGCATCAAGATTCATCAAAAATCCTTCTGATATCCTTTTGACGGAAGACCACAGGAGGCATTGAATGGACCATGTTGGGAATGGTGGGAGGTGTTTTACCAAGTTCATTAATACATGAGCTCGAAGAAAAGTGGGATGCTAGCAGGTCAGCTTTATCCTTGGCTGAAGTGACAACAGAACCATCTGGTTTGGACAGAGGTGGGAGCAGAGATGGGCAAAAGTTGCGGCCAATAGCTTTGGCAAGAGACCAGAATGCTCGGCTACCATTAGGGCAAGAAGCAAGTTTTCTACTCTTAGCCTGTTCAAACTCTAGTTTGGACTGATTAATAACTGCTTTACAATTGTTGCGAGCTTTGGTGTAGACAGAAAATGAAACTGAAGAATTAGAAACAAGCCAATTACGATATGCAACATTCTTCTCTTGAACAGCCTTAGCACATTTATTGGAAAACCAAGGTTTAGATAAAGGATGAGATTTTAAAGTGGAGTGTGGGATAAAGGATTCCATTCCTGCAAGAATAATTTCACTGACACGATCTGAGCAAACGTTGACATCAGAAGTTTTGAAACAGTAATCCGACTAAGGAAAAGAAGAAAAGAAGTCACGCAGGTCATCCCATTTTGCATTCTTGTAATGCCAAACAACACGAGGTTGGGAATAGCCATGAGATAAAGGTTCCATTGGAGAAGAGACAATCACCAAGTTGTGATCTGAAGTGCCTAAAGGACCTCTCACTTCGACCGTGTACTTAGAAGGGTTGTTTGTGAGAAAAAGATCAAGCGTATTGGCTGTATGATTCGGATTGTCCGTTATTCTTGTAGGTAAATGAACAATCTGTGCTAGGTCATTAGTAATTGCAAAAGCCTCAGCATCTCGACCTGCTGGGTCGGTGTGACTAGAAAACGGAAGCCAGCTGGAGTTGTGAACATTAAAATCACCAAGGAAAATTACCTCACTGTTAGGAAAGTTGGACTGGAGAAAGTCAAGTTGCAACGAGAGGAAGTCAAAGAGCTCCAAGTGATTAGTGGAGTTGGGAGAACGGTAGAGACAACAGATGAATTTGACACAATGAGGTAGAGAGATTTTAAGCCAGTGAAGATCGAAGAGAGGAGATTCCAAATTGCCAAGTCTCTGACAGGGAATATCAGAACGGACATATGCACAAGTACCACCTTTGAGGCGAAAGGTATCATACAGCGAATAATTTGGGCAACTGAGATGAGCAGTAGTTGAATCAACCGATAACTGAGATTCTGTCAGAAAAAGTACATGTGGTTTGGCAGACTGCAAGTGGAAATGGACATCGTTGAGATTAGAATTGAGACCACGTATATTTGTGAAATGAATTAGGAAGTCCTTGGGAGGTTTAGATCTTTTCGCAGATAAGCTTGTTCTATTAGTTTGACAATTCATGGTGTATTCAATAGTAAGAAAAAGTGGGTGGGACATGCTGTATGAAGTAATGAAATTTTTGGATATGGCGTACATGTGGTAAGAATATACCCAGATCCTTGACATAACGTGGCCTCGACAATGCTCCCCGCATACACACTACTCGGACTCCCTCCAGTCACTATCTGGCAGAGTAGAGGTAGCAAGATTATACACTAGCTGATCCGGAAGCCTCCTAGACAGTTACCAATAGGTTCGGTCCGGTGTACTAACTAGCGGCCGGCCTGCGAAAACTGTTTTAGAGCTGTACCCTCGAAATGTAAGGAATATTGGATCTCACCACGACGTTCATCATAACCTCAAAAGTCATCAATCATACTGCATGATGGAAGAGATAGGGAAGGGTTGACCGGAACTTAGCTCTAGAGACTAAACATGGGTTCCACCACTTCAAGCCTCCAATAAGCAAAGTGGTGGTATTTCACCGGTTGATGAGAGTCATCTACCACCTAGTACTGCCTGGTAACATAGAGGGGCGGTGTTCCTCCACGTGGTGTGGGCGGCACACCTCGACCCCTGCTTACATTGATTCACACCTGGGTGGTCACCCACCATGTGCTTGTGCATGGAGGTTATACACAGGATTACTAACAGTCCCACCATCGTGAAGGTGCAAGCAGAGGATTTGGCTGTCACAGACCGTCCGGACTTCGCCGAAATTGGGTCCACTTGACTTGAGTGTCACCCGAATATCATTTCCATCAGCGTTTTAGACTCCCAGGTAGCAAGTACAGCTTGTCTGGCATATCTGAGAGAATGTCTGTGACAACCTCAAGGACCGATATGTAATAATGTTTTCTCTTAAATTATTTTATGACATTACTACACTGATGTAAGTCAAAATATTAAAATTAGCTATGTATGTTGATATCTGCACTGTGGTTTTTTGATGATCCGGTAAAAAAATAAAATAAAATAAAGAATAATTAAAGTTTAATTAATTAAATTTCATTAGGTTCTGTATTATGTAATAATAATAAAAAAAAGTTCTTTGACCCAGTGTGTTGTATGTATAATGTTTTTAATGTACATATTCTATTATCCCTCTATTTACCAGGAGCGTCGTGGACCATGTAATAGTTTATGTAAGATTTCCATGGCAAATATTAAAAATGTATTAAGAATGATTTTTTTTTTTTTTTTTACTGTTCGATACCTACTACTATTTGATCTGTATTATTAATGAAATAATTATAGAAAATATTTGGGGTGTTTTTGATTAAGACAATGCATCAACACGTATTAACATATTAAAAATAAGAAATTGCACAATTATGGATGTTTTACTTGAAGGGAGGCGT
This sequence comes from Mastigoproctus giganteus, assembly GCF_048544385.1. Lineage (NCBI taxonomy): Eukaryota > Metazoa > Arthropoda > Arachnida > Uropygi > Thelyphonidae > Mastigoproctus > Mastigoproctus giganteus. The sequence continues at coordinate 114,903,264 of NC_143578.1, read as the reverse complement.
GGGCTCAGAAAGTTTGAGAACCGCTGGTCTATTTGATTATCCATCGTGGTCCCTGTCCCGTACCCTGACAGATAATTGAAGTTCTACTGTACCACCTTTTTCTTTCTCTAAAAATTCGTCGAAAACCATCTTGCAAGCAAATGGACCAATCTCTGTGTAATTTCTTCTTACAGCTGCATTTTGATCAGAAAAATAATTTTAAAAAAGTGAAGAAAGTTCAATTAAGCATTGTCTTTTTAACCCTTGCCAGGATACCCTCCCACCATAGCCTATCAAAGGTGCCTTTAACATCCATAAAAATTACAAGAACATATCTCCACTGAAACTTCTGCACACTCTTTATTATCTTATATGTGGTATCCTCAATTGACAGACCTTCTTGAAACCATATTGGTCCACTGAGGACATACAGCTGAAACCCGTTAAACCGATTCGTTAGAATTCGATTCCTCTTATAACGCAATGCAAGCATGGCTCCTTAGAGAGAAAAAAATAATATAAGTATATACCTATGTATTATTTGTATTAATATGCTTGTATAAACTACAATACACTTAATATTAAACACGATTTATTTGTCTGTAATTAAAAAAATTTCTTTAATAATAAAAACAATTTCAATTAATCTTTATTTATGAATCTTAAAATTGATATTTGTTTTAAAGTTTTCACTTTGATATTTCTTAAGTTTCCCCTTAAAACACTCAACTCGTTAAGTCTCATTACTTGCCTCAGATCCTTCAAAAAGTTGACTAATGTGTTCATTGCACCTTGAGCTTGTGAGTTTCTTGGCACCAATCATCACAATCATTGTCATTATCGTCTTTTTTGAGCACAGCATCTATAATGCCATTCTCTGTAGGAAGACCACTAGTTAATAAGTTGTCATCGACTCATACAAATTCATTGTGTTATCTGTATTATAACCTACAATGTTGTCACATAGCAACAATTTGGATAATGTTACGTTGTTTTCTTCATTTCCATCTTCTTCATCTAGAATTGAAATTTCATTTGAATTTAATTTCGATTTCTTGAAGCAGTTTGATATGGTTGTCGAAGTAATGTTGTTCCACACATCATTCAGTAAATTTATAGCATCCAATATCGATATAGATTCGGTAAGAAGTCCTGTTTCATCGGCATTGTAGTAGTAGTAGTAATAATAGAGACGTGATGCAAGAAAGCAAGCATATGAGCTTATGTGGCATCAGCCAAAAAAAAAAAAAAAATTTCACACAACCATTCCCTCTAAAACTGTCCAGTTCCTCCTTGAATTTATTTAAGCTGTCAACTTCCACAACAACAAGTGGAAGTTTGTTCCAGCAATTAACCACCCACTGGCTAATGGCAAATTTCCACACATCTATTCCGTAACTGTCTTTCCTCAATTTGAATTTATGCCCCCTCAGGTTCATAATCTGAGCAAACGGAAGAATCTCATCAAAATTCATCGTGCTCAACCCATTCAAGTCCTTATACACCTCAATCAGATCACCTCGCAAGTGCCTAGTCTCCAGCCACTGCAATTTTCAGAACTTAAGCCTTTCTTGGTAAGAGAACCCCTTCGTTCCCCTCACCAATCTTGTTGCCCTTCTCTGTACATGCTCAGGCAACTCTACATCCTTCCTATAATGAGACCTCCAGACCTCTACGCAGTACTCAAGGTCTGTCCATTGCCTTATACAAAGGGATAATCACTTCCTTATCCCTGCTAGAAAAATTCCTGTATATCAGACAATACCCCATGACCTGCTTTTTCAGCCTGTCTGCATTGTTCAGAAAACTTCATATCTGACTGCACAATCACTCCCAGGTCTTTTTCATTTTCTACCACACTAATTGTATTACCACATAGTTGGTATGTTCCTCTGGGGTTACTTCTACCTATATGCAGTACTTTGCATTTGTCAATGTTAAACTTCAGTTGCCACTTCTCAGCCCATCTGTCCAAATTTTCTAGATCCTGTTGTAGATGTCTTCATCATTGAAATCTTTCCTGATTTCTGCTTAAACACAGCCAATCCATTCATTTGCCATTATTGGATCTGCAGATTGAGATTTTCCTAATTTTTTGCATAAATGATGTTATGTGTCGATTTTTGAATTGTTCCAGCCAACCGTTGTTACACACAAAATCATCGCATCCAAATCGTTTAGCAAATTTTTCTGCTTGAGCCTTCAATATCGGGCTGGACCGTCTATTGAAAACCCAGCACTTTGTGTGGCGAAGCAATGCTTCAATGGTTCGCCACACGCAAAATTTTTTTTTTTTTTTTGGTTCTGTTCTTTTTCCAGTGCTGATATGTAAACATCTTTATTCTTTCACAGCGTTGATACACTTGAAGAGGTCAAAGAAGAACTTTTGACACACTTCAACATTTTTTGAATGACGTTCTAACTCACAAATTTCGACTTTTTCACGAATCAAGAGATAGTTTATTTTGTTAGTAGACATGTTTCCGAAGGAAGATTTCATTTCTAACTGATATTACTTTAAAATGATGAAGGGATCTGTATAAAAACTTGTTAGAAGCCCAAAATGCATGCAACGTCTGTAGAAGTCCTGAAATGCATACAGAATTCTTATCAGTCCCGTTTCAAAAATTAGAAGTCCCGAAATACATTTATGGTTCAGTGAATACAAGACAATCTGTAAATAGGGTAATGTGACAAGCGGAACACCAGTATAGTTACCAAAATTTGTTTCAGTATATCCGTGTAGTACGCTCGTTGTAACAGTGAATGATTGTATGGAAATACACGTAAATTAAAATCATTATGGATTATGGCTTTGTGCTCGTTATTTCCTTGCTCCTATAACCAAGTTCAACTGTAACCTATTTCTCTGGACAGGAATAGTATGTGAAAATAAAACAATTTTCCAAACAAAGAAAACAAGATTTCAGTTAGTGAGAGTGGGCCTGTTGAAACAATAGACAAAGCAAAGTAGTAAAACTGGATTTAAAGGTTGCTCAGGGAGGTAGTCAACATCAGTTTAATCCCTCTATCGTACTGCCACTTAAAACGTGGCATTTAGTCTTTTTTGGGAAAGGTGGCTTGGGAAAAGTAGTATGATCAGCAGTTGGTCTAATGGTAGAAGATAGTAATAGAGGCATGTGATGCAAGAAAGCAAGTGTATGAGCTTATGTAGCATCAGACAAAAAAAAAAATAATTCACACAACCATTCCCTCTAAATATTTGTCCAGTTTCTCCTTGAATTTATTTAAGCTATCAACTTCCAAATGACATGTGGAAGCTTGTTCCAGCAATTAACCACCCGCAGGCTAAAGGCAAATTTCTGCATATCTATTCTGCAACTGTTTGTAATCTGAGCAAGTGGAAGAATCCCATCAGAATTCAGTGTGGTCAACCCATTCAAGGCTTTATACACCTCAATTAGATCACCTCGCAGGTTTTTTTTTATGAAAACCCCAAACACGAAAGGTATCAAAACCTATAGTACTTAGTACCGTGCATGGGTTGAAGGAGAAGTATGGGGGGAGGGGGATGCTGGAAACTTTGCTCTAGAGTTTTTCACCACTTCAAGCCTCCAGTAAGCAAAGTGGTGGTATTTCACCGGTTGATGAAAGTCATCCACCACCTCTCCAGCCACTGCAATTTATAGAACTTAAGTCTCTCTTGGTAAGAGGATCCCTTCATTCCCCCTCACCAATATTGTTGCCCTTCTCTGTACATGCTCAAACAAATCTACATCCTTCCTAAAATGAGGCCTCCAGACTTGTACGCAGTACAGGTTTGTACACAGTACTCAAGGCATGGCCTGACCATTGCCTTATACAAAGGGATAATCACCTCCTTTTCCCTGCTTGCAAAACCCCATGACCTGCTCTTGCGGCCTATCTGCATTGCTCAGAAAACTTTATATCTGACTGCATAATTACTCCAAGGTTTTTTTCACTTTCTACTACCCTAAGTGTAGTACCACACAGTTGGTATGTTCCTCTGGGGTTACTTCTACCCATATGCAATACTTTGCATATGTCAATGTTAAACTTCAGTTGCCACTTCTCACCCCCATCTTCCCAAATTTTCTAGATCCTGTTTCAGTAGTGCACTGCCATTACTGTCATTAACAACCCTGCCAACCTTTGTATCATCTGCAAAATTTCCACACTAAGCATGATATACCTTCATCAATATCGTTGATAAATATACAACGGTGGGCCCAACACCGAACCCTGTGGAACTCCACTAATAACATTCATCCACGAAGAGCAGCGTCCATTGATTACCACCCTCTGTCTTCTCCCACTCAACCACTTTTATCCATTGTAGCAACTTACACTTAATACCATTCTGTTCCAATTTGTACAGTAGTCTTCCGTGCACAACAGTGTCAAAATCTTTCCTGAAATCCAAGTATATGATATCAAAATTATTTTTTGTTTCCAGTTCTTTTTTTAACCACATCATAGTATCCAATCAAATTTGTGAGATAGGACTTTCACTTACAAAGGTCAAAGGGTTCTGTGGTAAGGGAAAACAAAGATGTGTGTTGTTAGTAACACATGAGAAGAATAAGTTTAATAAATGTGATTGGGTCTGTACAGATTAGTTAGGCAGAGATATGCCAATAAGAGGGAAATAAGTAGGGTTTGCATGCTGGGAAATACCCCTCCCGCAAGTTCAATCACAACTGTCAATTTTTCTTGTTTCTCAAATTGTTAGTTTTATTTTAAAATACAGTATAAATTTAAAGAAATGTCTGAAACTTCAAAAAAAAAAAAAAAATGGAGAAGTTTACTGTAAAAGAAAAAATTGGTACTCTTCATAGAATCAAGTCCAGAGTCTAGCATACTGAAGTGGTTAGAGACCTTGGAGTGAATGAATCTACAGTACATGGATGGAAGAAAGAAGAGGAGAGACTTCATGATGCAGCTAATTCTATGGAAACAAGTGATGGACTGCAACTAAAACTCTTGCAGCAATCTCAAGATGAAATATTGGATAAAGTTGTTTCAGTGGCACACTTGTCTGGACCCCATCTACAAACCCAACAAAAAAATTCCAACGATCTTCGTGGAAATGAGTCCACAGCATTCACTGCAACTAATAGATGGCTAACACGTTTTAAAAAGCTGCATGGAAATAATTTCAGAAAATAATTGAAGATGCTGGTTGTACCACAGAACAGTATATAATTATGATGAGACCAGACTTTGTTATAAAATTTTATCCAATTCCACTCTGGCTTGTAAGAATGACGCTCAAAGAACACAAGGCATCAAGCAAATGAAAGACAGTGACCGTACTTTTATATGTAAGCCAAAGAGGAAATCACAAACTGAAGCCACTTTGCATAGGAAAGTTTAAATCAACAGTGCTCCCTATTATGAAGATGGCACTATGCCATTTACCTATGACTCTAGCAAAAATGCATGGATAGCTTCCAGTATTTTTGAAAACTGATTTCATAAGCAATTTGTACCTGATGTATGTAAACACTTAAGGCAATAAGGGCCGGATACCAACGCTGTCTTGCTGCTAGATAACTGTCCTATCCATACTCCCGCTGATAACCTAATAAGCAAAGATAGTAAAATCAGAGTAAGCTGCTAAAAACACCATATCAAAGATACCGCCTCTGGATCAAGTAATTATATCAACTTTTAAAATGAACTTCTGCAAGACTCTGATACGTCAAATAACCACTAGTGAGGATTCTTACCTCATTTTTAAAGAAAGTATTTTTCATTGGTGGTGAAGTGTGGGAAAACTGTGACGAGAAGATGCATTTCAGAATGTTGGAGAAACATATTGGGTGCACATCTGATCCCTGTTAACTCCCAAGTAGCCAGTGACAGTGATGAAGAGATGGACTTTGAGAGCTTTATAGAGGAAGATGGCGCTGCTTCTCACCAGTTGGTGGAAAGGTACACTAATGCAAGCCTGACAGAAGATGACATGGCCAGTGCCGAGAGGCCACAATAGAATGTTGGGTAGATGGGGACAACAATTGTCCTACATATGAGCACATGGCTGACTCAGAAATAACCGAAAACGAAAGTCATGATCCAGATGCAACCGAAGATGAGGATCCAGAGCCAACACCTAAGATCGTGGAGGCATTCACTGGACTTAAATTTCTTGAAACTGGAAAGTTAGATTCCCTTTCAATGTTACAGTTAAAACACCTTATTGTTAAAAAGAAACAGATGTAATGAAACAGTCAACCGTTGATTGTTTTTTAAAAAAATGAAAGCAATGACTAAAATGTGCAAAAATTTGCTGAAATTTGTATGCTATTGTCTGCTTAGTAGTTGCAAGAACACAGAGTGCATTATGCTTTCCTTTTCATCCTGAATTTTTGACCGTTTGTTAATTTCAAAATATGAACGTAATGGTCAATACAACAACATGGAAAAGCAGTTTTTGTGAGTATTGATTTGTTTTTGTGACAATAGGTGTGCGTTTATTTGTGTTTATGCATATTTAGCAATGTGAATATTGGTTTTCTAAATACTTTATTGTTAGTGCATCAATAAAAGATCAAAACAACACAATTGCATATTACTTTCATTATTATTCTTTGCGCAATTTTTCTAAGACATAGTATTGCAATTATTGTCCAAAAAAAGTGACTACCAAAATTGATAGTATGTATGGAGCTGAAAAATGGCTAGAATTTTCTAAAGCAATCCTGCTTATATCATGATGTCATTTTTGGACCCTGAGCATCGCGTTATAATGGGTTTCATCTGTATTTCTTTCATGATAACTAATAATTAACTGGTTTATACAGAACTATTCATAAATTTTTGCCATTGCTGGTAAAAAAAACTATGTTACGATATGAATCTGTTTCATTCAAAGGCCTATGAAAGCCTTTTGCAATTAATTTTGTTAATCTAGTTCGCCCCATATGGGCTAAACATATATTAAAGATCTTGCAATACAAATCTGATCTTAATCTAAAAGTTCTTTTCAAAACTTCGACTTCAATAAAATTAACACCCGGTGACCTACCCTCCTTTGCTTGGGCAATGGCTCCTCGTCCTTAACCTAAACATAACACTACTTTGTGCAGCCAATTGCTGCTGAGGTAGGTCATTCCGAGCCTCAGAATCTCCTAGAAAGAGATCATCCAGGAAAGAGATCCTTTTTATTGAATAACTCTAGGTCTGTTTATTTGCATCTCCAATTTTCCAAACAATATCATTAAAATACAGGCACTCCCCGACTTATGTAAGGGTTGCTTTCTGCAGAACTCTGTGTAAATTGAATTTTACATAAGTTGGAATTTCCCTAAAGGCTTATGCAGCACTTGCAACTATTCTTGCTGAAGGAAAAAAAGAAATGTTCGTTGAACATGTAAATAGAATTATTTATTCAAATTTTATCTCATGAATAGGAAAAAATTACAAAAATTATAAAATTACAAAAAAAGGGAGGGGACACGCATAACGTCGGCAAGTTTTACCCTTTGAGTATCATTGTCAGCATCAACATCTCCAGCTGATAAGTATGCTGCTGCAGAGGTTGAGGGCTGTGGAGCTTTAGAAGGGTTTTTTCGAACACATCACAAAATTTCTCTGCTGTTGCAGAATCAGCACTGGCGACTTCACTGCATACTTTAATGTTTTGGAAACTAGTGCGATGCTTGAATCTATTAAACCACCTGTTTCTTGCCACAAACTGGAATTGGGGTTTGCCGTACTTATCCTTCATATCTTCTTAAATACTTGTAGCTTTTGCTTGAATGGCCATTAGACTCAGGGGCACTTGCTTCTGAATCTGATTTTCCATCCATATTATTAATAGCTTTTCCATCTTCTATATAGCACCTGAATGCTGTTTTGTTATCACTATTGAGTTTAAATGCATTGATCTTTTAAAATGTTCTTTTATGCGTGCACTGTCCTCACTGTTGAAGCAACAAGACTTAATTCCCATGCGTAGATGACAAACTTTCTCCTAATCATTTTCATCTTCATTTCTAAATGAATTTTGTTTCGTTTCCTAGCACTGCCAGCACTTGCACTTTCCATTCATCATTGTAATAAAATAAATAGGAATGAAGAGAAGATTCTGAAAATGTATTTGTTTCTTATATGATTGAAGATTTCTGTGAAGGGAACACATTTCACCATAATAGTGAAAACACCACACAGAATTCCAGTTATTGGGATTATTGTAAATGCAATAAGATTGAGTTTACTACCCGTTTATAATTAGATGCACTGACAGAAAAGCCCAATAAACCGAAAAGTGCAAAGCTGTTCAAAATTGATTCTTATAATGGAACATATGATAACAATGAGAGGATAGCGATCCATTATAAAAATGACCTTTGAGAGAGATAAATAGTTTAGTTATACAGCGAAAATTTTAACTTCCGAGGTCTTGGAACGAATTAAAAAAAAAAAAACGTATTATTGGGTTCGCATTGCGATATTTTCACAATACTTCCATTTATTCCTACTGAAAATACGTTTCCACAATTTTTTTAAGTTAACCACGGCCGGCTGAAATTTACGTAAAGTCAAGTATTACTTAAGTTGGGAATGCCTATACTGCTTTTTAATAATTATTCTAAACCAACTCCAAGGTCACATGATCCCCATGCCTCCGTAAAATTCCTCCAAGAAGTCAGCTTAGCTGCAGCAATTGCTGTCACACATTTCTTCCTCTTACTCATACAATTACTTATACATATTAACTAACTCAAGATCACACAATCTTTTATATCTCTGATACAACTCCTAAATCTTCTTTGTTTCTGCAACTCAGTTAATTCATTCATTCACCAAATCACTGGTTTACTTAAAAATTTTCTGCTTCATACTAATCTAACAAGCTAATACTAAAATTTCCTGCATTTATGCCTACCTTTTGAGAGGAATTGAAAGAATCCCAGTGAACTCCATTCACAAGATCTTTAAATTTATTGTTAAACTTTACCCGGTCGGCATTGTTTCAATTAAATGTACCTCTATCATTTACCATCTGACAATTTACATCATACACAACTTGAAATACTCTGCCATTTTGATCATGGAAGGTAAATTCTCCACTGCATTCCAATTCTTAATTCCAAAGTGAATAAGTACACGGTTATGTCTATATAAGACTGTCCATATACAGTATAATATATTGGGAGATGCTCAAGTACATTAAGCACATTAAAATCAGAGGCAGAGAGAAATTCTTCTAGCACTTTCCCTCTGTTGTCAGAACTCTCTCTCTCTCTCTCTCTCTCTCTCTCTCTCTCTCTCTCTCTCTCTCTCTCTCTCTCTCTCTCTCTCTCTCTCCTCTCCCCCCCCCCCCCCCCACTCCATAATATTGAATCTTACATTTGTATCCATGGCCCCTATTATTCTATACCCTCTGAACATTTCATAAATTCGTTCAAGGTAACTCACATAAGAATCTATTTACATGCGAACACTGATAATAAACTGTCAAAATAAATTTTACCGAAACCACTATAAGGGTTGTGTTCTGTGGAATGCTATGTAAGTCAATTTTTCCCATGCAACTGTGCTCACTGAATTGATTGAATCAAAAAAATGTTCGCCGAACATGTAAACAGAATTATTTATTCAATTTTTTATCTCATGCGCAGGAAAAATTATAATAGCGTGCAATTTAAAAAATTTTCAAAATTATAAAATTACAAAAAAAAAAGAGGAGACAGGCATAATGTCAGTAAGTTTTACCTCTCGAGCATTGTTGCCAAAATCGACGTCATCAGCTGATAAGTATGCCACTGGAGGTTGAGGGTTATGGAGTCGGCCGCTCAGCTTTATGAAAGAACTTATGGATGACAGGACGGTGGTTTTTTTTCTTTTCATCATAGATTTCTTTGTAGCAAGCATATCATTCACCCCTCTGTTAACTTTTAAGAATCATTCGCTGTCAGGATCCACCTTCTCAAACATCGTCATTGCCATCGCTCTGGTGATGAAACGTCTCGGCTCCTCATTTGGTTCATCTTGAGCTTCATCAGCATTTTCTTCTTTCACTATCGCTGCCTGCAAGTCAATAAGTTCTTCTTTAGATAATTCCTTCTCTTCTTCCTCTATTAACTCCACATCTTTGGCATCAACCTCCAGCTGAAGTAGCTCTACAACCTTTACAATCTTATCTGTAACCTCTTCATATGATTCGTCTTTTTCAAACTCTTCGAAGCCTTTTACGTGCCGTGGGCATATTTTCTTCCATGCGGAATTTAAACACTTTTAATAATTTCCGCCCAGGCCTTGTTAATGTTTAAAATGGCGTGGTGAATATTGTAAGATTTTTGGTTTTAATCTGTAATCTCCTGCTGCATTACCCCCAAGCAAGAGTGTGGCCCTATCATTTGATGCCTTGAAACCTGGCATTGTATTTTCCTCTTTGGCAATGTATGTTCGATCTGCATTTTCTTCCAATATAGAGCAATCTCATCAACATTTGAAATTTGCTGCTTTGAATAGCTGCCTTCATCTATTTTTTTTCCAACACATCACAAAATTTCTTTGCAGCTGTAGAATCGGCACTGGCGACTTCACCGCATACTTTAATGTTTTGGAAACCAGCACGTTGCTTGCCACGAATGCTTGGGGTTTGCCATACTTATCCTTAATATCTGTATAAATACTTGTTGCTTTTGCTTGAATTGTCATTAGACTCAGGGGCACATGTGCATTGATCCTTTGACATGTTCTTTTATACATGCAGTCCTTTAAAATAGTATTCACTGTTAAAGCAACGAGACCTAATTCCCGTGCAATAGATGACAAACTTTGTCCTTCTCTGTACTTCTTAATCATGTTCATCTTCATTTCTAAATTAATTTTGTTTTGGTTCCTCGCCTTTCATCATTGTAATACATAAATAGGAATGATGAGAAGTTTCTGAAAAGTTGTATTTTTATATGATTGAAGATTTACAGTGGAACACATTTCACATATTAATAGCATAAAAACCCACACAATTGCAATTATCAGTATTGTCGCAAATGCAATAAGATTGAGTTTACTACCCATTTATAATTAGATGTACTAACAGAAAAGCACAATAAACCGGAAAGTGCAAATCGTTTTCATTGTTTTTTGGTCATGACCACCAGAAACGTCCTTTTGAAAAATATCACAAAGGCATTCCAAATTGATTCTTATAACGGGAACATATAACTATGAAAGGGTAGTGCAATTTCCATTATAAAAATGACTTTTTAGAGAGATAAATAGCTTAGTAATATAGCAGAGTTTTCAAGTTCCAAGGACTTTTTTTTTTTTTTTTTTTTGTTGTTGCAGGTTAGGTGAACTCATTTCCCGTTCAGCACAAACGAACATATGTACATGCACTGCACATGTATACACACACACATGAATACATACTCACAAACATTTATACATACATGTAACCACAAACGAATTACAAAAAGGAAAAAAATTAGTTATTGGGTTAACATTACGATATTTTCACGATACCTCCATTTATTCCAACGGGATGCAAAATACGTTTCCACGATTTTTTTAAGTTTGCACCAGCTGGCCAAAACTTAGAGTCGAATTTCTGTAAGTCGAGTATTACGTAAGTCAGGGAGTTCCTGTATTATGTATTCGCTAACACAAGGAACTAACCTTAGTAATGACTAAATGTTGATCTCTTATTACAATATCAGTTAGAGGTTTCAGAACCTCAGAAAGTACTCTATATCTTAATGAGTTTCCTCTCACTTGTTTTTGCACAGAGTATGGTTCTTGTAATAGTGCCAATCCAATATCATTATTTTCTATAACAATTTAATTGTGATGAAATGCTTTTTTGATCTTTGTGCATTTAATTGAATTACTTTCATTTTCTAAGCCATAACATTCTCTTTTTATATAATTCCAAAGCCTTTTTGTACTTTGGGCATTCTCAATCATCTGCAACACGTTCAGTCTCTTTATACTTATTTTTACAATTATAAAATTCTTCAACCACAATTGCTTTATTAAATCCAGTTTCTGCATATCCTTTCCACATCAATCAACACACACAACCTTTGGATATATACTGGCTTAGGTACTGTATAACTCAAACCAAGATCTTGAATCCAAGAACACCCCTTAATCTTGGCAATGTTATCCTTAGTTTCAGCCTGCACAACAACACAGTATAGGCCTTACACTTCTTACTTTTACTCCAATCAGTATGGGTCTAACTTGTTTCAATACATTCGTTTTCACTTCTTCACTCTGATATTTTTCATCAGCAGCCTTAATGATTAACACCTTACGTGCTATCTTTTCTCTAGTAACTGTTTTCTGCATCACAGAAGCATATGTCACTGATTTTATCTCAGAAACACATCTTTAACCTGTCTTCAATCCCATAAATCCAGTATTACTTTCATCGCAGCAGTTGGTACTTTACTGCTAACATCAAATAAATATGTTTTCAATCAATTTCTAGTTTCTCTAACATATTCAAAACCATCATATTCTGAACATTTCACCATACTATAACTCTTTTTTTTTTTTCTTCTCTTCTTACTTGCTGATCTCTTTTGTGAAGAAGCTTCACCATTACTAACCTTTTTTGATACTGAAGTCTTAGATTTTTGTTTTCTCTTCCTTTTAGTGCCTTTTTCAATCTGTGTCCTCTGCATCTCGCCCAAAAGCACTGATAACTTGCCTTTTACAGGTGTTCTTGGTATAGATCTACCAGAAAAACCCCAGTTTCTGTTAATTCTTCCACTTTTGAAAATATACCTTTCTTAATTTCCTCCAATTCATCTTCCAGGACATCACTAGTTGTGGTAAGTAATCCCCACTTACCTCATCTTCAGCATCTCCTGATGACATCTTTACCTCAGTCAATAAACATAAAATATAAATTCTATATACAATAAAAGCCAAACACCAAACTTAGCAATTGACAGCTATTTACAATTTATAAATCGAGCCCGTGACCACCAAATACGGAGAATGTGGAAAGGTCAGGGAATGACCACTGCATATCCCCGGAGCAATATGGCCTTAGTTGCTAATGCTCCTATAAACCAAACAAACAAAAACAATTTATAAAATACAAAACTTGTGAAAGTGCAAGGAGCACAACCATTTGAAGAACTACTCAACATTGAATGAAAATCTAAAGCAGTTGGAAATCTAACCTTGATCAATAAAATCATCCACATCCCAGGTTCAATGGGGAGGGGATGCAAGAGGCTGTCACCACATGTGGTCAAAGATGCAGATCAACCAATTCCCACTGTCCAGTCAATACCTGCCCCAGACTGCAGTGAGATAAGATGCCTAGTCCAGTAATAATACACCTCCAATATAGCAAACAAGCACAATCTGTCACAGAGCAATCTCACTGTATCATAAGCATAACCCCAGAATAGCCCCTGGGGCATCAACTCTCTGACAGGGAATATCAGATTGGGCATATGCGCAGGTACCATCTTTGAAGCAAAATGAATCGTATAGTGGATAATTAGGCCAGCTGAGATGAGCAGTGGTTGAATTAACCGATAACTGAAATTCTGTGAGAAAAAGTACTTGGGTTTGGCAGACTGTAAGTGGAAATGGACATCACTGAGATTGGAACTGAGACCATGTATATTTGTGAAATGCGTGGGGTGGGGGACACGCTGTATGAAATAATGATGTTTTTGGGTGTTGCATACACCTGGTAAAAATATACTTAGCTCCTTGAAATTACATCACAATGTCCTCATGCACAGATACACACTATCTGCAAAGTAGAGACAGCAAGATTATTCACCAGCTGATCCAGAAGTCCTGAGAGTTATTAATCGGTTTGACCTTGTAAGATGAAAAATCTTACATGTTAATATTTTAGAAATGAGTGAGATTTATTTAAAATAAAGCTTAGGAAATAGCAAAATAGGACAGTAAACACTATCAGTCACTAATATTATTCTAGGTCACTCACAAAGAATTAAAAATTAGACAAGGTTGAATTAGAGAAGGGAGCGGTAAGCTATTAGCAATTAGGGATACATTTCAGTTCCCACCGTGGCAAAGAACAAACAATAACAACGGGAATGGTGACAGCACTACTGGCGTGCAGGTGCGAATAACTATGGCCAGAAAGAACAAAAGGGCTGTAGACTGAACATTGTCGGACATCCCTTTGTCCGGTGACACATAAAATATCGGCCAGGTTGTAAATACGGGTCAAATTACTCCGGCTAGCAATCACATTTGCGTCTGACTGTCGGCGATGGCATGGTTGTTAGAGCATGTAAAATAAATCTGCTAAGCTTAACGAGGGGTGGCGAAGATGATGGCGAACTTCAAAGCAGCGGATTGCCTGGGAAAAATTTGGAAATTTATTAAAATGAGCTCTGAATATACAGCTTGAGAAATTTTAAAGGACGAATAGGAAATGATGAAAGTTGACAAAAATGAGAAGATTGGGTAAACTCAGAAAAAAGGCGGGCAGGAATTATGAGGGGCGTTGCTGAATTCAGAGTAACAAAAAGTCAGTGAGCAGGGGGAAACGAGGACAGTTCCCTCAGTTGAGCGTTATGTGGGTGGTTATGAAAATGTGAGTGAAACACAGATGCAGCAGTTGAGCTTTATGTGGTGATTATGAAGATGGGTTAGAAAAATCAGATCCAGCAGTAGAAGAGAACAGTCGAGTAGTCCGTTATCGGAAGGCAAGGATAGTGGCCCGTATGCAAATAAGTCTGTCCGTTATATGAAGGCAAGGGTGGTGGCCCGTATGCAAATAAGTCAGTCAGTCGTCGGAAGGCAAGGGTAGTGGCCCGTATGCAGATGAACGAAGTGTAAGGAGAATAAACCTGTCCGTCTATAGGCAAGGGTAGTGGCCCGTATGCAAATAAGTCTGTCCGTTATAGGAAGGCAAGGGTAGTGGCCCGTATGCAAATAAGTCAGTCCGTCATCGGAAGGCAAGGGTAGTGGCCCGTATGCAGATGAATGAAGTGTAAGGAGAATAAGCCTGTCCGTCGTCTAAAGGCAAGGGTAGTAGCCCGTATGCAAACGACTGAAAAGTGTATGGAGAAATAAAGCTGTCCATTATAGGAAAGTAGTGAAAGTGGCCAGCGTGAAAATAAGTAGTGTAAGGAGAAAAATAACCCTAGTCGACCATCTGAAGGCAGTGATAAAGGCAAGGCGCAGGTAAGTGAGCTGAGAAGATAAAGTTGTAATTCCTAGTCCGCCAGAATAGCTGAACCGAAGGTTAAGTAGCAGTATCGAAGACGAGCCCATAAATTCCTAAAAGACACAATGATGCCCTATCCAGACGCAGACTACACAACATGGAGAAACTTGAAGTTCTGAGATGAATGCAGTTGGTAAACGATGATGCCATCCCCAGACAAGGAGCTAAAGGCCCCAAAACGGAGAAATCTGACTCGTAAAATTAAGTAAGTGACTAGTTATATAGTATTCTCCCTCACAAATAAAGGACTGTTGGAACTCTAATATCAGATTAGTATAATGTTTAGAAAGATGTTAAGGGAAGGATATACAAAGATATAAATACATACATAAATATAGAGATAAGTCAGATGATAGTTTTGGATTTTGATTAATGTATAATTAGACATATGTAGAAAGGCAAAGGAGAGAAATTTGATATTTGTTATTGTCTAACATATAGGTATGATATATTTTGGAAGGGAAGGGTAGAGAAATACAGAGAAAGAAATAGCCTTATGAGTGTAGCTAACCCTTGGGACCAGCATTAGTCCAGAAATTGGTGTCAAATGTACTATCTGTCTTGATTAGAGAAAGTTGTGAATTTTTATTCCCCAAGACAAAATGGGGTACTAATTAAACGGAAGTTAAGAGTGAAATTCCTAAATCAATTTATAAGGTAAGGATTTGATTTAAATAGGAGAAAGGGTGTACCTAATCCTCTTAAGTAATTATTGTTCATGTGTGAAGAAGAAGCTATAGCAGTTTTTGTAAAGATATTAAGTTTGTTGTGTATAAAGAAATAACCTTTCTAGTGCAAAACCAATGTATTTAATTGCCATATATAACTGATAATACATAGGCAAATTTGAGTAATAATAATAATAATATGTGCTTGAGAAGTGTTAATTTTCTATATTGTGTATATAAGTGTAAATAAAATGTTATGTTATATATTAATGTGTGTGTTGTTTGTCATTCTTGAACACTCAGCCTGTCCGAAAGGAATTATAAATAATTGAGTGAGAAGTTCCCTTGAATCTGGAATTCTCCTGTAAAGTAAAGTCAGATGTGTAAGTGGGGAAATTAAAATAAGGTGGACAACAACTCCTATAAGGGAACAAGAAATAATAAATAATAAAAACAAAATAAATATAAAGTATAATCTATTGTTTTCCACCCCCCACAACCTGGTGGAATACCTATTGGCCAGTCTGCGAACACCATTTTAGAGCTGTACCTTTAAAATGTAAGGAGGCTTGGATCGCATCATGATGCCCATCATAACTTGAAAAGACATCGGTCATAATTGCATGATGGAAGAGATGGTGGTGGTGGGGGGGGGGGGGGTTGCCAGAGCTTTACTCTGGAAATTAAACATGGGTTGGACCACTTCAAACCTCCAATAAGCAAATTGCTGGTATTGCACCAGTTGATGAGAGTCATCTACCACCTAATATTTCCTGCTAACACAGGGGCAGCAGTACTCTGGTTGTGGTATAGCATCCACACCAGAGTACTACTGGTAGCATTTTAGCATTTAGCATTAGTAGAGGCATACGATGCAAGAAAGCAAGCTTATTCAGCATCAGCCAAAAAAAAAAAAAAAAAAAAAAAAAAAAACCCACTCCCATTTCACCCCTCCGTTCGTTCGAAATACCTGTCCAGTTGAGCTTTAAATTTGTTTAGGCTATCAACTTCAACAACAAGTGATGGAAGTCGGTTCCACCAACCAACCACCCGCTGGCCAAAGGCAAATTTCCGCACATCTATCCGACATCCGTCCTTCCTCAATTTGAATTTATGCCCTCTGAGGTGATTATTCTGAGAAAGATGAAGAATCCCAATTGGCATTGAGCATGCTCAAACCATTCAAGGCCTTATACACCTCTATCAGATCACCTCGCCGGTGCCTAGTCTCCAGACTCTGTAATTTGCAAAACTTAAGCCTTTCTTCGTAAGAGCAACCCTTTGTTCCATTTACTAATCTTGTTGCCCTTCTCTGTACCCGTTCCAGCAGCTCTACATCCTTCTTGAAATGAGGCCTCCAGACCTGTATACAGTACTCAAGATGTGGCCTAACCATTGCCTTATACAAGGGAATAATCACCTCCTTATCCCTGCTAGAAAAATTCCTGTATATCATTGACAAGACACCATGAGCTACTCTTACAGCTCGTCTGCACTGCTCAGAGAACTTCATATCTCCCTGCACAATTACCCCCAGGTCCTTTTCATTCTCCACCACTGTCAGTGTAGTACCGCAGAGTTGATACGTTGCTCTGGGGTTACTGTTTCCCATATGTAGTACTTTACATTTGTCAATGTTAAACTTCATTTGCCACCTCTCAGCCCATCTGTTCAACCTTTCCAGATCCTGTTGCAGCAGCATAGCGTCAGTAGTGTCCTTAACGACCCTGCCAACCTTTGTATCATCTGCAAACTTGGACATTAAACTTGATATCCCATCATCAATATCATTCATAAACACCGAAAACAACAACGGACCCAACACTGAACCTTGAGGAACTCCACTAATAACATTAGTCCACGTTGAGCAGTGTCCATTGATTACCACTCTCTGTCTTCTGCCACTCAACCATCCCCTTATCCATAGCAGCAATTTGCCTCCAATGCCACACTGCTCCAATTTGTGCAGCAGTCTTCCATGTGCAACAGTATCAAAAGCCTTCCTAAGATCCAAATATATAATATCAAAGTTTTTCCCTGCATCCAGTTCTTTTGTGACTACATCATAGTATCCAATCAAATTGGTCAGGCAAGACCTGCCCTTAACAAAACCATGCTGCGTCTGAGCTATAACTGAATTCTTGTCTAGATGATCCTGCAGTGCTTCTTTAACCAGTGCCTCCATTAATTTACCTGGAACAGAAGTCAAGCTAACAGGTCTATAATTACTTGTGTCAGCCTTTGATCCTCCTTTGTGAATTGGGGTTACATTTGCACATCTCCAGTCTATGGGTACCTCCCCTGAGTCCAAAGAAGCTCTCATAATTATGGCTAGGGGTTTGCATACTTCCTTTGCTGCCTCCTTTAATATAACTGGATAGATCCCATCCACCCCAGGTGCCTTTTTTATGTTTATCCTCAACAATCTCTCCTCCACTTTCCTCTCAGTTATTACAAAATCATCCAGCTCACTGCCAATGTTTATTTTACCTACATCATTCTCCTTCCTGAATAACTCCTCATGCGTGAATGTAGATGCAAAATACTCGTTTAGATTGTTAGCCACCTGAGCAGGATCCTCAACTGTTGAACCATCAATATCCAGTGGACCAATCTGATTCATCCCTTTCCTTCTCGAGTTCAAGTATGTAAAGAACTCTTTTCTGTTTTTCTTTGCATCCTTTGCCAAGGATTTTTCGTAGTCTGCCTTTGCCTGCCTAATCTCCTTTGTGACTTGGTTACAGACCAACTTATATCTATCATAGGCTTCCATGTCACCCATTAATTTATATGTATCCCATGCATTTTTCTTCTCTGCCACATGTCTCATTAGTTCATCTGACAACCATTTAGGCCTAAACCTTGAACAATATTTCTTAGTTGGTATGTAAAGCCTGGTAGCCTCCAAGATTAGTTCCTTGAATGCTTCCCATTTTGAGTTTGCTGTTGGTAACATCATCAGTTGGTCCCACTGTACAGAATTTAAATACTGTCTCAGACCATCATAGTCGCCTTTACGAAAACAAAAACCCTTCCCTTTACCTCTGATGGTAGTTACCTCCTTGAGTAAATCCCACTTCAACACACTGTGATCACTGCCACCTAGTGGTTCATTTATCTGCAGGTTCTTAATGCATGAAGAGTCACTACTGAGTGATGTGGTGTGGTTATTAATGCTGAGTATGCTTACATTGGTTTGGTCTGGTGTACTAGGTGCTATATTTCTATAGGTTTACTAACAGTCCCACTGTTGTGGATGTGCAAGCAGTGTTTGGTTGTTTCAGAATGACTAGACTTTGCCGAAATTCAGTTTTCTATCAATTCCATCAGCATTTTAGACTCCCAGGTAGCAAGCCTTGCTTGTCATACCTGAGAGAATATCTGTGACAGCCTCAAGAACCATGTCCTTAAGTCAGTGGATGAATATGATGACAACATTATTTTTTATATCTTTATTGCATCATGGTATCTAGTCAGATTGCTTATACAATATTTGCCCCTTAACAAATCAGTGATGTGACTGCAGGGATTTGTTAAGGCATTCCTGTCTAGATGATCCTAGATTACTTTTTTTAAGCAGTGTTTCCATTATTTCGTAATTTTATGTGGAACAAGTTAAGTTCACAAGTCTAATTACTCACTGTTTGATCCCCCTTTATGAATTTCAGATACATTTGCACATCCCTCCACTTCCCGTTTCAAAATTTGCCATTATAATTATGCCTAAAGTTTGCTGCCTCTTTTAATATAATAATACTAATAGTAGTAATAGCAATAAAGTGCAAGGAAGCCACAGGCCTTTGACTAGTGGGGGGGGGGCATTAGTAGATAAGAAAATACAGATTATTTGCTTCCCTTCTCACTTAGTTAACCATCCAGTTCACATTTTAATTTATTCAAACTGTCAGCTCAATTACATGTGAAGGCAATCAATGACATGCTGGCTAAAAGAAAACTTCCTACAATCTAGTCTAAACCTGTTCTCCTATAATTTGAATTTATGCTCCTGAGTTTTGGAATTCTCTATAACAATAAAAATTCTACCTTCATTCATTTTACTAACCCCCTCAGAGCCTTATTAACCTCAGTCAGGTCACCTCTGAGCTGCCTGGTTGCCAATCTGTGTAACCCACACAATTGGAGTATTTCCTCATACTGTCGCCCTTTTGCCAATGTCACTATGCGAGTAGCCCATCTTTGCACCCTTTCAAGAAGCTCATTGTCTTTTTTTTTTCTTTTTTTTTTTTTTTCAGATGGTCTCCATACTTGAATACAGTATTCCAAATGTGGTCTTGCCATTGCCTTATACAGTGGGTGTATGACCTCCGTATCTCTACACGGTAATGTTCGATAAATCACACTGGTTAACAGATTTTCAATATATTTTTTAATAAAGTAAATGTATTGTCCCTCTGGAAAACTCTAACAAAGGTTTATTGAAAACTGAAAATGGGGTAATACAGGCAAAATGAAATGAGCACAGAAGCTTTCGAGACTGGGTCTCTTCCTCAAATGTAAAACACATAAAAATACATAAAAACGTTACAATAGAATGAAGAACGTGCCGAGGGTGGTCATGCCAGACAAGCAAATAGCATGCATGAAGTTGGTGCACGTAATACTAGGAGCATTCACTGGGTAGAACTGGGTAATTGTTGCTGCAATTGCAGGGTGCACGCATGAGGTGTGTGCCAACGCTTGTCACATTATAAGACAACTGCCTCCATGACTGGGTGCATGCACATGCCTCTGTTGCGATTGAGGACACTATGGCAACTGGATATATGAAGTGACTTAAGCCACAACCGCTGGTGGTAGTGATCTGATTGGTCATTGACTTCAGTATCACACCGCAGATTTAGGTCATGCTGTATGAACCAATAGTATTCTGCAACCACAATGCTCATAGTCAGCATTCCAGATGAGCCCCTCATGTTCTGAGATGCAGTCTTCGAATCTCCTGGCAGTTTCTCCCACATAGCAGTTGCCACGATTGTGGCAGCTGCTATGTGGGGGAAACTATATATTTTTATTTTATTTTATTTTATTTTTTTTTTTGTTTCTGTCATGAAGGAATTTTTTCTGTATTGTTTTAATTTGCAGAGTTGAGAAATCAGCATTAAAAATTATTTTACTCAAGTTTTGAAAATACTGGCATGTCTTATATTCTATAAAATATGCTATGTAGGCTTCAAATGGCATAAATAAAGCACATTCACTATACTGTTTTAGTATATCTTTATTGAAAACATGTTATATTATGAAAAACTTTACAATACAGTTTAAATTAATAAGAATTCATACAGTTTTAGTTAAATCACATTGATCAGCAAAATACATAAAATTACTTGATTCAGATTTTATGCTTCTACTTTGCCTGTTGTTTGTACCTCACATCTGAGGCATCTCACGTCACAGTCCAACAATAGTCAACTACCATTGCAGAGTTCCATTTGCCTTTTGTATCGCTTCTCCACCATAGAGATGTCCTGGTGGAATTTCTCGCCAAACTCACTTATGGTTCCACAGTTGTCCAGAGAAAAATACAAATGGCGTTGAAAAAAGGTGTGTTTTTAATAACATCTTGCAGCCTAATTAATTTATGGTATGATGACAGAAGTTTTCTCACAAGTTGTTTATAGTTATATCTGCTTTGTTGTTTCCCAGAAAATTTGTTGCTGCAAGTTTGAAAGCATCCTTGGTCATTTTCTCATCATCATGGAAGATATGGTCAAAGTGTTTATCCTTCTGAAGGTATCTGTGGACTAGTGAACAAAACCTTCCTTTATTTTGGCCTCGCTAAGTCTTGGAAATTTTTCCTTTAGGTGGTGGCAGTAGTAGTAGTAGAGGCATGTGATGTAAGAAAGGAAACTTACTTAGCCAAAAAATTGAATTTATTTAAGCTATCAACTTCCATGACAGATGAAAGTTTGTTCTAGCAGACAACTACCTGCTCGCTAAAGGAAAATTTCTGCATGTCTATTCTACAACTGTCTTTCTTCAATTTGAATTTATGTCCCTTCAGGTTTGTAATCTGAGCAAGTGGAAGAATCCCATCAGAATTGAGCCTGCTCAATCCATTCAAGGCCTTATACACTTCAATCAGATTACCTTGCAGGTGCCTAGTCTTCGTTTCCCCTCACCAGTCTTGTTGCTCTTCTCTGTACTCATTCAACTCTACATCCTTCCTAAAATTAGACCTCCAGACCTGTACACAGTACTCAGGGCGTGGCCTGGCCATTGCCTCATACAAAGGGATAATCATCTCCTTTTCCCTCCTAGCAAAATTCCTGTATATCATTGACAATATCCCAAGGCCTGCTCTGGCAGCCTGTTTGAATTGCTCAGAAAACTTCATATATGACTGCACAATTACTCCCAGATCTTTTTCATTTTCTACGACCCTGTGTATTAGTATTAGTATTAGTAACGGCCGTATGGTGCAAGAAAGCCTATGGCTTATGCTGCACCAGCCAAAAAAAAAAATCCGAACAAAACAATGATAAAAACAAAAATTAAATAAATAAATAAATAAATAATAATAATTAATAAATAAATAAAAATAATAAAATGAAATAAAAATAAATAAAAAGGAAATTAATCCTGTCATCCTATGCGCTTCCCTTACCCGAAAGTACTATCCAGATGACCTTTGAATTTCCCCAAACTGTCGGCCTCTACCACCCATGAAGGCAACTTATTCCAGTAATTTATAACTCGCTGGCTAAAATAAAACTTCCTGCAGTCCAGTCTAAACAGTTCCCCCCGTAACTTGAATTTATGTCCCCTAGTTCTAGCATCATTTATAATCTTGAAAATTTTATCCTCATTCATTTTACTGATGCCTCTCAGAGCCTTAAACACCTCAATCAAATCTCCTCTAAGGTGTCTAGTTTCCAAACTCTGCAACCCACATATTCGAAGTCTTTCTTCATAAGGACGCCCTTTTGCCGATCTCACCAGGCGAGTTACCCTTCTTTGCACCCTTTCAAGAAGCTCGATGTCTTTCTTTAGGTGCGATCTCCATACTTGAACACAGTATTCCAAGTGTGGTCTAACATAAGCCTTATATAATGGGATTATCACGTCCCTATCTCTACTTGCAGAATTTCGATAGATCATCGATAGGACACCATGGGCCTTCCTTGCAACCTGTTTACAATGCTCAGAGAATTTCATGTCTGACCGTATCGTAACACCCAAGTCCCTTTCCTCCAGTACTGGGTTTAGTTGAACTCCACCAAGTGAATAAGTTATTTTGGGATTACTGTTTCCCAGATGTAATACCTTACACTTTGTTGGATTAAAGCACAGCTGCCATTTTTCTGACCATTCTTGAAGTCTATCTAGGTCTCTCTGAAGAAGCTCAGCTTGACAGTGATCATTAACTACTCTACCAATTTTAACATCATCTGCAAATTTAGACATCATGCCCTCTATCCCTTCATCAATGTCGTTTATGAAAATTAAAAACAACAGTGGTCCTAATACTGATCCTTGGGGAACCCCACTTCTTACATCAACCCAATCTGAGGAATAGCCATTTATCACAACCCTCTGCCTCCTGCCCTGAAGCCATCCTTCTATCCATCTAAGGATTTTCCCAGTGATTCCAACCTGTTCCAGCTTATAAAGCAACCGCTCATGTGGGACTGAGTCAAAAGCTTTGCTGAAATCTAAATAAACAATGTCGAAATTATTCCCTAAATCCAGATCCTAATTCCTCAGATTGGGTTGATGTAAGAAGTAAGTGTAGTATCACACAGTTGATACGTTTCTCTGGGGTTGCTTATACCCATATGCAGTACTTTGCATTTGTCAACGTTAAACTTCAGTTGCCACTTCTCAGCCCATCTGCCCAACTTTTCTAGATCCTGTTGAAGTAGCCCACTGCCATTACTGTCATTAACAACCCTGCCAACCTTTGTATCATCTGCATACTTTGGAATTAAGCCTGATATACCTTCATCAGTATCATTAATAAATATATAGACAACACCGAACCCTGGGGTACTCCACTAATAACCTTAGTCCATGGAGAGTAACATCTATTGATTACCACTCTGTCTTCTCCCACTCAGCCACTCTTTTATCCACTATAGCAACTTTACCTTTATACCATACTGCTCCAATTTGTATAGTAGTCTTCCATGCACAACAGTATCAAAAGCTTTCCTGAAATCCAAGTATATGATATCAAAATTATTTTTTGCATCCAGCTCCTCTTTAATCACATCATAGTATCCAATCAAATTTGTCAGACAAGATTTTTCCTTAACAAACCAATGCTGTGTCTGAATTATTACTGCAGTCTTGTCCAAATAATCCTGCAATGCTTCTTTAACAAGTGACTCCATTATTTTACCTGGAACAGAAGTTAAACTAACAGGTCTGTAATTACACTTATTTGAAAGATGTTCCATCTTCATCCATGGCCTTAACAAATTGTTTCATAAGTCCAGTTTTATGTGTAGGGGATGTAACAGGATTTTGCTTGGCACAACCAGTGGGCTGTTATGGACATATTTTATGCCTGGATCGAGTGATTGCCTTGAAGGCCAGTTTTTTTTTTTTTTTCTGTAATGGAAAGACTGTGCTCTTCTGTCCCATTCACAAAGAAACAGCAAAATTTTCTGTATCAGTAACAAGATGGCAATAACTTTTAAGTCACTGTAAATCTGCCTTTGGTAGTCCTTTTAGTTGATAGATTTGATAAGAAGCATCATCTTATTGTATGGTTCTTTCATATGAATTTCGTGGTCTATTTGGAATTGATGGTGGTATGTTACCATTATGTAGTACCACTTCATTTAAACTCAATTTAGAAGAATCTATGGAGAGTCTACAGTCTTGAGGGTTGTGGCCAGTATTAAGTGAATCCATTAAAATGTCAGTGCTGGTAATTTTATTTTCTATTTTAAAGGTTATTTCTATTTTTAAAAAAAACTGAGGTAAATCCTTTTGGCAGTACCTATATACAGACACTTTAATATTAACTTGAAGGAGATTCCACTGTTGCAGTCTTGAGCTTTAAATTTCTTTTATATTTTTTGCTAAATCAAGACGTCTGATAAGATAATTTAATTCACTTTGCATAATTTTGTGCGACTCTGCAGAGGGGAAATTGGAAATAAAATCAGGATCTATTGATGTGAAGGTTATGGTGATTTATCTCAGCCATCAGTTTTACAACCTGACTCAGATTGTAAAACATTCAGCTGGTGGCTCCCATACGAGTAATCTTTCTCCATGGGATACTGATTGAATAGCATATGGTATGTTTGGGTAGTTTAAGGTCCACTTCTTCCAGATATTTTTGGAAATCCCATACAAAAATAACAGTCTGACATATGATCTGTCTCCAAGGCTCTCTCTCCATATCATAGGCATGGTGAAAGGCATTGAGCAGCCTTTGTGATTTAATCAGCTGTGGAGATAAGAATCACAAGTATTGCAGCAAATATGCGGTGCCCGGATTTAGTTGGTTCCCAATCTTGCAGCCGAACAAAAAGGTATACAACAGTTGTATACTTTTTTATTATTGGAATAATGGCATGATTCTGTGATGCAAATGTCACTTCACCACACACACACACATAACAAAATTATCTGCACTGTTTACACACTTATGTAGCATGCTAAATTTCAAGTTTTTGCTCAGTTGAAATGAACAACTGTAGCACGTACAGATGCCTGGCTCAGACTGACTGACATGTCTAGACAGGAAATATAATCATTTTAACTGTCATATTTGTATGACAGTTAAAATGGATTTTATTACCAAAACATTTTAGCTGTTGGGCAGTTCATTGATAGGACACCTTGGGCTTTCCTAGTTGCCTGTTTACACTGCTGAGAAACTTCATCTGTCCATCTTATAACTCTTTGATCCCCTTCTTCCTCTACTGTTTTTTTAATTCAACCTTACCAAGTGTATAATTTATTTTGTGGTTGCTATTCCCCAAGTGTAAGACCTTGCATTTTGTCCTATGAAAACAGCTGCCACTTTTGACTGTTCTTGCAGCCTGGTAAAGTCATCCTGAAGGGGCACTGCTTGGTACTGATCGTTAACTACTCTACAGATCATTACATTGTCTGCTAATTTTGACATCAAGTCTACTATCCCATCATTAATGTTGTTTATGAAAATCAGAAACGACAGTGATCCAAGAACTAATCCTGAGGCATCCTACTTCTGATTTACACAAATCTGAAGAATATCCATTAATCAGAACCTCTACCTTCTGCCCTGCAACCACCCAGCAATTCATGTTAGAATTTTTCTGGTAATCCTAACATGTTCCACCTTATACAGTAACTTCTCATGAGGGAATGAGTCAAATGCCTGGTAAAACTCCAAATAAGCTATGTTGAAATTGTTCTCTACATCCAGCTCATGATTGACTATGTCAAAATAGTCTAATATAGTTAAACACGAATTTCCCTTAACAAAACCGTGTTGTGTGTTATTCAGAATGCTATATCACTCTTCTGCCCTGCAACCACCCAGCAATTCATGTTAGAATTTTTCTGGTAATCCTAACATGTTCCACCTTATACAGTAACTTCTCATGAGGGAATGAGTCAAATGCCTGGTAAAACTCCAAATAAGCTATGTTGAAATTGTTCTCTACATCCAGCTCATGATTGACTATGTCAGAATAGTCTAATATAGTTAAACACGAATTTCCCTTAACAAAACCGTGTTGTGTGTTATTCAGAATGCTATATCACTCTTATTCATTGCCTCAAAGATTTTTCCCTACCACTGAAGACTACTACACCAACTACAGCCTAACTGGTCTGTAGTTGGTGTAGTTACCAACTTCTCTCTTAGAACTGCCTTTATATATTTGTGATACATTGCCACTTTTCCAATCCAAACAATTTCTCCTGGGTCAAAGATGCCCTCAATTAATTTCAGTGGTTCAGTATAATCTCTGACAGCCTCCCTCACAATTACTGAGTATATGCCTTCAACTCAAGGGGCCTTGTTTGCCTTTATGCTCAAAATTTTTTTCTAATAAACAGTTATTTTGAAATTGCTAATTTTATATGACAGCCTCTTCTCAAGATGGAGCTTGCTTCAGTAAAGAAAGTAAATCATATAATAGGATTGATCTCATCTATGGTGGGTGCCTTTTTTCTGTTTAGCTTCAACAGTTTCTTTTCCACTTTCCTCTTAATTGCAGAATCAGCACTCTTTTAAAATTTGACATACTTCCATCATCCCCATCCCTAAAAGAATTATTTCTTTTTAGTGAATGTAGAAGCAAAATGCCTATTCAGTTTGTCAGCATCTTGACACGGTTCATCAACAGCTAAACTATTGATATCTTGTTGACCAATGTGATTTATCCTATTCCTTCTGGTGTAGGAAGGTGTATCCTTCTGATGTATTCATCCTATTCTTTCATAAGCAAATACATTGGTTCTGCGTTTCTTTGTATTCTTTGCAAGAGACCTCTCTTAATCTGCTTTAGCTTGCCTAACCTTTCTGATTTGATTGCAGACAGTTTATAGCTGATGTAGACTTCTTTTTGTACCTGATAATTTATGCATCCCATGCAGTTTTCTTCCTTGTTATGTGCCTCATCAGTTCAGTTGACTTCCATTTAGGTCTGAGCTCTTGAGCACTATGTCTAATTGATATAAAATGCCTAATAGCTTCTACGATTTCATCCTCCTCATGCTTCTCATTCAGAATTTGCTCTTGGTAGCTTCATCAGTTGGTCCCATTGCATAGAATTTAATAATTGTCTGAGACCACTGTAGTCACCGTTTAGTCACTGAAGTCACCTTTGCATTGCAAGAGATTTTGTGGGAACCAAATTACCGTCTTATATGAGGGGTTACCTGTACATAAAAAATATCATATTTGTTTCTTCCATAAGTTTTGTTTCTTCTTGAACATGTAGTAAAATAAGTTTTTTTTTTTTTTTTTTTACTTAGCATAATTCCATTACTCTTTTCAATAAATAATATTTTGAAATTTTTACTGTGTGCCAAAAGAGGAATTATAATCTTGATTCATTTAATGAGCTGGAGCAACAGAAAATTCTGGGCTGTGACAGATTCTGTAGTGTGGAGTATAGACCAATGGAGAGAAAATTTAGTATTGTTTAAATGATTGTGCCGATTGAAACAAAAACCCTCTTAGAATGGGTTATTTTGAAAATAACATTAATTTGGCAAAAATAAAATACTGATTAATTTTAGGGTACTGCAAGAAGAAAGAAGAAGGTTGTGCATAGGACAGCAACAACAGATGATAAGAAATTACAGAGTTCACTGAAGAAATTAGCTGTGAATAACATACCAGGAATTGAAGAAGTGAGTACAGTATATCCTACTAATAATAGACACCTTCGTGCATGCTGTGTTTTCTATCAGAGAGGTGTCTGCTTATTTGGAATTGCATAAAAAATTAAAAAAACATGTACTTATTACAAAATATTATTAGAACAAACTGAATACAATAGTACAATATACAGTGGATTCCGGTTATTTGGGCCACCGGTTAATCGGGGCAGCTGTTTATTTCGGGCAAATCTTAAAAAACAGAACCCAATCGAGAAAATAGTTAGGGTTTACTTCGCTTAATTGGGACAGCATGCCGTTTAATCGGGGCAGGAGACCACAGCACTGGAGATTACCCTACGATTGTCTCCGATGGTACCACATGGTTCGGTCAAAATTCTGGAGGTCACAACCATAAAACAATAAAAACAATTAGCAGTCACCTGTTTATTGGGCTTTTGTGTTAGTGAAATCTATCATAAACGGACAGTAAACTCGATCTTATTGAATTTGCGATAATACCGACAGCTGGAATTCTGTGGGTTATTACGGTGAAATGTGTTTACACTTCCATGAAATATTCAATCATATAAAAAAATTAATTTTCAGAATCTTCTCTTCATTACTATTTTTAAATCTTTGTAACTCGTTACTCCGTTCTCACTTGCGCGTATCATGTTACTTGCAATTTGCGTGTGCCGTGTTCTTTGTTATTGATTGCTTATCTTTTTACTGTTTTAAATTTTAACCCCCACCCACAAATGTCAGTGAACAGAAATGTCAACTAGTTCGTATGTACATATTACAGTACGTATTAATTATTCCGATTATCAAGTATATTCTTCCGATTTTCACATATCGTTTAATTTTTTAATTTGTAAGGTAATAAAGGGTAAATTTGTGCTTAATATATTTTTGCTTTTATAGCCTGTGGATAATATACTTCCTATTTTTGCTAATTAGAATGGCTGTTTAATAGAATTGAAATTCAATTCACAAATGTGATCACAATGACCGGCGCTTACTGCACATCATATAAGTGAATGGTACTTTACTATGGTGACTCCATCATAACCTGATTTGATTGTACAGTGAACCAATTGTAAAGGGGGGGATACATTATATTTTTAACTATTTCCTTGAAACTTCGGATAATTGGGGCAGCCGCTTAATCGGGCCAAAATGCACTAGTCCCGATGTGTCCCAAATAACCGGAATGGACTGTATGTAAAAACATCATTACTGGTTGGAGTCATTACAAATAATTGCTATCACTCCATACTGTGTGAAAAAGTCCTTGTTTTTAAATTTTTTATAGGCTTCAAACCTAAATGTCTATATACAGTGTCGGCTGTAATAATATAAAATTACTGGAAACTAAAGACTAGATTATGCTTAATTACAAGTAATGATTACAGTGATAAATAAAGAAGACAATATTCTTAGTATCTTTCCTGGATTTTAATTTAAGTGTGGTCTGAAAAGAGATTCTGGATTCATTGTTAGATAAATCACATAATAATGCAGCAGTTGTGCTTGTATTTGCCATTTAAAATGTTGTTACACAGACCATTGTATAATTACAGCATGTAGGAATAGTTGGAACATTGAGAAATGTACACATTTCATTTCATTATGCCTATAGCATGGCTGTTTATATTGTTACTTTTTTTCTTTTTTTTCTCTTGGTCACTCAAGTAGTCATTCTAAATGTAGAACATCATATTCATTAGAGTTATTAATATTATTATTTTCATTTAAAAACAAAATAATTAAATCAAAAAAACCTTGTTATTGCCCATTTCAAAAAATCACTGTAAAATTCTATGAGAAAAATGCAAACAAAAAACATACTGTGAATCAAATGAAAGAAAATACAGCAAGTATTTTCTCTTTGAGAGAAGAAATCGTGCTGTTAGGGAGATGCTAGCTAACATAAAATTTCCAAAAAAATTCTGGCTGTGTCCTCTCACATACATAAATAATTTCATGTCTGCAAACCAAACAATATTGCTTCTGAAGGCTAGTTAATGTAATTCCAAAAACGAACAAGGAGTGTGAGGATATTTTTGCCATTGGGGATGGTTTCTATAATATGTATGTAAACACACACACACACACACACATACTACTACAGAATTCATGCATGCAAATACTAATTATAAATAGATTATGCTTATAATTTTAATGACAGCTATCTTGTTTCAAATTGGTATAAATTTGAAATGAATTGAGTTAAACCATGAACGTGTTCTGAAGAAGTAGTTCTAATTATTTAGATGATAGACTTGGTATAAAAACAAGTGCAGTAGATTACCTACCATCACTTCTTTCCATGTAAGTAATGTCAGTTTCATGTAAATCAAACTGCTTGGGTACATGGTCCTTAATTATGAGAACCATAATTTAGATTGTCCAAACAACACAGTTTTCCAAAACATAGATTATGTTTTGGAAAATAAATACTAATTTAATATTGTTTTCTTTTAATTTAATTTCTTTTCACAATAAATAATAATTTATTATTATTTATTGTGAAAAGAAGAAGATGGAGAAACTCTTCGCCACAAATGATATTATAACAGTGGGATAGAGAAAGGTAAAATTGAGCAAAAAAGACTGTCATAAATCTAGTTGGCAGCTACATACTAACCTTGGAAAAATCCTGCTAATTTATTAGGTAACCCTTATAGTTATTTAATTTATTATATAATTAGGTTAACACAGATTCATATAACTTATTACTAATTTTTCTTTTTTTCTTTTTTTTTTTTTTTGTTCATCCTTACTGTGTGCACCTTGAAGAATTGTCAACACAGTTTTCCAAAACAAATTATGTTTTGGAAAACTGTGTTGACAAGTCTTCAAGGTGCATAGTAAATATGAACAAAAAAAAATAGAAAAATAAGTTATATGAATATATGTGTTAATTTATCAGATAACTATAAAGGTTACCTAATAAGTTAGCAGGAATTTTCCAAGGTTAGTATGTAGCTGCCAACTCTCTAGGTTTATAACATAGAATGTCTTTTTTACTCAATTTTACCTTTCTCCATCCCACTGTTATAATATTATTTGTGGCGAAGAGTTTCTCCATCTTTTTCTTTTCACAATAAAGAATAATAATAAATTAGTATTTATTTTAATTTTGCCAATGTCTACTTATTTTCTTTAAAGAATTGGCCACCAGATGTACTGTGGTAGGGTAGTCTATATTGCAAAATAGACATGCCTGTTAGTAGTGTTGTTCTTTGTAATATGTGTTATATCAGCGATGAGAAGCTAATTAAATGTTTTTCAGAAGATATATGCAAGATTTTCCATGTATTGTAAGATCTGAAAAAGGTAGTTTCAAGAGGTGGAAAACGCAATATAATCAGATTTGCAAACAAATATGCATAATGACAGCATGCAGTGCATAGAAAGAAATGTAAAAGTAGATGTTGCATATTATGGTAATGATGTTATACCACCAAATTTTTAATTTGAATGTTTATTTGCATTTCTTGTTGTAGAACAGAATCTTCCTCTGAGTTGTGCTGATTATGCAGATGTGCATTGTTTAGAAATATGTTTTGTGACGGCTGTAAATTTTGATATTAGGGGATATCTTTATCAGTATTGTTAATAAATATTGAAAGAAGTAAGTAGTCTTACACTGCACTAATAACATTAGTCTATAAAGAGCAGAATACATTAATAACCACTGTCTTCTGCCATCAACCATGCCTTTACCCATAGCAGTAGTTTGTTCTTAGTCCCGTGCTACTCCAATCTGTACATCAGTCTTTCTTGTGGAATGTGTCAAAAGCTTTTCTGAAATCTAAGTACAGCAGACTTGATTTACTGGGATTGGATTAATCAGGACACTTCAAGACTCCAAATAAAAAATAATAATAATAAAAAAATCAACCAGAAATCATAAAATTCAAGTTCAAGTAATAACTAGAATAGGTATAAACAGATGTTTTGCAAGCCATAAATAAGCGACAAGATGCAGCTTTATAAGTTGTCTTGGAGGTTAATGTACCTATTATCTTGGAACCCTCCTGTTTTCACATCCGCCGCTCAAAAGAAGAGAGAGAGAGAGAGAACAATGTTTAGTTTGATTTAGTGCGTCGTGTCGATTGTTGTGTTCCATTGCACTACAAAAAGACAAATTTTGTTTTGTTATTTATGTCCGGGATCTCAATTTTTTTTTATATAGTAGGTGGTTTTTTTTTTTTTTTTTTTTTTTTTTTTTTTTTTAGAAATCGTGAAAATAATGGATAAATGTAAAAGAGTTGTGCTTTCAATTAAACAAAAACTTGAAATTATTCAAAAGTTTGAAAACTGTGCATCTGTTAAATCTTTAAAGAACCGTTATAATGTTGATGACCAAACCATATGAGACATCATAAAAAAAAGAAAGGGAAGCGTCGTATTAGACACCCGTGTAGTGATGGTAAATTTTTTTGTTTTTTATATATTTTCATATTTTTTACATAGGTTGCTGAACATTTTTTGATTATACATAAGATACAGTAAGTCCATGACGTAAGTATTTTTTTTTTTTTTTTTAGGATTGTAAAATTTAAAACAGTAAAAAAGAAATAATAAGCAATCAGTAATGATGATTACAGCACGCACAAGCGAGATATGGAGTAACAAGCTTAAAAATAGGAATGAAGAGAAGATTCTTAAAATTTTTTTTGTTTTTTTTTTTATATGACTGAAGATTTCGGTGAAGGAGACACATTTCACCATAATAACTTAAAAACCCACAGAATTCCAGATATTGGTATCTTCGCAAATACAATAAGATAGAGTTTCTACCTGTTTATAATGAATTGCACTAACAGAAAAGCCCAATAAACCAGAAACTGCAAATAGTGTTTATTGTTTTATGGTAGTGACCTCCAGAAATGTGTGCTTTAGTTGAGCTTGCGTGGGGTGATAATAGTGAGTCTTCGCCTTAACCCTGTGAAGTTCTTTACAGAAAATTAAAATTTGACCGTTATCATGGTGCCGACTAAGAGAATAAGTGATAGAGCTTGGTCAGAAAATTAAAATTATAGCAATGTATGAAAATGATTAAATATTAACAATTATCAGGTGGGATTCAGACTTGTCAGTGTCAAAAGGGAACACAATAATAAAGACAAAGACAGAATGCGAGAAGGGATCGGCACCAATGAAGTCATCTGTAATAACCAAAGCTACGAAATACATATCAGTTTTTACAGTACAATAACATGAGCTTTTTTCTCCTTTTTATTTGCTACTCTGGCTGCTTCAACGCTGTCCCCCAGATAAATATATAACTAATTAATTGAAAAATATATAACTATTTTTCTTCATTCTTCTGAGGATATTATGTGGTTTTGTAATTTTGGCATATCGGGGATATAGAAGCAATATTTTATTAGCCATTCCCGAGTTGAGTAAAACTAAGCTTACGTAAGAAATCCTGGACCGTATCTCTTGTGTATGTCGGGGGATTACTGTATTTTTGGATTAATCGGGAAATCGATTATCTGGTATTTATTTTATTTATTTTTTTTTTTACCATCTATCCCGGAAAATCGAGAGTCTACTATATATGATTGTCAAAATTAATTTTTTGGGAGAAAGACGTATGCTGGAAATAATAATTCTAATAGCTAAATAAAAAACGCTGAACTCCACCGTAACTTTTTATAGGCAAAACATGATCCAAGTTTCTGAAACCAGATGGAAAGATGACATAAGAAAAAACATTTCACCTCAATCATTTTAAGGCTAATTTGAACAATGTATTCTAAATCCTGAATATTGCTGTCTAGATGAAGGAAAGCATAAGATGATTGTCTGAGCTAGTTACATTTCATCACACTTTTTTAAATTAAAGAGATTATGGGAATTAAGTAAAAACACTAGTCATGAAAAAATACTGCAGTAGTTTTAATTATGGAATAATTTTGAAATCGTCATTTTCAAGTTTAGAAGAATAAATTCATATTAAGTGCTAGTTGCAATAAATCCTATGCAATTTTTATTTTGAATTAAACAAATTGAATAGTATCTTAGGTATCATCCTCCCCAAGCTAGCACTATTTTGACCCACCCAACAGTGCATCAGTAGTATCAGCAAATATTGTCACCCCTTCTATTTAAGTGTATCCTATCCCTTTAAAAATAGTTTCTCCAGGGTGAATTGACTGACAATGCTCTTCTTAGTTACTTCTTCCTGTTGTGTCTGGACAGAATTGCAGACACATTCTAAATTTAATCATATATCAAGATGACCTCTTCTTAACATTGCCTTATACTTGTAAAGTGAATCCTCAGATCTCTTATTCTTAATATCATTAGTACCAATGTTGTTGTTGTTATTATTTGGTTTTTAGGAGCATTAGCAACTAAGGCCATATTGCTCCAGGGGTATGCAGTGGTCATTCCGTGACCTTTCCGCATCCACCGTATTTGGTGGTCATGGGCTCGAACCCCAGTTTAATCAAGAAGCGTGTGCTACTCCTGCCCACCTGGCTACAGAGGTGCTAGTACCAATGTGTACAACACTATCACCTTTTGTACCCTTAAAAGGTGAGTGTTGTACACTCATTAACTTTTGCTAGGTGGTAGATGATTTTAATTAGCTGGTGCAATACCATTACTTTGTTTATTGGAGGCTTGAAATGGTGAAACCCATAGAGCAAGGCTCTGAACAGCACCATCTCTTCCATTGTGCAGTGTGATTAATGTTTTTTGAGGTTATGATGGGCATCTTGGTGAGATCCAGTCATTCTCACATTTCAAGGGTACTACAGCTCTGAAACAATGTTCACAGGTTGGCTGCTACATAGTCCACTGGACCAAACCTATTGGTAACCCCAGGAGGTATTTGAGTCAACTAATGCAATCTTGCTGTCTTGACTCTGCCAGATAGTGACTGGAGGGAGGGAGGCTGATTAGTGTGTATTCTGGGGGGAGAGTTGTCTAGGCTACTTTATATCAAGGAGCTGGCTATATTCTTGCTGTGTGTTGCCATATCCAAATATTTTGTTACTTCGTATATCAACCTTTTTTTTTTTTTTTTTTTTTACTACTGAATACATTATAAATAATCACGTTCATAGAACAAACTTTTCTCGAAAAGATCTAAACCTCCCAAACACTCGTTCATTTCAGATATATATGCGGTCTAAGTGATGTCCATTTTAACTTACAGCCTTCCAAGCCTCACTTACTTTTACTGGCTGAATCGCAATCATCTGATTGAAACCACTACTCATCTCAGTTGTCCTAATTATTCACTGTACAATTCCTTTCACTTCACAAAGGTGGTACTTGTGCATATATACGAACATATATATGTACAATATACAAACATATATAAGGATAAATCTCTGACAGGGAACATCATACTCTGATATTCCCTGTCAGAGATTTAGTACCGTGGAACCTTCCCCTTTTGATCTTCTCTGGCTTAAAGTCTGTCAAATTCATCTCTTGTTTTTGTTGATCTTCCATTTTCACTAGTCACTTGGTACTCGTTGACTTCCTTTCTTTGAAACTCTGCTTTTTCCATTCCAACCTTCTTAACAGTGAGGTAAATTTCCTCAGAAATTTCAATGTTCGCAACTCCTACCTGCTTCAGTTTTCTGATCAGACAGACCCAACTGATTGGGATGTAGAGGCTTTTGCAATTACTGTTATTCTTGCATAGATTGTGCATATACCTACCCAAATTACAGACAGTCTTAACTAGACAACCAACATATGATCTTCTCGAGTGGAGCCTTTCTCTTGTGTCCATTCTCACCCTCATGTTTGGTATTACGAGACTGAGAAATGGGGTGATCTGTGAGATTTCTATTCTTCTATCGCTTCATTGGTTTACTGTTTTAAATCCTATGTCAAAGTTTGCTCAGATGGTGTCATGGAAATTCTTCCTTTCGGGATGAAATCCTTTATTCCACACTCCTTAAAATCTCATTCTTTATCTGAACCTTGGCTTTCCAAGAAATACGATAAGGCTGTTCAAGATGAGAATGTTTCATATCAGTTGGTTTGCATCCGAATCTCCAGGTTAATTTTCTTCCTACACCAGAGCTCAAACAATTGTAACGTGATCATTAATCAGTCTAAACTAGATTTTGAACAATCGAAGAGTAGAAAACTTGCTGCTGGTCCAAATGGCAGCTGAGCATTCTGGTCTCTCATCAAAGCTATTGGCTGTAACTTTTGCCCATCTGTACTCCCACCTATATCAAAACCTGGGGATTCTGTTGCCACCTCAGCTAATGATAAAGCCAACCTGCTAGCATCCTACTTTTCTTCTAACTCCTGTATTGATGATCTTGGTAAACCATCTTCTACCATTCTCAGTATACACCGGTGTTCAAAGAAAATGCATCACCTCTTAAAATTGTAATTGTCGTCCGAATAACGTAAATATACAGCAATATTTCTTACAGATTGCATCAGATAAGATTGATACGCATGAGTGATGATGTAATATTTCATCAGCTGTTACTTTCAGCTATATAAGCACCCTCTGCAAGAATTGCAGTCATTCCTTGCTTGTGGGCAGGAGCAGCAGTGCGTAGCACATGCTTCTTGATTAGACCGAGGTTTGAGCACGTGACCACCAGATACAGAGGATGCAGAAAGGTCAGTGAATGACCACCGCATATCCCCGGAGCAATATGGCCTTAGTTGCTAATGCTCCTAAAAACCAAACAAAACAAACAAACAATCTTGTGCGGGTGATGCATACATAATGTAGTGTAATCCTGTTAATATTTATTAATGATTTTGATGTAGGCATATCAAGTTTAATAAATAAGTTTGCTGATGATACAAAGTTTTAGGGGTGTTGACAGTGATCAGGATATGCTACTCCAAGATGAATTAAGTAGGTGGGCTGAAAAATGGAAATCAGGGTTCACATTGTTAAATGTGAGATACTGCATTTGAGTAGTAGTAATCTCACAATACCATTTTGTTGATATCAAAGAAGGTAGTTGAGAATGAAAAAGATCTGGATAATAGTAAACCAAACATGAAGTTCCCTGAGCAGTATTGACAGGTGCTAGGATTAGGGGGATCTGTCAGTGCTATACTAACAAGAAATGGATTAAAGTAAAGGATTTATCACCACCTTTTCTCTGCGTAGGCTGCATTTTGGTTATTGTGTACACATTTGAAAGCCTCACTTTTGGAAGAATGTCGATCAGTTGGAAAGGGTTCAGAGAAGAGTAATGAGATTAGCGAGGGATTCACAAAAGTTCTCTCACCACAAACAAATTGAGTTTTATAAAGTGCAACATCTAGAAAGTAGATATCTGTATATTAAGTGAACTAAATGATGGCATCCTTATGTTTTCTCGGATGATGCACATATAAAGGGAAATAAATTTGAATCAGCAGAGCAGGATAGCTGTGGCAAAATTTGCTTTCAGCCAGTGAGTAATTGTTATAAACTTCCACATGGTGCTGTGGAAGCAGTTGGTTTGAATAAATTTAAAAGTGGATCAGAGAAATGATTAGAAAGGATCACGTCGTTTCTAATAATCCCTCAAGAATATTCCTCATTTCCCTTGAGATTAAATATAAAAAAATAAATTTTGTTGAATTTTATTTATTTTTGTAGTTTCGGAATTAAATTTATGGTTATTTTATGGGGACATAATTGCCTTAGAGTGTTACGTGAAATGTGTTGACTGGTCTTATGCAAAATCGTAATGAAAGTTAGGAATTTTATTAGGAACTGATGAGATTTTATTAGGAAAATTTATGTGTACCCCATCTAGTACCATATATTTATTGTAATTGAATTGTTTATTGTTAATAGTTTCTTGAGCTGTTGGATTAAACTTTCACTTTCATCTGTGATTAATTTATTATTATTTTAAATGAATAATATATAAAAAATTAAAAGGTTCACAGACAGCTCAAAAGCTCTGTGTTGCTGAAATTGCTTAGGAATGAATATTATTTTATGAAGACTTAATTATGAAATGTATACTTTATTCATCTATTTGTGTAAATTTTTAGATGGAGTGAACTTGTGTTTCCCAATTTCTTTATAGGTTAATATGATCAAAGATGATGGAACAGTAATTCACTTCAATAATCCTAAAGTGCAAGCATCACTGGCTGCAAATACATTTGCTATTACAGGACATGCAGAGTCAAAACGTAAGTACATATTAGCAGGTGATGATGGAAAAGCATTTTCATAAAGTTAACTAATAATGAGGTTATCTCGGAGTATTCAAGTGCTGCGTCACTGTGGAAACTAGTATTTTGGTCTAGTGGCTGTGAGGTTGAACTGTACATTCTCCACGTTACAACGGTAATATGTATTTCTCAAAGGATCGATGTGACTTGAAATTAAATATTACAAAGAATTTTTATACACAGAATCATTTATACACAGCCAATTATAGATTAGCAAATTTGCAATAGCAGCATCGTTTAAGTTACATCTCATATTGTGAATACCTTCACGACGAGTTGCCATGACATTGCACTACTTCGAATAAGTAACGCTTCACCTGAAGGAGAAGACTGTTGTTACTTATTCTCAGTGGATACCACCACCCAGACAGCACCGTTTCAGGGCTGTTTGGTCCTTCTTCGGTGGGTGGGTAAGTACCCAAGTGATGTAATGATGACAAAACAGTTGTGAAGTATATCTCCACAATATGAGAGATGCCTGATGGTGTATGATATAAGTTAGGACTCTAATGCATTAAGGGCTTATGCCTCAAGCTGTGAAAGAGTTACATCACTTGGGTACCTACCCACCCACCGAAGAAGGGCCAAATAGCCCTGAAACGGTGCCGTCTGGGTGGTGGTATCCACTGAGAATAAGTAACAACAGTCTTCTCCTTCTGGTGAAGCATTACTTATTCGAAGTAGTGCAATGTCATGGCAACTCATCGTGAAGGTATTCACAATATGAGATGTAACTTAAACAGTGCCGCTATTGCAAATTCGCTAATCTATAATCTGCTGTGTATAAATGATGCAAGTGCACTAAAATATACATAGTCTAACTCTTTTGCAGCTTGAGGCATAAGCCCTTAATACATTAGAGTAAACCACTATTGACATCATCCTGTTGTGTACCTAGGCTAGGTGCATTATAGCCTAAGCTGCTCTTGCACCAATAGCTTTCAAATAACAACAGCAACAATCATCCTGTTGTAGAATAAATCTTACTGGTTAATATCAGAACTGTGCACTAGATGCAAATCTATTGCTGGGGGAGATGGAGATTATACTTTGTGCTTTGATTTCTTTATGTGGAGAAAGTAGTGTTAGCATATTTGTGTTGTCCTACATTTATCCAGACTAAATAAATTCCCAGTGTCAGTTACTGGTAAGAGGAAACATCTTACAAATCAGCATACCTCGATGGTCATGGCCAGAAGGGCTTACTTCATCCTGAAAGTCTGCAAAACAATATCAAACATACAATATTACAAAAGAAAAGCTTAAATGTCTAATTAGCTATAGGTAAACATAAAGCAGAGTTAAAATTAATTAAGGTTACTAGTTGATGTTGGTGGCTAAAAGATAAGAATTTGATTGATCACTTCTTTCATGCATTGTTTGTCCTCTCAGAATACTGCAAGATCCATATTAAGCACCTTTACTTATCTAAAACATAGACATAGAGGCATATTTGAAATAATGCAGTGGTCAGGGGTAGCTCTATAGTACAACCCCATTTTATCTGTTAAAAATGCCTTCAGGATTATAAGTGCTTAACACAATTTGCCAAGAAGTTTTCAACCAGTTGCAGAACCATCGCGGAACCTTGCTTTTCTCCATGAAGTTTTTTGTGAACAATATCGTGCCTCTCCTTCTATCTGTCTGTCATCTTAAACTCTTTATGTACTTTTTCAGCAAAAGCATTAGCTTTTTGAAGAAGAATGCTACAACTGATCAGTGCATTAAATTGTCTGGCCCATTAGAACCAAATGGACAGAGCTTCATTTGCTGTTTGGCATTTCCATTCATACTTCCTTTTTCTTGTTTTCTAATCACATTACTGTTAAATGTGTGATGTGATTTTAATAAAATAATTTTGATAATGATTATGCAGTCTTCCTAATTTTACTGCTAATTTCCTTTGAGACACATTGCTTAAGTGTAATTTTTCATGTTTCTGTTCATTGACAATTTTTTGGTTGTAAGTTTTAAAATAGCTAACTAAAAAAAAAAAAAAAAAAAAAGTTTTAAAATAGTAAAATAGAGCATAGCAAAGAGCATAGCATGCACAAATTGCAACTAACATTAGACACGCAAGTGAGATACTGAACAGTAAAATGTTTGGTAAATTTAGATGAGGAATGAAGGGAAGATTCTGAAAATTTCTTTATGGTTTAGGTACATGATTGAAGCTTTCATGGAAGGGGAAATGAATTCCACCATAATAACGTTAAAAAATCCACAGAATTCCAGGTATGAGTATTATTGCAAATGCACTCAGATAGAGTTTTACCCATTTGTACTAACAAAAAAGCCTAAGAAACTGGAAACTTAAAATTGTTCTATTGTTTTACGGTTGTTTAAATTTATGATCTACAAAAATGTGCTTGAGAGAAATATCATAAAAGTGCTCAAAATTGATTCTAATAAATGATGAAAATATAGTGCATTTTAACAATTTGAAATTTTTTTTTTTTTTTTTTTTAATTTGATTCTATAAAGCAATAAACAGTGATCATATTGACTGGCACAGTTTAGCACAGTAGAATCACATTTGTATGAGTATATATCATTTATATGAAAAAGATAACTTTTTCCATTAAATACTGGAAAAACTGTTTTTACTCTGTGAGCAAAGAATAATGTCATTTTGTATGGTTAATACAAAGCCTGGCACAATTGCTCTGTTATTCTCCCACAACCAGCATGCATGTGACCACCCAGTTCAGCATTTCCTGAAACAAGTAATTTACTTTTATTTATGTAAACAAAGTCAGTTTATGTGACACCTACAACATAAACACACTGAATATGACAAATATCAGTTGCAGGTCACTTGCAGTTGTTGCACTGTGTGCAAAGAGTTTTGTTAGTCTATTTTTTGTTCCATTTTATAAAAGATCAGGGCTGATATCTTTTTTTGTGAAATTAATTCAAAGTCATGTAGCAATTACATTGGCAGCATAAACAGAGAGAGAGTTAAGCCAGAAAATTATACTACAAGAGATTAATAGGATGGAATGAAGTAAAACAGACATCACTAAAGAACAACATAACATCCCTTTACTTACTTTGTCTATAATAGTTGGGGGGAGGGACTGGAAGTGTGTCACTTGACAGTAATAATAATAATACAACAACACAGAAAACGAATTTGTGATTCAAAAAATTAAGAGCTCAAGTTTTTGAGTGGTAACAACAAATGTGGGCATCTAATTTGATGCCCACAGTGTTTTGTCCAATTTTGCAGGAAAAGGCTGATTATCTAGTGCAAAAACATGGAATTAGTCACTTCCAATGCAGCAGTGACCCGGCTCCAGATTTTAGGACAGGAATAACCCAGTTTTGTGGAATTTCAGTAAGTCTGGATCAGTAATAATGAAAAGGGTTCAGGTTGGTTGTGTTCTGTATTGTCCATTCTCGAAAAAATTTGGGGCAGAGGATATTTTTAATCTAGATGAGATTAGCGTATTTTATAATTTGCTGCCAAAGAAATTACTTGCTTTTTGAGGACTCTTGTCCCTTGCTTTTTGAGAACTCTTGTCCCAATTTACTGTTATTTTCCCCTAGGTTAAGCCTATGTGAAAATAACAGTAAATTGTGATTGTGTTTAAGGCAGTACACTAATATAAGATTTATTAACTTTTACCAGCCTTCATAGATGTTAATAGTTATGAATTGTGTAGCTCCATAAGAAATAAAGATAACACTGAAAATTATTGATACGATTATATCAGAGGTATTGGGCACATAGTAAAAACCAATAACACACTTTTAGATGATATGCAAAGCAAATAAATACCTAAACCAATATATAATGAAGAAAATATGTTTAGTAAAGGCAGTATGAATTACTGCCTTTACTGTAGCCATTTTTATCTTAATGCCAAATTTTTCTACAAAATATGAATTGTGCAAAAATAGATAAAGCATCTAATTCCTATCTAAAAACTTTGCCTTGCATTTCACTGATATATGTGGTCCCAATTCCCATCTCAATTTCATTTCCACCAACAATCTTTCAAGCTTACTTTTCTGACAGAATCTCAATTGCCTCAACCACTACCCATCTCAGGTGCCTGCTCTACGATTCCTTTTGTTTCAGTGGGTACTTATGTCTGTCTGATATTTCTTGCTTGAGGCTTGCTAATCTACTGTGGCTTATCTATTTACCCCATTCTGTTAAATTCATCTGTTGCCTTTATTGCTCTCCCAACTCTACAAATCGCTCAGAATTCTTTGACTTCCTCCAGTCAAACTTTTCTAAGTGAGGAAATTTCCATTATGTATTTTAAAGTTTACAACTCCAGCTGTTTTTTAGTTTTCTAATTACACAAGCCCACTTGGTTGAGATGCTAAGATTTTTGTGATTACTAACGATGTTACAGAGCTTGTTCATTTATTTATCAGGATAGCAGCTAATATTCAAAACCATTACACGCCCAACACTCTTGATCTCTTCCTCAACAGTAGCCCTGCAAAGTACATGGTCAGTGTTATTGATCCTGTAGGCTCTGTGGATCACTTCACAATGCTTTGATAGTTTCTTTGTCAATGGAATCTCTCTCACTCCCTCATGGCTACTCTCAGCCTTCTGATGTATCTCCTTATTATTGTATGTACTTATATGGGTATTGGAAGAATTCAAAATAGGATGATCTGTATAATATATGAGTGGGTCAGAAGTGTAGTGAACCAGGTCACTTTCATATAGTATTAAAAAAAAGCAACTTTTGCATATGAGCCAATAAAATTCATTGTTAGATAAATTTAAATAAATTATGTCAATATTTATTTGAAAATAGTTATGATTATCTTCTGTCTTTGATTTCCTAGGAATTTGAAATGTTTATAATTTAAATTTGGGTTTAAGCAAAAAATCCATTTTGTCTTTTAAACTTTTAATTCTGTTTAATTTCTGGATCATACAAAAATGCAAGTTTCATCACTTGTGGTGAAAAATTATATTAAAAGATGTGGTTTCAGAAAAACCAGAATGCAATGTGTCATTTGACAAAAATCACATGCATTCTCTATGTCAGCGTTTCCAAAACTTTTTTAGTCACGGAACACTTTTCATCTCACAACATATTCACGGAACACTAATGAAACAAGTTTAGCGTGAGCCAAACAACTGTTTGTTAATATTTTATTACATATGATGTGCTGTCATCAGGAGCGTCATTATACTTTCATTTTGGTCTTTTATAACTGTCATTATACTTTCATTTTGGTCTTTTATTTGTTGGTTCCTGTTTTTTCACTTTGGATTTTTGGGGAACAAAAGGCTGCAATTGTTCATTCTCACTTTGAAGTGTGGCAGTATTGTGTTCATTTTCATTGACCACAGTTGCATTACTGGAAGTATTTTGCTTCTCGTTTTAAAGTTCCTTTTTTCAAGCATACTTCTCTATGCAAAGCCTGCCAAAATAAAGTGTTCCACAGTCTATTTGATTATTAGTCTATGGCAGTATATTAATAACCGAAAAAAAATGTTAAATATTATAATGATACAAAAGCAGTGCATGCTACAAATATGCAAAATTTATTTTATTTTATTATTTTTTTAATTATTAATTACAATTTTCCGCAGAACACAGTTTGAGAAATGCTGCTTTATGTGTTCAAATGCAATCTCTATGCATTTAAACATTTCAGGACCTGTACTTACAAGGTGTGCCTGTTAAATAACAAGACTTGAAATAAAATAAATATAATGAAATATTTTGTACCTTACAAATTATGCCTTTAAATTAATTGCCTTGGATTTTCTCACACTGTTCCATACATTCCTTCCAAGCACAGACACATCTGGAAGTCATCTTATGTAAACCCTTTTAATACTTCAGTCTGTTTTTTTTTTTTTTTTTTTTACCCTCTTCTAAATGTCTTCAGTGGACTGAAAATGGGTTCCCTTAAGTACACTTTTCAGTTTAGAGAATAGAAAGTCACAAGGATTTGTACTTTGGCCAGAAACTTGTGAACAGAGAGCATGTTGTGTGTTGGAGTATTGTCTTGATGGAACATCCAACCATCATTTCACAATTCAGATCTCTTACTTCGAATTTTTTCATGCAGCCTTGTCAGAACTTCAGTGTAGTATATTTCTGTTTATACTCTGGGATGACCACACAGAGAAGTTCACAAGATACAGAGAATACTAGAAACAGCACCTATTTAACAGTCATGGCCTTGAACCCCATCACTCAAAGCATGCATACTTTGCACCCTCGCATTTGACCACTCGGCTATGGCAGCCATTTGATTGACAGTCTGATTTGGTGGAACATATTCAGCCATAATAATTCATATAATATTGAAGAAAACAACAAGCATGGTTTTCGTTTTTGATAACACTCTTGCTGTTGTTGGTCTTGGGGGATGGTTTTGTCTTCCATTGCATTGACTGTTTTTTAGTTTCTGGGTTGTAC
Organism: Mastigoproctus giganteus; assembly: GCF_048544385.1. Lineage (NCBI taxonomy): Eukaryota > Metazoa > Arthropoda > Arachnida > Uropygi > Thelyphonidae > Mastigoproctus > Mastigoproctus giganteus. The sequence goes on along the minus strand of NC_143578.1, from coordinate 114,858,520 downwards.
TAGAACAGGTAATTTTCATTGCAAGTAATTACAGCACTCCAGAAGTGTCGATCTTCGGTTTTTTTTTTTTTTTTTTTCAAAACACCTTCACAAACTTGGAACTGTTCTCATTCTTTCTTCGTGCAAAATTTTTTGCACCATCCTCGCACACTTTTCCTCATGCCTAAATTTTTTCAGTTAAAATTTTTCCAACTGTTTCTTTGTTCATATTGAGTTTTGATATAGCCATTCTTATGATTAAATGACACTCGCTTCTAATCATTGTCATTGCCTGTTCCACACTTTCATCAGTTTTCATGGATACTTGATGGCCTGGTGATTTATCATCTTCCACATTCTCTTTTCCATCTAAAAATCTTTTATTCCATTCAAACATGTGAGCTGCTCACATAGTGTCTTGCCCATAAACATGACATAACAGCTCATAACTTTCAGTTGGTGTTTTCTTTTTTTTTTTAAAATTTGAGGTTGATTCATTATTCTATTCTTCTGTCTGCCTCACTGCAAAGCTAATGAGCATGGACCTGACAACGATCATCGATGGAGACATACTTTAGCTCCGCTGCCGGCACAATGTACAGTGTGTTAGTTGTTTGACGGCACCAGGGGTTCCCCCCATTGTACATATTCTTTGTACATATGAAACAGAACTCTGTGGAGACTAGAGATTTAAAAAGTGTGTGGGGGAGTGGTTTTTTGTGTAGTGTTATATTGTTTCTCTGACCATTTAGCTATTGGGACCCACCGTTGCTCAGACTTTGCCATGAGGAGACAGGTCAGGTACCCAGTAGATTATTTAAGTACTCTGGCAGCCCTGCCCACCTAATCTGTGAGGCTTTCAGTGGCAAGGCATATATATATATATATATATATATATATATATATATATATATATATATATATCTATAAATAAATAAATAAAAAAAAGGCTGAACACTAGAATTTGGAAAGGTCGGAAGAGATTTACGAGAAAGCAGTGGAATTTAGATGTTGATTAGAATTTGGCAGCATTGTTAGGGGTGTACTCAGTCAGTTTAGTTAGTGGGGGGGAGTGAAGACTGTGGGAACCAGGTAGAAGGATGGGGATGCTAGAATAGGCAGCCCAAAGAGTTTTTTTTTTTTTTTTAAGTTGTTGGCACATCGGCTTCTGTATCCATAATGCACCTCCCAAAGTTTCTGCATTTTACTCTGATCCAAGCCCGAGCGGGATTCAAACCCCCGCGACCTTTGGGTTGCCAGGTAGGCACTTTACCCACCTGGCTAGCCCGGTCAGCTGACAAAGAGGTCAGTGCGGACAAGTCCCACCAGGCAAAGTATGAGGGAGGGAGGGAGGAAACAGAAACCATATACCTCTCTCCCCTGTCTGGGGATGGGGTTTTAAAGGGAACCAAATGCCGTGTTGTGTCGATTCCGGTAGGATGGTCAAACGGTCCGCCCTGCTCCAGGGGTAGGATATGTTAGCTGGCAGTGGGGGATGGAAAAGACACACATTTACTTTATTCATAATCTGCATTCTCACTCTACTTGCATTCTATTTTTATACTCTTTTCTTATATTTTGTAATATATATATATATATTTTTTTTTTTTTTTTGTTAGGTTATATATATATATATTTTTTTTTTTTATTTATTTATTTATTTTTATTTTATTTATTTTTTTTTTTTTTCACTCTCTCATGAATCTTTTTCTCATCACCAGGATGGAAATCTGCAATGGTGTGTAATGTAAATTTAAATACTAATGCCTAATAGTTAAGCTAAATAAGCAAGAATATAAAGAATAAAACTAGGGTTAGTGTGTACTTAACTGTAACATTTATGGTTTGTGTTCTTTTTCTCACACACTTACCCTCATTCATTCTTCTGGCTTTCATTTCATTTGTTCGACTCTTGCTTTCTGCCCTGCACTCTCTCTGGGCACCTCAACTTACGGTTAAATCTTCAGTTGTCGTGCAGGCCTGCGGATAATGCAGTGATGGTGTTTGTGTTGTTACGTAAGCCACTCCCTGGCTTACGCAATACTCGACTTACGGAAATTTAACTTTACGTAAGTTTTTGCCGGCTGGTGCAAACTTAAAAAAAATCATGGAAACGTATTTTGCCTCCTCTAGGAATAAATGGAGGTATCATGAAAATATCGTAATGTGAACCCTATAACACATGGATTTTTTGGTAATTAGTTCCCGGGTGGGTAAAGTGCCTGCCTGGCAACCCAAAGGTCGCGGGTTCGATTCCTGCCTCGGGCTTGGATCAAAGTACTGCAAAAACCTTGGGACGTACATTATGGCCACAGAAGCCTATGCGCCAACAACTACAAAAAAAAAAAAAAAAAAAGGCTATTAGTTCCAAGACCTTGGGAGTTAAAATTTCGCTGTATAACTAAGCTATTTATCTGTCTAAAAGATCGTTTTTATAATGGAAATTGCACTGCACTTTCATCGTTGTCATAGTCATGTGTTCCGTTATAAGAATCGATTTTGAATGCCTTTGTGATATTTTTCTGAAACACATTTCTGGAGGTCACTACCATAAAACAATAAAAAGAATTTGCACTTTCCGGTTTATTCGGCTTTTCTGTTAGTGCAATCTATTATAAATGGGTAGTAAAGTCGATCGTATTGCATTTGCAATAATACCGATAACTTCAACAGTCCCGAATTAAGGCATGGGCTAGTAGGGCCCTTGCCCAGAGTGCCAAAAACAGAAGAACAATGAGGCAATAAATATATACAGTATATCCTTCGTAAGAGGGTGCTGAAAAACCTTCGACTGGCTCTGAACTAGAATTCTGTGGGTTTTTACGTTATGATATTATGGGGAAATGAATTCCCCTTCACTGAAATCTTCAGTGATATAAAAAAACATCAATAAATTTTCAGAATCTTGTCTTCATTCCTATTTACTTATTACGATGTTGAAGGGAAAGGGACCAACAGAAAGTGCAAGTGCTGGCAGTGTTAGGAAACGAAACAAACTTGATTTAGTAAAGAAGATGATTAATTAAGAAGTACGAAGCAGGAATAAGTTAGTCATCTATTGCACGGAATTAGGTCTCGCTGCTTCAACAGTGAACATTATTTTAAGGGACAGTGCGCATATAAAAAAACATGTTAAAGGATCAACACATTTAAGATCAACAGCATTCAGGTGCTGTATTGAAGATGGAAAAGCTATTAATAATATGGATAGAAAATCAGACTCAGAAGCAAGTGCCCCTTGAGTCCAGTGGCCATTCAAGCAAAAGCAAGAATTTTTTTTTTTTTTTTTTATGAAAACCCCAAACACAAGAGTTATTTGAACCTATAGTACTTACTACTGCTTGGGTTGGAGATTGAGAAGACGAAAGAAGATATATGTTGACATTAGACTTGAACTTCTGTAGACTGTAATTTTCAGGAAATACGTATGAAGGAAGGTTGTTCCAGAAAACGGAAGTTGAATGAATGAATTTATGAAGATATTAAGGATAAGTACAGCGAACCCCAACCAAGTTTGTGGCAAGCAGCGTGTGGTTTTATAGGTTCAAGCCTCACGCTGGTTTCCAAAACAAAGTATGCGATGAAGTCGCCAGTGCTGATTCTGCAGATGCAGAGAAATTTTGTGATGTGTTGAAAAAAATCCCTTTTAAATTTCCACAGCACTCAACTTGTGCAGCAGCATGCTTATCAGCTGGAGAGTTAATTCAGGCAACAATGCTCGAAAGGTAAAACTTGCTGTTATTCCTGTTTCCTCTCCCTTTTTGTAATTTTTCCTGTGCATGAGAAAAAAAAAATTAATAAATAATTCTATTTACATGTTCATTGAACATTTCTTTTTTGCTTAAATCAATTTGCGAGTGCTGCATAAGCATTTAGGGAAATTCAGACTTACGTACGTAGAGTTCCACGGAACGCATCCCTTACGTGAGTCGGGGAGTGGCTGTGTATATAAAGTAATGTTAGTTATTATTAACTTTGTATTCTTTCGGCTAATTACATTTCCTATTCCACTCATTTCGATTCACCATAACACTCGATTTACTCTCTTTCCTTCGTGCTTGGTCATTCTTCCTTTCACCAAAACTGACATTTATTCCATTTTATCATAATTCCTAATTCATTCTTTCATTCTCATTCATTCATTCTTTATTTGTAAAAGAATAAGAGAAGTTTACCTCAATAATCAAAATCGTTTTGCAATTTTTTTCGTTAAATTAATTTTTTACTTAATTTTTAATTGCGTTGAATTGATTTTTAATTATTGTTAATTATTTCTTACTGTAATGTAAGATTTTCAATTTTTTAATTGTTTTCGTTTTAATTTCTGGAGAGTGGAAGAAGAAACTATTGGTGGAATGAGGACTGTAGGAATGCAAAAAAAGAAAAAAAACCGTGCATGGAATTTATTCTGCAAATATCCTACCGCTGCTAACCTTATAAACTACAAGGAACTTAGAGCTAAGGCCTGCCATATTAGGAAGAAAGCAAAAAAAAAAAAAAAAAAAAATACTGACGTAAGAATTATATGAAGAAAAATAAGGCAATTAAATGGAAAATTTCCTCCATTATCCTCCCCACCTATCATCTGGAATGGGCTGGAGCTGTCTACTCACAGAGATTGTAGATGCCCTAGGGACAGTATTTTTACAGTTATCTGAATTGACAGCATAGAAACTATCATTTCAGAAGATTAAAACTTTAGCTGAAAAATCCCATCTGAATTTCAGAACCAAATCCTTTCTACCGTACAATCAACCACTCACTATGCTAGAACTTCAAAAGAACAGTGCTGCTGGCCCTGATGGAATATATTACATAATGCTACAAAACCTAGATAATAAATCACTATCTTCACTACTGGCCTTCTACAATCACATCTTGGAACATTCATTCCCCAGTTCCTGTTGTCACTCTTTTGTACTGGCAATACCCAAACCAGGGAAAGATCTCTCTTTGAATAACATGGTACCTTGATTCCCCAAAATATGATATCCGATAATCAAAATTGTTTCAGGAAAAACCGGTCATCCCTGGATCTCATGATCAAAGTAGAAACAAATATTAGGATTGCATTTATTCAAAATAAACATCTTGTCATGGCATGTCTCGATATAGAGAAAGCATTTGACACCACTTGGCATTTTGGTATCCTGAGAGATCTTCATTCCCTGAATCTGAGATGTCACTTACCTTATTTCATACAAAATTTCCTAATATATAGCAGACGACCTTTCAAGTTAATAATGTCGAACTATGGATGGCACAAAATGGTTACTGACAGTCTTATCAGAAATCAAGTGTCATCCATTTTTGTAACAAATGAAAGATGCAGCCAGATCCAGAAATACATTTAAGAAATCAACCTATCACTGTTGTGACCAGCATTTGTCTTCTTGGTGTGACTTTTGATAATAAATTGAACTTTTCAGAATACATCAAGCATCTACGGACTATTTGCCAAAAAAAATTTTAACTTACTAAAAGTTATCTCTTCTAGATCATGGGGTGCAGATCGTTACACCTTACTTCACTTGTATAGAGCCCTAATCAAATCTCACCTTGATTCTGCTAGGGAAAGCATGCTAGCATGGCTTGCCCCTATTCCAAATTCTGCCCTCAGGATTGCTGTAGGTGCTTATAGAACATCGCTAGTACAAAGTCTTTATATCGAAACGCATGAACATCTGTTCAGCCTCAGGAGAAAGATGTTACTTATGGGGCCAAAATTCAAAGTCTAACTACTCACCTCATTAGGCCAACACTTAATGATCCATAGTTCTCAATGCACTATAGAAAGAAACCTAGAGCAGTTCAACCTACTAACAGCATAACATCCAACATCAATTGGATGTTATGCTGTTAGTTAAGAAACAAAATCTAAGGAAGTGCATCCAATTGATGTTGGTGAACAACGCAATGTTGAGTCTGTTTGGTGTGACATAAGCACTGGGAAAGGAAAAATGAGAGTAGGTGTTTTATTAGGCCTAATGAATCTGATGAGTATAATGACAATTGTGCAGAGAAATAAAGTGGGCCAGTAAATCAGAATGCCTTATAATGGGGGGATTTTAACTTTCCAGATATTGAGTGGAACTTGTAAATTAGTCACTCGCACACCAGCAAGGTTCTTTTAGATTTATTGGATGACTGTTTTCTACAGTTCGTGTTTGAGAGGCAACCAAAGGGAGTAATAGTCTTGATTTGATTATCAGCAGTGATTATTCATGCATTAAGAATTTGCAGATAAAGGAACCACTGGGTGACAGCAATCACAATGTACTGATATAGGAATTACTTATAAAGATGTAACTACCATCGAGGCTAAAGGGAAGGGCCTTTGCTCTCATAAAGGTGACTACAGTGGTCTCATACAGTGTATAAATTCTGTACAGTGGGATCAACTGATGATGTTACCAATGTTGAATTCTAAATGGGAAGCCTTCAGGGACTTAATCTTTGAGGCTACTAGGCTTTTCATTCCAACTGAGAAATTAGACTTAAATGGACGTCAGATGAATTAATGAGGTTCGTAGCAGAGAAGAAAAATGTATGGGGTGCATATAAATTATCAGGGGACACAGAAGCCTGTGGCAGATATAACCTTGTCTGTAATCAAGTCACAAAGGAGGTTAGATAGGCGAAGGCAGGTTACGAGAAATCTTGGGCAAAGGAAAAGAATAACAGCAAAGAGTTCTTTACTTATGTAAACTCTAGAAGGAAAGGGATGAATCAGATTGGACCACTTAACATAGATGAATTGACTATTGATGATCATGCTCAGGTAGCTGATAAACTGAATGAGTATTTTGCATCTACATTCACACATGAAGAGTTATTCAACGAGGGGAGTGCCAGAGGTTTATCAAACTCGGTTGAACTTTGGAACCTGGTACACATCCGGTTTACTAGACTGAGGAGGCCTACGTCACTGCAGTGATCGACAACTTTCGCTCCTCCCACTCGCTTACGTTCAGCTTCTGTCACGTGACACCTTCCACCCTCCCTCGCTGCCCCACAACCACGCCGAAGCGTCAGTTATGAACGAGCACCAGTTTCCGCCATGCCGAAGTGAGCATCAGTTGTCACGTGACTGATTTCCCAAGCATATTTGCGGCAAGTAACGATGGCGAAGCGGCGTGAAAGCTGATGCCGTCCCACCAACGACTGCGTGTCGGCGTACCAGTTTCCAAATTTGCGTTGATCGCAGGACAACTGCCGACACTTGCACACCTCGATAGTAGCAGAGATGCTGGAGTACAAAATTCTATGGATGCATTGCGATGGTTCGGTTATCCGTTTAAAATTTATATATACCGTAATTTCTTTCTAAAAATTATTAGGACACACCAGTAGGTGAATCTTGTTGTCCGAACTCAGTAATGTAAACTTAAAATTAAAAGAATAGACTCACTTACCAGATGTCACCGGACTTTTCAATCCTCATCCATAGGTGGATATAACGTGCACACAGCTTTTAAAAATTCCTTCGTGAGATCGGATGATTGAGTATTTCCGACGCCACATGTATTCCGCCAAGTAAGAATCAAATTGATCCTCAGCAGTCTGGCACGGCATCTGTCTCTTGATCACACTCCATGATCCCTCTATACTGTTTGTGTTTTCTCCTGTTTCAGGATCGCTGAAATGAAGCGAGTGATTTATCGCTATATGCGTAAATTCTTCATCCCCTAGGCAACTAAAATGTTATGTCAGGAATATGATGAACAAATGAAAGCATCAGATTTTACATGCAATGTATAAATTTTGCTACTGCTCTAAATTAAAAAGTCTGGTGAAAGGCAGTCACGTTCATCATATTCCTGCCATAACATTTTAGTTTTCGTTGCATTGCGCGTCTAATAGTATTCTTTTTTTTTTTTAGCGCAAAAAATTACGGACTATCACTTTGATTGGTTACTAATTAGCGGTCATTTGCTATTGATTTGGTTTGATTGGCTATCAGTACCCGCTCTTTGTGTTGAAAAGTAATGATTCCTCCTAAGCAATTGCAAATTGCCATTTCTTCCATTCATTTTGAGAAGCTCGCTCGTTCAAATATCGCTCGCCATGAACCCTCTAGAGAGATTAACTTCCACTTTTTTTATTCGTTTGCAGTATGATAGTACTTTTATGAACGTAGTTGAATGGTGCATGAGTGTTGGTTTGATATCCTCCCGAAATAAATGTCCTAAGTGTGGGAATATGATGCGATTGACCGAGAGAAAGGATATTATGGATGGTTATGAGTGGAAGTGTAGAGTAGGTGGAGGGTTAAATGGGCATTACGTGAAAATATCAGTGCGAAAGGGGTCCTGGTTCTCGGAGAGCAAGTTGCAAATGTCTGAGGTGCTGCTTCTGACCTATTATTGGGTTCAGAAGTTGCCCTGTGAACATGCAATACATGATTTGCGTGTTAGTTCCAGTACCGTTTCTGACTGGCGTTGCTTTTGTCGGGAGGTGTGTGTTGATGCCTGTGTGAGAGAAAGTTGCATGTGGCGAAAATGTTGTGGTCGAAATCGACGAGAGCAAATTTGGGAAGAAGAAATACAACAGAGGAAGCCGTGTAAATGGCAAATGGGTGTTTGGAGGTGTTGAGAGAGGCACTATACGGTGTTTTTTCAGGGTCGTTGAGAGCAGGAGTAAAGATGTCCTGCTAGACATCATTAAGTCTTTCATTTTGCCGGGTACTACAATAGTATCTGATTGCTGGAAGGCTTACAATTGCCTAGGGGATGAAGGATTTACGCATATAGCGATAAATCACTCGCTTCATTTCAGCGATCCTGAAACGGGAGAAAACACAAACAGTATAGAGGGGTCATGGAGTGCGATCAAGAGACAGATGCCGTGTCGGACTGCTGAGGATCGATTTGATTCTTACTTGGCGGAATACATGTGGCGTCGGAAATACTCAATCATCTGACAGGTGCCTATTGTAGCAGGATACTTACTGATTTTTTAATAACTGAGAGCAAAGTGGAGGAGAAATTGTTGAAGTTAAACATAAGGAAGGCACCTGGGGTGGATGGGATCTATCCAGTTATATTAAAGGAGGCAGCAAAGGAAGCAAGCAAACCCTTCACCATAATTATGAGAGCTTCCTTAGACTCGGGGGAGGTCCCCATGAACTGGTTTTGTTTGTTTGGTGTTTTTTTAGGAGCATTAGCAACAAGGCCATATTGCTCCGGGGATATGCGGTAGTCATTCCTTGACCTTTCTGCATCCTCCATATTTGGTGGTCACGGGCTCGAACCACGGTCTAATCAAGAAGCATGTGCTATGCACTGCTGCTCCTGCCCACCTGGCTATGGAAGCACCCCATGAACTGCAGGTGTGCAAACGGTATCTCCAATTCACAAAGTGGGTTCAAAAGTGGGTACACAAGTAAATATAGACCTGTTAGTTTAACTTTGTTCAAGGGAAAATGATGGAGTCACTGGTTAAAGAAGCATTGCAAGATCATTTAAACAAGGCTTCAGTAATAGTTAAGACACAGCATGGTTTGTTAAAGGGAGGTCTTGTCTGGCCAATTTGATTGTATGCTATGATGTGGTACAAAGGAACTCTGAATGCCAAAAAATAATTTTGATATCATATACTTGAATTTCAGGAAAGCTTTTGATACTGTTGCACGTGGAAGACTGCTGTACAAATTGGAGAGGTATAGCATTAAAGGTAAGTTGCTACAATGGATAAAGGGATGATTGAATGGGAAACGACAAAGGGTGGTAATCAATGGACACTGCTCTTCGTGGACAAATGTTATTAGTGGAGTTCCCCAGGGTTCGGTGCTGGCCCATTGTTGTTTTGTGTATTCCTCAATGATATTGATGAAGGTATATAAGAATTACTGTCCAAGTTTGCAGATGATACAAAGGTTGGCAGAGTTTTTAACGACAGTAAAGACAGTATACTACTCCAACTGGATCTTGTTAAGTTTCAAAAATGGGCTGAGAAGTGGCAATTGAATTGCATTTGTCAATGTTAGTGGCAACTAACATTGACAAATGCAAAGTACTGCATATGGGTAGCAATAACTGAAGAGAAACATACCAACTGTGTGGTACTACACTCAGGGAAGTGGAAAGTGAAAAAAAACTTGGGGGTAATTGTGCAGTCAAATATGAAGTTTGCTGAGCAGTGCGGATGGACCGCCAGGGAAAGTCATGGAGTCTTGTCCTGCTATATAGGAGTTATATACAGTAAACCCCCGCTATTCGCAGGGGGTACGTTCCTGAGAAATGCTGCGAATACTGAGTTATGGCTCCCATAGTAATAAAGGGGTTCGTTCCAAAGCATGAAATATATAAGAAAAACTATTCAAAAATTTTGTATATGTATGTATTATATGTACCTTCATAATATGACTATGTACATAGACAGTACATAGTGAAATGCAAGCATATAGCATCGAAATGAAAATAAGAAACAATTTAATATTAAATGTAATAGTTATTAGAAATTTCAAACCAGCGCCTTCACTAGCTAAAAAAACTTATCCCACCAGTGCTATCACCAGTTTCACTAAAGTGTTGATAAAGGAGTTTTGCCTTTTCACGAATGATGAGTGAACTTAACAGTATTTTATTTTGAGTTCGGTCTTCTATCCACAGATTTAAAGCTTTTTTTCATTTTTTCTAATTTAACATCACGAGTTACAGAGCAAATTTTTGAAGCAATTAGTGCGTTTTCACGGACACTACAGTGGATTTTTTCTTCCAATTTTTTGATTGATCGTACCGTTGACTCATTGATTACTTTGCAATTGATTCAGATTGAGGAAAGACAGTTATACAATGGATGTGTGGAAGTTTGCCTTTAGCCAGCAGGTGGTTGATTGGTGGAACAGCCTTCCATCTTTTGTTGTGGAAGTTGATAGAATAAATAAATTGAAGGCTGAGCTGGACAGGCATTTGCAACGAATGGGAGGGGTTTTCTTTGCTGATGCTCATAAGCTTGCTTTCTTGCATCGTATGCCTCTACTAATGCTAATGCTAAGTGTTCTACATATCATATTGAAGTAAACTTCTCTTATTCTTTAACAAATATTGATATCAATGTAGAACGTATTGAGCATTATAGCTCTGGTTCATACTATCAAATTCATTCATTCGATATTGCATCCCCTTGCTATAGCTTACTGATATTTTTCAACTAATCTGCTTCCCTGCCAAATAAGCAACCATGTAGAGATTTCCTACATGGTTGTTTATTTGCTGTGCCCCGGGTTCCTACACATGGCAGGATAGTCCTGGGGGGTACCCCCCCCCAGGACTACCCTGCCATCACATATCCAGGAGCATATTGCTCCTGGATATGTGATGGTCATTACCTGACCTCTCTGCATCCTCCGTATTTGGTGGTGACAGGTTCGACCCCCAGTCTAATCAAGAAGCATATGCACTGCTGCTCCTTCCTACCCGGCTACGGAGTGAAGGTTGTAAAGGCTTTATAGTTTTTCTCTTCTAAGATGAACAGATGTTCTTCTATCCTGCGAAGGGGACCAATCTCTGCTATTAGCTGTGTTCTGGGATGTCATAAATTATACTTTCATATAGAATGTGTGCCCAGTCTCACCACAGATGCAGTTTGGGTCATCAGTCAGCCCTAAGGGGGTTGGTTTCACCTTTAGGGTGCCTTGACCTGTCAATATAAATGTTGTAAAAAGTCCAGGGGCACACACCCCTTAGGTTGTTTTGGGCTAACCACAAATGGCAGAAACCGTTTGAAGTTTGGTTTTTAAAGTTTGGTAACCAGACCTCTGGTTTCCTGCTTCCACATTGTTTCCCATAGCTTGTGAAGTTTTGTGGCTGTTCTTTTTCTTTTAGCATTGAAGGTGCTTTCCCCAGAAATTCTGTGGGTATGCCCTTTTAAGTCTATAATATAAGCCTTTTTTGACTACTTCCAGATAAAGTGGGAGAGCTCCTGCCAGCAACTGTAGCGCAGGTGTGCTTAGCATGCAGACATTCTCTGGTAATAGTGATAAGTGTTGTCCTTTGTATCGATTCTAATTTATTCCTATTTCTTATTATGGCCGAGTGGATAAACCATGCACCAGCTTCATAGGTGATGACAGGTATGTGATTGCCAGGGTCTTTCTTTTGAGCCCCCAGTCTGTTCAACTGATCCTTACAATCATACCTACATAATTTCTCAATTTCTTCACCAAATCGGTCAAATGGGAATAATAAGTTTAATTTTGAATCAAAGGCCACTCCAAGATATTTTCATTCTGTTACCATTTTTATAGTAATTGTGTTAATTTTCATTTGTGGATGTCTTATGTCCAAATTGCTTTTTATAAGTATTTGTTTGGTTTTTTCAGGCGATATGTTGAACATGTGCATTTGTTCCTGCAACTGCAAGAGGGCGTTATTTGATCTTTGTTCTACAACCACTCACATGTTATCTTTTACGAGGAAAATCATGTCACCTGCAAAGGCCAGCTTCCCACGGGGCTCAGATCCAAGGCCAGAAATTCATCCAGAACAATGTTCCAGAAGAAAATAGCAAGGATTGATCCTTGTGGGCAGCCTTTATTCACAGGGCATGTCAATTCCTGGAACCTTGTGCTTTACTGATACACTTCTGTCTGTAAGGTAGCCGTTTATTACCTTATAGAGGTTTTGTGAGGCATTTGCATGGCAGAGTCTCCTAAGGACACTATGCCACCAGAGTGAGTCAAATGCCCCAGCAAAGTCAATAGAGGTTGTCAGCATATATTTCTCCTTTGAGTTTTTAACCGTTCTTTATTGCTAGGTAGCATGATCATTCAAGATCGAATGAAGTTATCCTACAATCCCCATTTGCCGTCAACAATCAAGTGCAGCTCCATGTAAACTCATCCATTCACTACCCGAACACAGTGCCCATCTATTATAATGTACATTGAGTAATTTATACACGGCACTAAAATATCTGTAAAAAAAATAATAATAAATTTATGAAAGGAACAAACCTTTATTAATTAAACATGTCAAAAACTATACAATGTAACTAATGGAGTGTTTCCACCACTTTTTTTTTTTTTTTTAATTTTTTAAAAATTTTTTCTTAAAGCTCGTGCAAAGTTGTTTTAAATGTGAACATTGGCTTTTTCATTTAAATCCATTTTAGAGAGGAAAAATACTTTAAAATTCTTAAACTCCTTTGAATAAAAAACAAAAACATTTTAAAAAAGATACATAATATTAATATTAACTTAATTGAAAGAATCACAATTTTCAGAGTCAGGAAAAACTGTCATATGGAGGGAGAGGTGCTAATTCCTTGCTGGTAGAGGGTTCTGGTGAAACAGATCAGTTGATGAAGTAGTCTTGAAGAAATCATCAAGCTTCAGATGCCTTACACCTTAGTGCTGCTTCCTTATTACTGTAGATCGAAATTCTCTAAAATATTCTTAATAAGGAAGCACATCAGGGTCTGATGATTCAATGTAATGTATGTTGTCATCCATATACATTCAATATAATGTATGATGTCATCCATATGAGATGCAACTGATTCTTCGTCTTTGCCATCATCATCATAGTTCTCTTGTTCTCCATGAAGAACATTTTCTGCAATCTCTACCTCAGAAAAAATTTGATAGCCTGAATCACCTTTGTCATTTTCCAGCCTATGGATAAAGGGGTGGTTGAGGGGGAGAAGACAGAGAGTGGTAATCAATGGACACTGCTCATCGTGGACTAATGTTATTAGTGGAGTCCCTCAGGGTTCAGTATTGGGGCCTTTATTGTTTTCTGTATTTATAAATGATATTGATGATGGTATATCAGGCTTAATGTTCAAGTTTGCAGACGATACGAAGGTTGGCAGGGTTGTCAAGGACACTACTGACACTGTGCTGCTGTAACAGGATTTGGAAAGGTTGAGCAGATGGGCTTCGAGGTGGCAAATGAAGTTTAACATTGACAAATGTAAAGTACTACATATGGGAAACAGCAACCCCAGAGCAACGTATCAACTCTGTGGTACTACACTGACAGTGGTAGAGAATGAAAGGGACCTGGGGGTGGTGGTGCAGGCAGATATGAAGTTCTCTGAGCAGTGCAGACGAGCTGCAAGAGTAGCTCATGGTGTATTGTCAATGATATATAGGAATTTTTCTAGCAGGGATAAGGAGGTGATTATTCCCTTGTATAAGGCAATGGTCAGGCCACACCTAGAGTACTGTATACAGGCCTGGAGGCCTCATTTCAGGAAGGATGTAGAGCTGCTGGAACGAGTACAGAGAAGGGCAACTAGATTGGTGAATGGGACAAAGGGGTTCTCTTACGAAGAAAGGCTTAAGTTTTGCAAATTACAGTGTCTGGAAACTAGGCACCAGCGAGGTGATCTGATAGAGGTGTACAAAGCCTTGAATGGTTTGAGCATGCTCAATGCTGATGGGATTCTTCCTCTAGCTCAGAAAAATCACCTGAGAGGGCATAAATTCAAATTGAGGAAAGACAGATGTAGGATAGATGTGCGGAAATTTGCCTTTAGCCAGCGGGTGGTTGGTGGGTGGAACAGACTTCCATCCCTTGTCGTGGAAGTTGATAGCCTAAATAAGTTTAAGGCTCAGCTGGACAGGTATTTCGAACGAACAGAGGGGTGAAGTGGAAGTGGTTATTTTTATTTATTTATGTTACTTTTTTTTTTTTTTTTTTTTTTTTTGGCTGATGCTGCATAAGCTTGCTTTCTTGCATCAAATGCCTCTACTAATGCTAATGCTTCTCTTGTTCTCCATGAAGAACATTTTCTGCAATCTCTACCTCAGAAAAAATTTGATAGCCTGAATCACCTTTGTCATTTTCCAGCCACTGTTCTACATCATTCTCAGTTGCATTTTTGCCGGCCCTCAGAAGAGTGTCCCAAAAATTAGACTCCTCAACTCCCTCAAAGTCCATTTCAGGTTCTACATCGTGTAACAACTTCTTCCAAGCATTGGCTAAGATGATCATGTTTTCTACGCAGCTGCTAAGTTGAAGATAGCAGATCTGATGTTGTATGCATGTAAATTTTGCAGTGTCCTGGTGCCTCTTGTCTTCTTCTGTTTCTTCCAAAACAACCATCACCTCTTCTAAAAACTTCTTCTTATACATCTTACATGCAACGATTACACCCTGATCCATAGGCTATATCAGTGAAGTATTGTTAGAAGGCAGAAAAACACATTTAATTCTCCCATCCCCGCTAACTAACTTCTCAGCATTAGGGTGAGCAGGTGCATTATCTAGCAGTAAAACAGCATTTATTTCATGAGAAGAAATTTTCAGCACATCTGTCTGATAGCATTGCACATCAGGAATAAAAAATATCCATTGTAAACCAGACAGTTTTTTGAGTGGAAATATATCACCGGTAACTGGTTCGTTAAATCCTTTAAAGCACCAGGTTTTTTTGCCTTACCAACTACCATAGGCTTAAGCCAATGCAAGCCATCAGCATTTGCACAAACTAAAACTGAAATTTGCTCCTTATTTAGCTCACGACCAGGGGTGCTTGTTTCATGCTTGTAAGCCTGGATATTTTCAGCACCCGTACAATAAAAAAAAAGCCCAGTCTCATCAGCATTATAAAGCTGTGACAAAATGAGGCCCTCATTTTTAATGAAGTCATTTACATATTTTCTGAAATCTTCAACTTGTTCTTCATCTGCACCTAAAGATTCACCACAGGTTCTTTTATTAGCAATGCCATGGTGCTTTGGAAAACGCCACAGCCATCCTTTACTCCCCTGAAATTTTAGGCCCTTATGCTTGGCAAGCCGTTCAGCAGCTGACTTTAACTCAACATCTCTAACAACACCATTTGAGTGCTGCTGAAAAAACCACTTATACACTGCTTTCTATAGGTTTTTATCTTCGGCCACTTTCATATGTTTTCTACTACCAGCTGTAGAAGTAGTCTTGGAGCAACCATCTACACCATATTTTAATGCAAACTCCTTAGGGTTTTTTTATTATTTTTTTATTTTTGCGAATGTCTGAAACTGTTTGCTTTTTGACTCTATAAATCTTGCTCACACGTGCAACGGTTATATCACCTTCAAGCCTTTCGGTCAATTCTAACTTTTGTGCAACACTCAAGTTAACAAACTTACGCTTTAGTTCTTTATCCCACGAGGCCATAATGATAAATAAATATTACATGTTTATTTTTAAATGTGTAAAAATCACAATTACGTAAAACGCAAAAACAACCAAAACATAAACAATAGAATAGGACTAACTGCATTGGAAGACTGACAGTGTTGATTTACACTGCTAATCACCCCCCCCCCCCCTCACCCCTCTATTAACTTCCCCCTCACCTAGATGACATAATACCTCAAACCCAACACCGGATACATGATAAGATAATGTTGACTCATTGATCCAACCTTTTAGCATGCTCTATTCGCGAAAAAAAAAAAGGCTCTAAATTTTTCCTTTAGGACAGAAATTTTTTTGTCCCTTAAACCGAAGGCCTACTGTATATATATATATATATATATGTATATATATATATATATATATACATGCACACTTTTATATTATATTAATTCTCCCATATATATATAGCAGAGATAGGGGGTAACTGCTGGTGCCATCTGACAACTAACAGACTATATATATATGCAGTTACAAGGGTTTGAAAATTAAAGACTTAAAGGAAGCCATTGAGAAAATTGACCAAGCACTTGAATATTTTTGTGAGAATGACTATTCGCGATCTTGCATCAAAATTAGACGCAGCAAAGTTAAAGGCAACTGAATGCTACAACACAGTTTTATCTGAAAAAATACGACAAAAAAAAAAGGTGTAACTTCAATAAACTTGACTTAACCTTACATTATAATACAACATGTCTAATAAAATAAAATTTTCATTTTTCAGTTCCTTAAATCCATTTTTTACTATACAGTGAAACTTCTCCTAACGGACATCTCTCTACAACGGACATTTTCAAATTCCCCAACTCACCTCCATTGGTTTTAACGTGTTTGCAGCTTCTGTCTAGCGGACATTCTCTGTAACGGACGCGGACAGGCAATCTGCACTGTTTCGTTTAGATTAGCACTTAATTTGATCTCCCAATAACGGACAGCGGGCGAGCTCATGGCCCTTTTTCTAGGAACGTTTCTTCCACGTATTGCCTCAATCGTGTGTTTATTTTCTGTTTCCGATTCTCTGAATTTTATCAAGGTTTACATCGCGGTTCTAAACCCTTTTTCAAGAATTTTAAGGCACGTGTAAAACTTCTGATGAATTCGGTGTGTGCAGGGAGGGTGGAATATGGTCGGCCTTTCGTCTTTTCAGTTTCAGTTTTGTTCAGTGTCGTGTGAAGTGCACAATGTCTTCTCGTAAACATATAACTTTAAAAGATAGTCGAACTCATTAATGCGTATGATCGGCAAAAAAATAGTGTACGCAATCTCGCTGTAAAATTCAAAATCGGGAAGATGCAGGTAAGCGACATCCTAAAGAAAAAAAATGAACTGCTCAAACAATGTTGGCAACATGTAAATGATCAGGGTCAAAAATCATTCCCAAAAACTGTTGGACTTCAAATTTGTCGCGCACGTGCTAAAAAAATTCCCATTAATGGGCCTATTATTAGGAAAAAGGCTTTGGAGGTTGCGAAATCTATGGGAGTAAATGAGTTCAAAGCTTCTGTGGGATGGCTAGACAAGTTCAAAACTCGGCATAAAATTTCTTGGAAAACCGTAAGTGGTGAAGGTGGATCTGTTGATACTGGGGTTGTAACAGAGTGGACCGTCAAATTGAAAGATTTATGTCGTGATTTTGAAGCTAAGGATATTTACAACTGTGACGAAACAGGGTTGTTTTTTTAAAGCTCTTCCTGAAAACACAGAGTCTAAAAAATGAAGTGCCAGGGCAGAAAAATTTCCAAGGAACGCTTGACTGTACTATTGTGTACAAATATGCTGGGAGACTTTGAACAACCTCTTGTTATAGGAAACCCACAAAATCCTCGTTGTTTCAAGGGCATAAAGTTGACTCTTTTGGATGTTGACTGGAAGTCTAATAAAAAAAAGCGTGGATGACACAAGATATCATGAGTGAATGGATAAGTCACCTTAACCAAAACATGATTCGTCAAAACAGAAAAATTATTCTTTTCATGGATAATGCTGCATCTCACCCGCACATTGAATTGTCCAACATTCAAATCATTTTTCTGCCACCAAACACATCTGCAGAGTCTCAGCCCTTGGATCAAGGGATAATAAAAAATTTTAAACTTCACTACAGAAAACGTGTTTTAAGACATCTCATTGCAAACATGAACGATGTAACATGTGCGAGTGACCTTGCAAAGAAAATCAGCATCCTAGATGCGATTCATTGGATTTCCTCTTAAGTAAACGCAATTAGAAAACAAACTGTCGTGAACTGTTTTGTAAAGTCTGGCTTCTCAAACGCAAAAATTGAAGTTGTGAACAGCAATGTGGAGCACCAAGAAGAACAAGAACTTCAACATCTATTGATAATGTACGATACTTCCGCTACAAGTGACCCTGGCTACAAAGACTCAAACCTCACTACGGAAGATGGTGCTCTAGATATCAACGACATTATCATCGATATTTTTCAAGAAGTTCCTCATGAGGATGAAGAAATGGAAGGAGGTCATTCTGTCGAAGAACATAATAACGACAAACTACCGATGAAAATAGAAGAAGCGCTCATACAAATCAATCATTTAAAAATGTTTTTCGCCGCTGAAGAAGATACTGAACGACTTTCGATGGTTTCTTCACCCCAAACAAATGTTGAAAACAAAATTATCAGCCGGAAGAAGGTGCAGAAGAAAATAAATGATTACTGCATGCATTTTTCTTAAGATAAAGTCATAATATGCATAGCACAATTGTATGTATATTATTTACAAAAATATTGTGCAAAATCTGTATATATTTTAATTTAATTTTACATTAAACGTTTAACGATTTTTCTTTCTTTCTTTTTTTTTTCTCCCTCAGACTTCTTGTTAGCGGACACTTCTCTCTAACGGACACATTTTCGTTCCCCATGGCTGTCCGTTAAAGGGAAGTTTCACTGTATATATAAGTACACTGAAAGGACAGAATTCATGAGATACCTGGTTCCTGGGCAACGTGATGCTATCACCTCTCTCGCTAGTGGACGAATCCACCGCTTGGCAGATATATAGGTACACTGCATTCACATAGACAGTAATTCAATATCAGTATGGATAAACGTGAATTAACTGACTTTGAAAGAGGGATTATAGTGGGTGCCCAACACATGGGTCACTATTGTGGAGGCGGTACAGAAATCGCACTATCTACGTTTGACAGTATCAAGAGTGTTTCTGGAATAACATCTTATCATGGGCAGCGCTATGGGTGGAGAAAGGTTGTGGATGAACGTGGCTTTCGACGTCTGACTCGCATTGTTTCAGCTCCCTTAACCTACTGCGGCTAATGATCACCTGATGGTCATCTTCATTAGCCGCAGTAGGTTAAGGGAGCTGCCGACCCACCAGAGTCCCATTGCTAACCACGACACAGGACTCTACACCTCAGCTTGGATGAAAGAACATCAGCACTGGACCTTGGATGATTGGAGATGGGTCTCCTTGTCCTGTGAGTCCCCTTTCCAGTTATTTCGAGCGGATGGGAGGGTGCATATCTGGTGGAAACTGCACGAAGTTATGGCACCCATCATGTCAACAAGGAACTGTTCAGGCAGATGGATGATTGGTTAATGTCTGGGGCATGTTAAACTGGCACGCTTTGGGACCTCTGCTACATCTAGGCACGTCTCTGAACTGTCCAGATTAAGTGTCTATCCTTGCAGACTATCTGCATCCCTTCATGGTTATCATGCACCCACAGAGCTGTGGTGACAGAACAGGGTTCAAAGAGCATTCCACAGTTTACCACATTGGAATGGCCTTCCTGTTCGGCGGACATGAACCCTGTGGAGCATCTTTGGAATGCTGTGCAAAGGTCCATTCGAGCTTTAGATCCTCCATCTAAGAATGTGACAGAAAAGTACCTGAAAAATAAAAGCAGATTACATAAAGTTTTAATAAAATTAAATGAAAAAAGTATAAATGGTACTTGATGCTGTAGGTCCTAAGATTTCAAAAAAAAAAAAGTGCATTAAAATATAATACTCTCTCAATGCATCAGAATTGCCACTATATGTAATAACAACAATCTCTTTTTAGACAATATCAAATTACTCCATTATAAGCTTCTTGCTAATAGTTTCCTTTCAGCCTTCCTTTACCATCATTTTAGGAGAGTACCGAATATCATAGGCACCTCTGTAGCGTGGGCAGAAGCAGCACACGCTTCTTGATTAGACCGGAGTTCTAGCCTGTGACCACCAAATACGGAGGATGCGGAAAGGTCAGAGAATGACCACCACATATCCCCGGAGCGATATGGCCTTAGTTGCTAATGCTCCTTAAAAAAAAAAAAAAAACAACCACCACCAAACCAACTGAATATCATGAAATTTAAAAAAAACTTGACAATATTGATATTAACAATGTAATTGCCGGTTGGTATCTATTTAAATTCAGGCTTGTACATAATGTATAGTCATATATGCCCTAGCCTATGTCGTGTTGACTTGGGATTGGCTAACTTTGGGGGTATTATGTTTTGCTTGTCATATCTTGCTAACTGTTTTGCTATCTTTATTTTTATTTTTCTTGTTGACATTGTTCAGTTTCATATTGGTAAAAATAATACCTTTAATAACTTAAACACATGAGGCGTTGTATGTCCAGTCCTGTGTCGGGGGACCTACTTTTGGTTCGGGTTACGCACTCCCAGACTGCCCGAGCACTACATCTTATATCGTGCATGATTTGGCTGGCCGAAATATTCGAGATACTATTTTTCTTCTTCTACAACACAAAGTTTAGTCTTTTTAACACTACTTTGTTAGTTCTTGATTTCTTCCCTTTGCTCCTTGGACTCACGGGAGGTCCTCACCTACTGGAGATGTGCAAATGTATCCCCAATTCACAAAGGGTGGCATGGGTAATTACAGACCTGTTAGTCTAACTTCTGTTCCTGGGAAAATAATGGAGTCACCGGTTAAACAAGCATTGCAGGACAAAGCATGGCCAATTTAATTGGATGCTATGATCTGATCATAAAGGAACTAGATGCAAAAAAATAATTTTGATATCATATACAGTAATACCCCGAAGTTACGCGATAGGTGGGTCCGACGAAAATCGCGTAAGTCGAATTCGCGTAAGTCGGGGTACAAATTTGCATATAAATACATATAAATTTTACTTAATTGGGACCAAGGACTAACAAAAACACTAGTTTAGAAGAAAAATATTAATAAAATTGCAGTTCTTTATACATATTAATACAAAATATGTATTAAAAAAACAAATGACTTACGTTAAAAAGTTATTTCGATGTCGATGGCTTCATAAAATCTAACAAATTCGTCTGACGACACAGCGCCTTCTTTTTTTCACGCAGAATTTCTTCGTAGCAAGCTAATAATTTTTTTTATTCCTTGCTTTGTAGCTATAACGCGTTCTTCGTTGGAGTCTATGTTTTCTAAAATTTTTAAGCCCTTTACAATTGAGCCATTTTCAATTTTCAAACTGTCAAGTTTGCAATTGTCATGTGCTTTTCGCCGTTGCTTCATTTAGGCCTGTAGCACGTGCAATATCACATGGTCTTTCATTTCGCTCAAAGCGTTTCACAATTTCATATTTTTTCTCAATCGACAGAGGCCGACTGGCCATAAGCCTTACCGGGGCCAGTGTAACCCCGGTGGGCCAGTGCGATTTTGGCCATAAACCATAGTATGAGGCCACTATAAATTTTCCCGGGTAAGAATTTTTGACCCAGTCCGCCTCTGTTTATCGATAATTGCTTTTCTTTTTCTCTCTGAATCTGCAGTGTCTTCACCAGGACGCTTCCTTTTCACACCTTTTAATTAAGTATTTTACTCATTTTTAGGGAATAAAGCGCAATTACAAAACGAGGAGCCACATTGACAAAGCTGCGCGCATGTAGCAACTGAATAAACAACACCATAAAGGCAGAGATACACTATTAACACCTCACATTTCTAGGGGTTACTACCATAAAACAATAAAAATCCAGTTGCGTTTCTGCTAGTGAAATCTGTTATAAACTGGTAGTAAACTCGATCTAATTGTATTTGCGATTATACCGATAGCTGGAATTGTGTTGGTTTTTACGTTATTATGGTGGAATGTGTTTCCCCTTCACTGATATATAAAAAACATAAAAGCAGCAAAGTTAAATTTTGTTCATCTTTCGCTCTCATTCTCCGCCGTCGCACCGTATATCGATAACATATGAAAAACGACCTTGAAGATAGTGGGCGGCAGCGTTGCCAAACGAAAAAATCAAGAACCGCGTAACTCCGAGTTCGCGTAAGTCGGGGTAGCGTAAGTCGGGGTATTACTGTACTTGAATTTTAGGTAAGCTTTTGATACTGTTCTACATGTAAGACTACTGCACAAACTGGAGCACTATGTCATTAAGGGCAAGTGGCTGCTATGGATAAAACGATGGTTGAGTGGGAGAAGACAAAGAGTAATAATTGATGGATGCTGCTCTTCATGGACTAATGTTATTAGTGGAGTCCCCCAGAGTTTGTTCTTGGGCCCATTGTTGTTTTCTTTATTTATCAATGATATTGATGAAGGTATATCGAGCTTAAAGTCGAAGTTTGCAGAATACGAAGGGTGGCGGGGTTGTTAATGGCAGTAATGACAATATGCTACTGCAACGGGATCTAGAAAAGATGGGCTTGAGAGGTGGCAACTGAAGTTTAACGTTGACAAATGCAAAGTACTGCATATGGGTAGCAGTAACCCCAGAGTAACGTATTAACTGTGCAGTCAGATATGAAGTTTTCTGAGCAGTGCAGACAGTCTGCCAGAGCAGTTCGTGGTGCCTTGTTGGTGATATACTGGAATTTTGCTAGCAGGGATAAGGAGGTGATTTTCCCTTTGTATAAGGCGATGGTCAGGCCACACCTTGAAAAAAAAAAATTTGTGCCAAGAAAGGCTTAAGTTCTGTGATGCAGCAACTGGAGACTAGGCACCTGTGAGGTGATCTGATTGAGGTGTGTAAGGGTTTGAGTAGGCTCAGTGCTGATAAGATGCTTTCCTCTTGCTCAGATTATGCACCCGAGGGGATATAAATTCAAATTGAGGAAAGGTAGTTGTAGAATTCATGTGTGGAAATTTGCCTTTAGCAAAGCATGTTGTTGATCACCGAAACAAACTACCATATATTGTTGGGAAGGGAAGTTGATAGCTTAAATAAATTCAAGGAAGACCTGGACAGACTTTTGGAGCGAATGGATTTGTGAAATGGGAAGTGTTTTTTTATTCTTGGCTGATGCTGTATAAACTTGCATGATATACCTCTACTAATGCTAATATTCTGAAAAGTTCGTTGAGTTGATAAGTAAGCATAAAATTTTTCAGCCTACTTGCATGATGTGAATTCAGTTCTACAACTTTATGTATATCCTGCATAACAAAAGCTAAATATAATTGCTGCAGAGTTTCCATTCATTGTTATTGGTGACAGTGTAGCTGTATCTTTGTCAAAAGTTTCATGTTATTTGTGAGAACATATGAAATAACAAAACATGAAATTCTCTGGTCAGGTACATTCTGCAAGAGTAAATTTAAAATATTGAGTTCCAAAATGAATTTTTCAGTCACCACTGCAAAATTCGTTTTGGCGCCTAGTATTTTGAGCTTAATTTTGTGAAACTGAGGTTGACCACAGAATTGTTGTTTCATGATCTCAGTAATAATGGTATGTTGGGGGTAGGGGTGAGAATTTATGAATGGTCATATTATTTCTTTTAATTTTAGGTAGCAACTGATCCAAGTGTGCATACTCTTGTTAGAAAATTCAGAGAATTTTGTTTAATGGTTTAACTTACCTCTCTCTCTCTCTCTCTCTCTCTCTCTCTCTCTCTCTCTCTCTCTCTCTCTCTGTGTGTGTGTGGTGTGTGTGTGTGTGTGTGTGTTTTATGTGCAGATTATATGACATGATAATTATGATAATGTCGTGTACTTTTGTGTGTCTGCCCTCCATAAGGTTTTTGAGTATCACATTTCTTTTATTCGTTAGAAATTACCGAGATGTTACCTGGTATTCTAAATCAGTTAGGTGCTGAGAGTCTGACACATCTCAAGAGACTGGCAACTATTCAAAGCTCAACAGGTGCGTATATTATTTAATTTTGATTTTGAAATTAAGTATAGTTAAAAGGGGAAAAAAAAAAAGCTTAATACTTACAATTGGTATTTTTCTTTTAAATTTCTCTATCCATAAGTTGTGTGTATTTGTATTTCCTTGCTGTGAAGTATTGTATTGTACAAAGATTAATTTCTTTCTACAATACACTGCTCTCTCTCTCTCTCTCTCTCTTTTTTTTTTTTTTTTTTCGTGTGTGTGTGTGTGTCTCATAATTTAATTATATCAAAATATGACAATTTTATTAATTTTTTTAGTTTATTACCAATCCAAGTTAGTATATTATGTTAATTCAAATAACATTTAGTCAGTTTATATGCATAACTAATTATCATGGTTATATACTTAATTATGGTAATAATATTTGCACAAAAGTCCATTTATTATTATTATTATTATGAAGGAGATGCTGTCTGTTATGGGGCAGTTAGCCCTTCTGCTTGGCAAAAATTCATAATTGCTTCACAGGGCTTTAAATCAGATAAAGTTGCTTGGTATACCTGACCAGGAGGAAAAAAGGTATTAAGAATATTTTCTGGATGTCGGTAATTAATTAAAATTAAAATTTAGTTTTATTTTAATTACAGCAGGACCTTGTTATAATGCAGTTCCCTCTACGCTATTACGCTGTCACAACTCACTATAGTGCTCTTTTAACCACCACACATTAAATTTTTGGCATATTTAATGAAAACGTTTTATCTGCTGTAGTCGATAGCTTGAAAATGAATAGCAAAACAGCATTAAAAAGTTTCCCACTCTCAATGAAATTTTCTTCCACGCTAATTTAATTGCACTATGGTGGCTTGTTACATAGTTCCGAGATCAACATTTTAAAAAATTATCCAAGTATATTGCTTGCAATTGCGTTATATGCATTTATCTGAAGTCTAGCCATCACTCAGTACAGTGTTAGGTAATGGACAGTTTACTCGAACATATAATAATTAATGCAACACGATTACATTTTCAAAGATGAATAATGGCGGATACGAAATAAAAAGCAACGTCTGGATGTGGTACGAAGCCTACTAAGGTAAGAAAAAGACTGAATTTGAAAATTAAATTATATATTTTGAAACAAATAGATTCCTTTCAATGACAAGTGGATGTGTTCGATCATTTAGGACTGTCAGATTCAACTGTGAGAAAGCCAGCTGTTCCACTGCAAGCAACTAAATTGGTTATGGCTAGGCCCTATTATAATTGAAATAGAGAGACTTCTAAATAATTTTATTGAAGATAATATCCGACACACAATCCCGTTAAGTTAAATATTATTAAATAAAAAGCGATTAGCCTATATGATGATCTGAAGAAAGCTCACCTTAAAAAAAAATAAAAATAAAAATGTGGAACGATTTAAAGCTAGTTAGGGCTGGTTCGATAGATTTAAAATTCAGGGAGAAGCCATAAGTTCAAATCAAGAAGGAGGAGTCAACTTTCAAAAAAAGGAACTTAAAATTATTGAAGAGAGGTGTTATACTTTTCAACAAGTTTTTGAATGCCTAAAAGAAGTTTCATATCAAAAGAAAGAGAAAAAAACATGCCAGGCTTCAAAGCGGCAAAGGATCGGTTGACTTAATTGTTGAGTGGTAATGCTGTGGGGAATTTTAAAGTAAAACCCCTTTTAGTTTACTAGGAAGAGGGCCAAAGTACATCCCAAAATTGATCAAAGATACGAAAACTCAACAGCCCAGGGCCATCGGATTAATAGATTCATGATTTTAATTGGCATTTTAAGTTTAATTTTGATATGTAATGTAGTTACTTACCACATAATTATATACAAATGTAACGGAGAATATTTTATATGTACAGATTTTTAGTATTAAATATTTTGCCCGATTTGGCTTCTTTTCACTGCCGTTTATTATTTGTGAGTTGTGGTGGTATAGGCTGTGACTCACAAATACATGTCACATTACAGGAATACGGCACTCACTTAGCGCTGATTCACTGAGCACTCTGTTTTTCCAGAACGAATTATCAGCATTAAGCGGGGGGGGGGGGGTCACCTGTATTTATATTATAAATACGAACAATAGATTTATAAATATTTTTATTATTTATTTTATTAAAATGAAAATTAATTGATACTATTAATATTTTATTGTACAGCAATACCTCGCTTAGCATGGCTTCAAACTGCACGGGTTTCACTATAACACGGTTTTCAATTAAGTTTAAGTCGAAAATTTGCTGTACATATTAATACTCATTCAATAGCCTAGACACATACTCTACGTATATGCTGCAGTGCCAACTCTATTGTCTCACGTGCACATATGCGAATAGCTCCCCTCGGGCAGTCAGTGGCAACGTGCAACAGTGTTCAGTATTCTTAATTCCATCCTGATGAGACGACATGATAGCTTTTCAAGCTTTTCATTTCATAATTTATTTTTACCCCTTTAAATACGATCGAAAATATATTTGCATATTGGCTAGAAATCACTGCCAACAACGTGCATTCTGCTTGGCAGCGTGATTTGCCCCATTTGGCAAATAATTTCACTGGTTTTGAATCACACATTCAGACAATTACCGAAGACACTGTGAAGATCGGTAAAGACTTGGGATTCGAAACTTTGGACACTGCCAATGTACGTAACTGCATTGACTTGCATGCAAATAACTTAGATGATGCAACTGTCCTTGAAATTGATGAATAAACTGCATATGAAGAAAAGGAAAACAATTCTGAAGTGGCACCAAAAGAATTTTCAGCAGAAGAATTGGAGAAGTTTTTTTTTTGGGGATTGACATGGCCGGTGATGCGATTATAAATGGAGATCCAGATGTTGAACATAGCATCAAAATACGACAAATTTTACAAGACTGGATTCGATGCTACAAAGACTTGTGCACCGGAAAAAGAAGAGACAACTTCACCAGACTTTTTATTGAAATACCTAAATAAACAATAAAGCTTTTTTCTCATCTCTCATGTTTCCTTTTCATTAATACAATTTTTGTAATATTTTTTAATTCACATCCTTTTAATTGGCTATCAAGCACAAATTGTTCATAGATTTGTTATAATTTGTTTATAGACCTTCTCTGGTATGCATTCAATTAAAACCCATTATAATTATACCTCAATCAGCACAGCTTCACATAACACGGAACCTTTTCAGTACCAATTATCAGTGCTATGCGGGGTATTGCTGTATATGTATCTTTCTATACGTTAAAATAATTTTCCTCCTAGTAATATTTATTCAGCCAGCGGGAGAAGAGAGATGCGGGTTACATGGTAATATGTAACAAATACTAAAATACGTAACAGAAGCTTGTTTTACTGTGGTAAAACAAGCTTCTGTTAAAACAAGTTTTCTGTTTGTGTGGTCACATGTTATGTTTATCTAATGTGACCACAAGGTACTATTCTTGATTTCCATATGTAACGTATTTATGTATTCATAGCGGAGGAAGAGACACACACACAGTGTCAAAAGTTTCTGTGAGTATTTTATTTTACTTTATCAAAAGAAGCGAGTGCAGCAAGCAGGGGGTGAAGCCCCCCTAGTAATACATTAAAATAAAAAATAAATTGAAAAAATGAAAAATTCATAGTATAATTTGTTTTATGAATTTTTTTAGTAAGTTGCAGTGCAGAAAAAGGGCATCAGTAGTTTCCAGCTTCAGCTGTATTCTTTTTTCTAGGATTAGAAATTCAGATTGAAAAACTTTTGCTTGCTGCACTGGCACTATTGTCAAGAAAGGCAAGATTTACCCCCCCCCCCCATATATCTCCAACACATGGGGATAAATGTACTTTGCAAAGACCAGACAAAACTGTATGCCCTAAAATGTTACCTGCTGTATTGACCTGGATGATACTGTATAATATGCACAGGGCACATCATCAGCCAAACCTACAGTTGGCATTCACAGTGGGAAGTACACCCACTGTTTATCCCCCCCCCCCTCAATTTCAGCTCCGATTTTTCTTGATAATTTATCCATTTTTTTCCTCTCCCTTAAATGAGTACTCTATTCTTTTAATCTTAATTGTATATTCAATTGTTTTATATCTTCAATACCATTATCTTTATATCCTGGGATTTGGCACATCATACCCCAAGGTGCGAATGCACCATAAAAATTCAAATCAAGTATACACTTCGTATGGGTTCGAGCCCGTCACCACTGAATACGGAGGATGCGGAAAAGTCAGGAAATGACCACCACATATTCCCGGAGCAATATGGCCTTAGTTGCTAATGCTCTTAAAAAAAAAAAAAAAAAAAAAAAAAAAAAACAAATAACAAACACTTCGCAAAAATAATTTTGGTAAAATTAAAAAATGAAAATGAAGATTATTTTGTATGTACAATGAAATCACCACAGTGAATGCAACCCTAAGTTTGTTCTTTTAAGCTGTAATTTTTTTGGAAACTTTGAATGATATTCTTCTTTCTGTTTTGTGCAGAGAGATTTCATTTTTAGTGTCTATTCAGTTTCTGATTGCAAGCACTAAGTACAAATTTCATAATCAAAAGCGTATAATATATAGTAACATAATAACGACATGATCAGAGATAATGCAGACATCGAACAAGAACATCTCCAAGTTTTGTATTTTCATTCATAAACTGGAACCCCCATTCAGCTGCAAACCGAAAAATTTTTGAACACCTGACCGCAGTGCAGGTAACCCGACCCGATGCAGGACTCTAGTCTAAATTAATCAGTAATCAGCTTTTGACGCCTCCATAGCCAGGTGAGCAGGAGCAGCACACGCTTCTTGATTAAACCAGGGTTCGAGCCTATGACCACCGCATATCCCAGAGCAATATGGCCTTAGTTGCTAATGCTCCTAAAAACCAAATAACAACAACAACAATTAGATTTTTGTTGGGCTTGTTAAATGTCATTTTAAGTGTTCGGTCTACAATAGGTCTGGTTTGGGCATGCTTCTCTAATATGGATGTTAGTGGTATTATCAGTGTATAGGATGACTTTTATCTCTTCTTTTTCCACGTTTTCCCTCCTATCTTGGGTTTATTATTGGGGTTCTTGTACAGCACTCGTACACCGTCTGTCATATTCCTTTATTAGCACTTCACTTAGTAAAATTTATACTGTATATATAATAATAAAATAACACTTATACCACGTGACAATTTTTAACAAATAAGTTTGGTTAAACTCATGTAATACAAGCTGAATACTACACTAATTTGATAGTAGGTGACTTTTCAGGATTCTTGCCGAACACCGTCTTCAGACTATAATTGATACACTTTGGAGGAACCAGACTTCTTACTTCCTGCACTGTAATACAAACAATGTTGTCTGTATTACAGTATACTGCACACTAGTTATTTCTGGCTGCTATATCTTTCTTTGATGTCAACCTCGCCTAATTTTGTCTGCAGTAGTTTGGCTGCCCCATAGGCCTAGGAAAACAATATTTTGTGACCCTTTCTTGCATGTCCATTAATATATCAGTGACCTCTAGGTCACACAGATATTCCATTTTGAATTGCTTCAAGTAATATCTTCATGTTACTGTTTGTCTCCTTTGGATGATCAGAGTGGGCAGTGGGGATGGATGGCTTTAGGTTCCTGTTATGCAAGAGAAAACCTTTCGGGCTTCATTGTGAGGGGTCGATCATTCAAATGTAATGTGTACTTGTGGCAATCCCTTAAACACTTGCTTGTCATCAAGGCAGTATTGGAGCAGACTGTTTACTGTAAAGAATATCCCTCCCTTGTGATATTGAGACCTACTCTTCTTATCCAACTGTTACTTCAGTTTCGAGGAAAGAAGTTCAGCTTTATTTTTGGAAAGGGCTGTCTACAATGAGGTCATTCAACTCACTTTGGTTAACGAGCTCTGGCTCTGATGTCTCTTTTTCAGTTGTGTACTCAGGATTCACTAAAGATCTCCTCCACACCTTTATCACATTGTGTTCTATGTTCTGAAGAATGTAGTCCATGCAGTTGAGGTACTAGACTTAGCATACTGTCATTGTGAGGATTGGTCTCTTTACTGAGAATCCATTTATATTCACATTATAAAAGTAACATTTACTATTGTAGTCTTTTGGCTCCTTCTATGCAATGGGTATAGCAAATTGCCTAGACTTTTTATATATATATATATATTCAGATGGTTATATCAATATGAATATATAAACAACAATGAATAAATAATAATTGTATTTATGTGGGTTGGCTGAATAGGTATATGAGTGTTATGATTTCAAGGGTTTAGTGTCAAACAGTGTTAACTACAAAATCATTTTGTAGTTGATGTTTTTGTAATTGACCAAAAAAAAGTCATTTAACATTTTCTTGGTTTACCAGAAATGTACTTACAGCCTAATACAGTTCCATGATATGATATGCATTGTTATTTGTATAAAGTAAATAAAGTTATCACAAAAAAAAATGCAATTTAGTAGTTAACATTGTTTGACACTAAACTCTCGATTAGTCACATCATGTTCATGTAATGTGTCTCATCACAAAAACTAGACGTACTAGAGAAAAACTGAAAACAGATTTGGAATCAGTGTTCAAAGGCATATCTTGTACTTGTACACCTTGTCCACATGTATATATTTTCTTTTCTGACAAAAAAATAATGGTTTATTTCTATTATTGAAGTGGGATGTATTCTCATTGTGCCTATCCTGCTTGTATTATAGTATAAAAGAAGAGATACAGACCATTAACTTCTTGATGGCCTCTGGTTTTGGCAGTAAAAGGAATTTTGTTTTAATAATGGATAAGATATTTTTATAGTAAGTTATGCATGTTGAATTTATGCGTTTTGCATCTACACTTTGCTGCCACGTTATTAGGTACACCCCTGCTGTGCACACAGTCTGTCCCACAACGTTGCAAGTCACATGACCACGGTTATGGATATAAATGCAGCAGAACAACCTTTCTAGTATCAGTTAAGTGTACAAACCATAGCAAGAATGGGAAAAATGAGTGATCTAATGGACTTCGAATGTGGCATGGTAGTAGGTGCAAGTGGTAGTAGGTTTTTTTTTTTTTTTTTTATGAAAACCCCAAACACGAAAGGTATCAAAACCTATAGTACTTAGTACAGTGCATGGGTTGAAGGAGAAGTATGGGGGAGGGAGTGGGGGGTGCTGGAAATTTTGCTCTAGAGACTAAACATGGGTTTCACCACTTCAAGCCTCCAATAAGCAAAGTGGTGGTATTTCACCGGTTGATGAAAATCATTGGACAAAGTATCTGTGAAACGGCAGTTCTCCTGAACTGTTCAAGCACCACAGTTTCAAGCGTGTATCAAGAATGGTGCAACGAATAGAAAACATCCTCTCAGTGGCACTCCTGTGGAAGAAAATCACGTCAGAGGAGGATGGCTAGAACAACTACAGAAATTGAAGACTTAAAATTGCTTTTAAATGTATTCATAGAAAATGAAATTAAAATAGAATTCTAAAAGAATGGTTTCATTTAAAATTTTTAGAGAGTCTTATGTCCTTGATTTACATGTACTGGCATACATTAATGGGCAGGTTATGTTTTTCAGGTGCCAGCACAGAACAGACGAACACTGCAATTGAAGAAGAGGAGGAAGAAGTTCCAGGTAAATTACCAAAATTTAATCTATAATTTTGCATTGTGATTTTAAAAGTTTTATTTATTGTGGCATACGAAAAGGTTTTGCAACTAAGTAAATTTCTTTAACGCAAAATTTTAAAATCAACTGAGTATTTGTTATTTACAGAAAATTGTGAAGAGTATAATGAAAGCCTTGACTACCTGCAGGTAGGATGAGCAAGCAGAATGCTCTATTATAGGGATTTCAGTTTGCCCATTATAGATTGAAGTGCAAGAGAAACTCACTAGGGGGGTAGTGATATTTTTAATCGCTAGATAATTTGGAGCAATAAGTGATTATTGTGTGCTGATTTTTTAGGAAATTAAATTTTTTGCTGTAAGCAGATATTTAAAAATTGAGGGGGGGGGGGAATTACTGCATTAAAAAATTCTGTGAGCAAAAATGATGAATATGGACTAAAACTAGTAAACGATCTAATTAACCATAATGAAAATGAAATGCTCTAAACCAGCGATTCCCAACCTTTTTGACCCGCAGAGCCCTTTTTAGAATCAATTTCTATGGAGGAGCCCTTTAGGCTTACCCTATGTTTTCAAGATAATGGTATGTAAGAAGCTTCGAGTGGATTCCAGGAATTCTAGAAGGGTTGAGAATGGGCAAAAAACTTTTCGAATGTACAGTTCCAAGAAATCACACAGATATTCAGTTCCAGGAAGGGTCGTTGAAACACGGCATGCAACAGAATGTGCACGACATGCCAGTGCTCCACTCTGCCTTGTCATCTGTTCATCTCGTACTACAATAATTTTGAAGCTAATAGCAGCAAAATGACTGAACGTCGTCTACTATAGAATGCCCAAAGTTCAACTTGGCAAAATTTTATTCAGAATGTTATTTCTAGTTTTATAATTTGTTTCTAATTCTTTGATTTCATTCAATTTTTAGCTATTTTATTTTCCTGAAGCGGCCGCGGAGCCCTAAGGGCTCCGCAGAGCGTAGGTTGGGAACCACTGCTCTAAACAAAGCCATTTATATTCATTTTTATTAAAAGTTAATTATGTGTTCACTAAAAGTTGTGTTGTTTATTAAAATGAATTGAAACATTACAATAATAATAATAATAAAATTCTGAGTGAGCAGATAGTGAATTTCATTTTTCCGAATTATTGAAACTGGCTACACAGAACTCAGCAAAGTGGACACTTTCTTCTGATCCAGTAATGTCCACTTGAGAGTTTCACTGTACACAGCTGAAACTCCCGATGTTGGCAATGTTTTTTAATTATCGCAGAATTAGGTAGGAAAAATTCACGATTAAGTTAAACCTAATTATATTGCATGCATTGATTGACATATGTCATAAATAGTTATTGATTGATAGCAAGCTGGTTTTATTTTTGTCCAATTGGTAATGCTCTAGCTTCACATTTCAGCATTTGTGCTTATTGCAGTTTTATAAATTTGAAATCTGTATTTTAATTTTATTTTTTCCCCCCAGCAGAATTAATAAAAGTACTTTTTTTTTGTCGAAAATAAACATAGAAACATTTAGTTATTTTTCATTAAAAACAAAAGAATTGCATCTAATAAGTAGGTTTCTCTTTTCATAATTATTTTTGCAAATGTGACTATCGTTCTGACATTTTTTATTGCATTTCATTATAACAAAATTTCCTTGTAATTTTCTTATTGTGGTCACCTGTATGACTTTGTTATACTGACATTTCACTGTATCTGGCCTTTAGATTTTAGGATAACTATTTTGATTGTGTGCGCACGCACAAACCTTTTGGTATATGAACTGCAGATGTTTTCTAATTACTGTTTTATTATTTTCCAGATTTGGTAGAAAACTTTGACGAACCATCAAAATCAGAAGGAGTGTAGCCATGGTTTGTAATGTGCAAAGGGAATAAAACTTTCAAAGTTTTCTTCTGGATGGTTAATCACTGTTTGATGGATGATGCAGACCACATCGCTATGCATTGGCATGTAAACCTTGATAAATTGTAGTAAACAGTTTGTACATTAAGTGTTACTGTTTGGCTTTAACAGTAATTATTGGACATAAAGTCCATTACTAAAGCTTAAAATTAAAAAAAAAAAAAAAAAAAAAAAAAGAAAAAATCTGGGTTTTTTTTTTTTTTTTTTTTGTGTGTATTTAATTAAACATCAGTTTCATGTTTATTGGTGGCAACATAAGATTGAATTGAAGTAACCACATGCAATAATTTCTTTGTTCTTGTCTCAATTTTTAAATTATTTTCATTCATTACTAGAAAGTTATTTTAAATGTAAATAAATGAATGAGAAAATCTGGGATATTCCTCGTAATAGACATAAGCATCAAAAACCACTACAGTTCATACAAGAATTATTTTAGAAATGTGAAATCCTGCTTACATAATGTTTGAATCCCGCCCCTGAGTTTGAATGTTTTGTAATACAGGTTGTTCAACATAATTTTGTGACTCAAAGTATGTCAGATAATTATTGGGGAAGTTGGGGGCAGTATTCAAATAGACCCTGTAAACTGCAATGCACTTTATCTAATGGTGCTTGGGGATAATTTTATACTACACAAAAAAATAAAATATTTAAATAAATAAATCATTGTTCTTCTCTGCAGTCTTATCTGTCACAGACAATCACCTCTTTGTGTAGTTAATGGTCTGATTATAAATTTCACTAAAAAATTATTCCACTCCGAAAGCTACAAATATGTCCATTCATATTTATAGCTTTCATTTATACTTTAGAATCTGCAGATAAGCAGTTTTTAACATTTAATGAAACTGATGATCAGACACTGGGATCAAATAAAGCTTTGCTTTAAAACAGTGTTTTTTATTATGAAAGTTTCACAAAAATGGATAGTACGTGTACATAGTAACGTCGGTTTTATGAAACCGGAATTTTTTTTTTTTTTTTTTTTTCCCCTCTTCAAAGAATTGATATTAACATGCTAATTGTGGATTTATTGAAACAGTTATTTGAATTCTTTAATGATTTTAGGAAATTAATTTAACATTAAGATTAATTTTTTGGAGAAATGCAAATAATAATGTGTGCTTAGACTCAGTTTTAATGCAGTCATGCAAAACTATATCTAGAACCACAAGTTATATCTGATATAGAAATCAACCGATGGTTTGTTAGACTTACTAAGAGTAACACTCAGAATGGAATTATGGTGCAGTAATTGTAAAGACTGCAACAGATGAAATAGAAGTAATTTTGTAGTTCCTCAGTATCTTGTGAGAGAGAATATCAGAATTCCAGTAATATGATTTTTGATCATTTAGACGTGATGACAAATTGGTTTAGAATCAGTGACACTATCCAATTGAAATACATGTTAGCTTCCTGTCAGGAGAACTGAATCGAATAGTATTAATACAGAGAATGGATGTTAAGTGGATTATGCCGACCGGGCTAGCCAGGTGGGTAAAGTGCCTGCCTGGTAACCCAAAGGTCGCAGATTTGAATCCCGCCTCGGGCTTAGATCAGAGTAAAATGCAAAAACTTTGGGAGGTGCAATATGGCCACAAAAGCCGATGCGCCAACAACTAACAAAAAAAAAAAAAAAAAAATTAAGTGGATTAAGTAAACTATGAAAGATAGTATCATGTAATTATTCTGTCAGAACAACATCCTTTATAATGATGTAGACAACAGGAATTTGATAGTATGAACCAGAGCTATAATGCTCAATACGTTCTACATTGATATCAATATTTGTAAAAGAATAAGAGAAGTTTACCTAAATATGATATGTAGTACACTTCTGTATGATACTCTCCAGAAATTAAAACGAAAACAATTAAAAAATCAAAAATCTTACATTACAGTGAGAAATAATTAACAATAATTAAAAATCAAATGAACACAATTAAAAATCAATTTAACACAATTAAAAATTAAGTAAAAAATTAATTTAACGGAAAAAAAATGCAATGTAATATAAGATTTTTGATTTTTTTTTTTTTTTTTTTTTTTTTTTAAATTGTTTTCGTTTTAATTTCTGGAGAGTATCATACAGATGTGTTCTACACATCATATTGAGGTAAACTCCTCTTATTCTTTTACAGACAACAGGAATGTAGAAGAATTATTGGCATTTAAGATGGACTACTACTGAACTTTACAGAACTTGAGAAACAAAAAGGAATTGTGAACATGGATATAGACCTCTTAAGCTGAAAACTGTATAAATAAATGGCATGGTTTTCATTTGGACAATTATGATAGATTGTGAAGGAAGGACTGCCACAGAAATTTAAATTGACAAAATATGAATAAAGAAAATGAATTTGAGAAAAAAATAAAACCTGAATGCAATGATAAAACAAATTTTAGAAAATAATGTCTAACCATCAAGAAGGAAATGTTACCAATGGCAAAAGGAATAAAATAATAAACATTGCTTCTGACTTCTAAAAGATATGGTCAAGAAATATTTAGAACATTGTTTAAGTGAAATTAAATATAGTGTATTTTAAAAGAATAAAATCTTTATAATCCAATATCTTTATCATGTGGGTTATTATAAAGGCCAATATCCATTAAATCCTAGGATTTACCATTCACTTGGGCAAAAGTCTGAGATACCTAAAAAATGTTTCACAGTGGTTTGCTCACTTTTCCTATTTTTAAGCAAGGACATAGGGGGATATATCTCTTATCTCCCCACTCTCAAGGTTTTCTGGATAACACATTCATTGTATTTGGAATATAGTGGTAAAAAAAACAGGACAATTTTTTGGAAAAAGCAGTTTTTTTTAGTCCACACTGCACTAGAAATAAATTTTTAAAATTTTCAGCGAAAATTTATCAGATTTTTACTGACAAAATACACATATTAAAATATAGTCATAGGATTGTTCACCCACTAGAACATGCTCTTAAACAGTAGATTAACCAACATTTTTCTTCTGTGGATTTCTGTTTGGATATTCTGTTAAACATTAATTTATTTTGATCGCTTCAAAATAAGTCAATGTCTGGACTTGGCTGTCAGGATCATTTCCATAGCTTCACCAGAAAAAAGATCTGAACTCAATTTTCATTTTTCTAACCAGGCTGAATATTCTCTCACAAAGACTACTGCTATGAGCAATTTTTAAAGTGCCAGATATGACTTAAAATAATTTATTAAATTTCAAGCTCCTCTGTGCCCTTATCAGTTCTCCAACTAAAGACTACTGTACATTAGTTCTTTCTTCATTCATTATAGTGTCTTTTAAGTTCTCGCACTGGAATTTATGGTGAAAAACATATATTGCATTATCTATTTCTTATATTTAACAACAAGTACTGGAAACTTTACCAGAAAAAAAATTTTTAAATAAAACATTGCCTTTTAATGAAATTTGTGCTACCTTGACATTTATAAGAACATTTTTCAGTAGGGAGATGTTCACTATACAGTTATAGGAAGCATAAATACCCGACAAAACAGAACACACAGAAAACATGGTGTAACTCGTGCAGCTTGCAGTGAAGTGGGAAAAAATTTGGTACGGTTGTACACCATTGAATAACAATGAAACGAGGAGACAGTGAGAAACTTCAGACAGATGTAATGGACATTTATAGGGGTTGTTTAAGAATTAAAGGTCACATTACAGAAGTCAATACAAGATGCTTGAAAGTGTGATCACACGACATGAGTACATTATATGATCCCCTCCAATGGCTAAACAGGCCTTAAAGTGGTGAACCATGCTCGATATAAGATATCAATATTTGTGTCTATAAGATTCTGTGGCAACAAACTATTTTTTCACCAGTGAAGACCTCAGCTCACAGTGACTGGGTCGGCTGTTGACGTGCAATACGATGCCCAAGGGTGTCTAGCACATGTTCAGTTGAATTTGTCTGGTGATCATACTGGTCATGGCAGTTTTTGAATAACTTCAGTTTCAAGATATTCTCCCACCACTTAAGCTATATGTGCAGTGGCATCTTGCATGAAAAGAAAATCTGAGCGAACTACACCCAATAAAAAGTCACACATAGGGTTGTAGAATCTGTTTTCATTACCTCTGCACAGTTATGGTACCCTATCAAAAACAAACATGGAGTCTGTTCATTATTCTGCCCATGAGAACACTGCCTCCACCGTAAATGTCCCTTCTGATGTTGTAGGGATGGTACCACATTCCTCATCTCCAGATGAAATAACTTTTAGAATCTGTTCTTAGGCTAAAATGGGGACTCATCAGAGAACAGAACCTCTACCCTATTTGTCACAACTCCAAGTCATATGTTCATTGCACCAGTATTGATGAGCTCTGCAGTGATTACAAACCACTAGTGCGATACAAACCACTGTCTTCCTTGCATAGTGTCCACCTGAATTGAGCCTTCTTAATAGTCTGGTTGGAAATGTTTTCACCTGTGGCTGCAGCAACCTTAAGAGACAGTTGATGACAGGACATCATAGGGTTTCGTCTTGTTCTTAGATAAAAAAAAAAAAAAGAAAAAAAAGCAGCCTGTTGTGGTTGACATAGCCCTGTAGTGACCTTGGCCAATTCTTGTAATGAAATTGCTTCCATAGAGCCGAGACCACACTGCATGACACATTAAGCCTACATACCACTTTCTCTTGTGACTGCCTGGTTTCAAGTTGTCCAACAGCTTGCCATCTCAAAGATTCATATGAACGATGACTAGTTATCCTGAGTACTGGAGATGTGGCTATCGCACTAAACAAGCCAGAAACGGGAATGAAGTGATATGTTTGCAACCTGTTTTAGGCACGAATAATTTGCATAATGTGCGACTCTGTAAGGTCGATTTCTATTGAATACTTTGAATTTGGATGTCTGTTATATCAAATATTTATCTTTGGCAACACTGCTCACAATAAAATATTCATGAAAAACGTTTTATGTTAATTTTGTCAAGCAAGGTACTTCCTCGGTGAACAAAATCTTTTGTTTTAGACTCTAATATTGGACCGTAGAAATGCCTATCACTAAGTCAGAATCATCCTTCTGGTTTTGTCTGCTATGATAAGCAATTTCCAAAATGAAGTGGAAGATTTTAACTATTGTTAAAATAAATTTGCACATAAAGTTTTCCATCATTTCTGATGAGTGATTTCATTATATGGATACTCTGTACACTGGATTGGAGGGCTACATTCAGATTTTAAAGTGTTATAAAGACTTTTTATAATTTTATGTTTTGCAAAATATGAATATGCAATTTTTTTTTTAAATTTTACAAATGAACATTTGTAAAATAAAAAAAAAAAATCAATTTTAACGTAGTCTATTATTTTGTGAAAAAGAAAGACAAACTCTTCATCACCAACAATATTAAAACTGAGACAGAGATGGATTCTCTGTCAAATCCAGAGAGCATATCATAATGGCATCAGAGTGGTAAAAGTGCGAAATAAACTGAACGTTTTGGGTTTTTACCAAAGTGAATGAAAAATCTTAGGATTTAGCAGAATTCTGGCTCTTATAATAAGTAACATAAACACATAAAAGTATACTTTAACAGAATGATGATAATTTATGTGAATACAGAACAGCTCTGTTCTACTGGAATTATTTGTTTGAATTATTTTAGTTTTTTTACGTTTGTATTTGCTCATTCTGGTCATAGTATTCATACACAGTTTATCATATGTACATAATATTGCCTTTGCAGTTGGCTTTCTTTATGTAATGAACATATGTAAATGTAAAACATTTACATATGTTCATTTTGCAGTGAATTCTTGGTCTGGTTTATAATGCATATCTTTCCTTTTTCATAGTATTAAAAATACGGTCATTTAAATTAGTTGCCCACCACTGCTTAGCTTAGTTGTCTAGTTTCTGAAATGCCATTGGGTGCCTCCGTAGCCAGGTGGGAAGGAGCAACAGTGCGTAGCACACACTTCTTGATTAGACCGGGAATCGAGCCCGTCACCACCAAATACGGAGGATGCAGAAAGGTCAGGGAATGACCACCGCATATCCCCGGAGCAATATGGCCTTAGTTGCCAATGCTCCTTAAAACCAAAACAACAACAACAACCAACTACCATAGGCTTAATAGGCATATCTTGGAATATGAGCTGTTAAACAGTGTGTGGTGGGGAATATCAATGTTTTATATTTGCCCTTTAATCTGTTTGGTGTCTATGTATAGCAATGAATGGTTCATAAGAAAACACCTGCTGGAAAATTTTTAAACAGAAGCGAAGGTCCAGAATGAATGTCAAAAAGGCAAGCTTTGGTAGAAAGTGTGTAAGGAAAACACATCAGTAATTTGTGGACTTAAGAGGACCATGTTAGTATCACTTAATAAGAAATTAAGTGATGTTAATGCCATTTAATAAGAAAGTCACTTCTGCAGCCAGTACAGGGTTATTCATAAAGTTAATATGCTATTAGAGCCAAACACTAATGTCAGTTGTTCACTGATATTGTAATTCGATTTCATCTGTGTCAGCCAAAGGCAATCATTTATGATTTTAAAAGAAATTTGTGTATCCTTCCTAAAAGTCATGAAAATATATTATGTTCCTACTGGGGTATAGAAAACTGAATTTGTCACAGGTGAAGCCACCAAATCATAACATTCAATAATTTTATGTCTACCTTTTCAGTACTGAGCATCATAATGTTACACCAGCCAAAAAAAAAAAAAAGTTAATTTCCTCATTTCTTCCAATAATTTGTCAGAATCTTTCCTTAAATTTATTGAAATTGCCCACCTCCATAACGTTCGGTGGATTCCAACAGTTTAACTGTGGCTGAATGGAAAATTCCACATGTATTCTGTAACTATACTTTCCAATTTCAATTTATTCTCACTTGTTTTATTCAATAGAAGCTAAAGATGTCATCAGCATTTAATTTACCATTTTAAAGCTTATGCACTTCAAATAGGTCACCCAGATGCATAGTTTTTAAAAGACTGCAATCTATAAAACCCCAGCCTTGATAAGAATATCCTTTTGTGCCCAGCTAATTTTGTTGCTCTTTGCACGCTGTATGACAGATCTGTGTCCCTGAAACATTTCCTGACATGTAAGAAATATTCCAGATGTAGCCTAATCCTTACTATATACAACAGAAAAATCACCTCTGTCCCAGTTTGCAAAGTTAGAGTTCCTGTATATTA
Source organism: Mastigoproctus giganteus (assembly GCF_048544385.1). NCBI lineage: Eukaryota > Metazoa > Arthropoda > Arachnida > Uropygi > Thelyphonidae > Mastigoproctus > Mastigoproctus giganteus. The sequence continues at coordinate 114,817,585 of NC_143578.1, read as the reverse complement.
TTGACAGAATTTCATGAGCTGTTCCAGTTTGTTTGCACTATGCAGTTATTGGTAATCCCAGAATACTCAGAGTAGCAGAGTATTCTGGGATTACCAATACCCAAATACAGTACACCTACTACCAACTTATGGAAAGGGTTCTGTTCAGCGAACTTTTATGTAACTTGAGCTTTGCTTTACATAAGTCTGTATTTGCCAAAATGTACATTCAGGAGAAGTCAATGGCCGCTGTCATCTCGCATCTCCACTGCAATAACCCTTCTTATGTATTAATTACATATGTGATTATAATTATTTAATAAATTTCCAAATTCTAGACTTATTTATTGAAATTATTATTTATTATTGAAACACTGATCCTCTCGGAAAACTGACCACAAATTGTTCCCCCCTAGCAAGCTATGAATGTGAATGGTAGCAATATTCCTGAGGTGGTGGTAGTTGGAATTGTGCAACCTATATGGTGCTCCAATTGGTTCTTATGATATTTAAGCAGACAGTAAGATTGGTTATCTGAATTAGGACTCACAGTCCAAAGAATATCTGAGATTAAACAAAAAATATTACGCAAATCCTCGAGTCATTTCAGTTCACTCGAGGCAGCATTTCTGCAGAATATGAAGATTAACTGCTAGTTGAGGAAGACAGAGGGTATAGGCATTACAAAGTCAGCTGAGAAATTCACAGCACAGGTAGAAAGCTGTGGAAATGGCAGTGCAGACCTTTCAACCTTCTTTATGTATGTTACAAGAGAACTGGATAGTTGCCTTTTTCTTAAGAACACTTCACATATCTCTATATATAAAAGGCCAGCATATCATTAACCCCTCAATTCACATTCAAGAATGTTGTGAGATCTTGCCAGTGATGAAATTTAATGGAAGGAAATTGCCATCTCCTCGGTGATGAAGCATCTTGGCTCTTCAGCCATTGTGTGTCGAGCCTCAGCTGTAGTTGCCTGTGCTTCCAGCTCCATCAGGTCTTCATTTGGTAATTCAGCTTCATGGGATTTATTATTATTATTAGCCATATGGTGCGCTTATGCTACACCAGCCAAAAAAAAATTTTTTTTGAGTTACTCTGAGAGATAGGGAAGTAGAAGGAAATCGCCAAGAAAGAGAATGATGATGATATCCAGCTCAGGACCCTGGGTGTGCCAAGCTCATACTCACCAGATGTGAGCTAGCTCTTCCACATTGCTCTGATTACCTCCAGCTGAAACACCCCAATTTTTACAATTTCATCTGCCAAGTCTCTGTACGTTTCATCCTTCTCAAAACCGTTGAAGCCATGTACGAACTGAGGACAAATTTTCCAAACCCCATTCAAACAGTTTTGACAACCTCTTTCCAGGTCCTAGCAATGTTTATGATGCCTTGGTTAACATTGTACAATTTCTAAAAATCTAGTAAAGTCAAACTAGTCTCACATTCAGTTGTTGCTAATGCCTGTGCAAAAGTTATGCATGAATAATATGCTTTGAAATTAAAAATTGCGCCCTGATCCATGGGTTTGATTGGTGGTCATGTTTGGAGGTGGAAACAATTTTTGCATTTGGATGGAATTCAACCTAAATGTGCAAGATGGCCTGAAGCATTATCTAATAAATGCAAAATCTTGAAAGGAATGTCTTTTTCTTTGCAATATTTCTTCACCTCCGGAGAAAAAACTATTTGAAAATACTAATGGTTACCTTAGCCTTGGGATTTGACCAGAAATAAACTGGAAGGGTAGCCTTACTCATGCCCTTAAATGCATGGGGACTTTCCAAGTGGTTTCAGCCTGTAATCACCAGGCGGAAACTACTCATGCTCATGCAGCCCCAACAAAAGCATTAACCTATCTTTTGCTGCCTCGAAACCTGGCATTGTATTTTCCTCTAGGAATATATGTACAGTCCACCATCATCATCCAAAGTAATCCAGTTTCATCGATATTAAATATTTGTTGTCCTGTATGGCCAACTTCATTGATAATTTTTTCTAACAAATCCAGAAAATTTTCAGCTGTTTTTGAATCTACGCTAGGGGCTTTACAGTCACTTTCACAGTGAAATAAATATTGCTTCTATTGACGAAACACAGTCAAAATAAGTAAAGTTTATTAAAAATAAATTAAGTACACAAGTGCTGATAGATAATATAAAATAAACACACTGTGTACTAATTAAAACAAATTATATACAGCCAATAAATGATAAAAGAAAAATAAGCACAGAAGCTTTCAAGGCAATGATCCTCTTTAAATAGCAATTCCTTATATTATGCAGAGGTATAACCTTGTGGATCATGTGGCAAAAAGAAGGAAGGGTAACAAAATGCTGAACTGTAGTACACCGTGGTAACAGTGGCATATGCTGATCCTGTTGTTAACTCATGATGTTAAATAATGGCTTCCAAAATAGGACGTATGCAGGTCCCAGCATTGCGATTAATGGTGGACCTGCCGTAGCTATATGGAGGGCCTCGAACACGAAAGAAGGCGAGAATTGTGGGCATAGTTTGAAAGAGTGGGGTGCATCTTCCTGATGCACCCCACTCTTTCAAAAACTGAATATTCCAAAAACAAATGAAGTTCAATAAATGTTCATTACATCGTAGGACTTACTGTTACCCTGTGGCCACTACCATCTCAACTGCCAATGTATCCATTTATGCGTGTTGAACTATGCACTGATGTTCCGATGTGTACTGTGAATTTTAGTTTGTGGTTCAAGAAAAAGTTTATATAAGGTCGAGTCCCCGAAAGCCGGGGATGCTTGTATCTTGCATTTATAGTCCAACTGCCATTTTCCAGCTAGTGTGTCATTAACCACCATGCCAACTTTTGGATCATCAGCAAACTTAAACTCCCTTCAATAAATATTAAAAACTGATTCTGTGAAATCCACTTATTGCATTAGTCCATGAAGAGCTGTGCCCATTTATAACCACTTTGTCTCCTGTGAGATAACCATTACTTTATCCATGTAGTAACTTGCTGCTTAATGCCACATGCTCCAATTTATCAATGTTTCTTTGCATTCTGTTCCTTTGTAACAAAAATGCAGTAGATAATCAGATTGGTGAGGATGAACACTCTTTAAAAATATCCCTACTGTAATTGTCTTATGTGCCATATGACAAATACATCCAATTATTTTCCACAATACGAAGGTTAGATTTCCAGGTCTGTAATTACCCACTTCACCCGTTGACTTTATGTTTTTATATGTTTAGTGTCCATTGCTACTAATACTACTTTGTTTTCTTCTCTTCCATTCATATGTATGCTACACTCTTCACTGTGTTATTTCCCTGTTTTCCTTGGTTTTGCTGGTATACAACCTTATCTATTACTGAACTATGGGGTTTTTTTTTTTTTTTTTGCATTATAGCCAGTTTTCAGTTACTTCTTTTCTTTACTTCTAAAAGTAAAGGTTTCATAATTATTTTACATTGACCTTTTTATATATTGATAAATTTTAGTTTCACAGTTTATTGCACTGTTCCAATTTCATGGTACTTCTGTCCCCTTCTGTTACAACACATTTTTTACATTTAGATGCTAGCAATTTGTCACTTTATTCACATCAGTGTTAGCTATGTTTTGCATATTTCATTTTTCTACGATTTTCTGGTTATTAGTTTTAGTCACTTATATTTCTAGGTTACATATACTAAGCTCCTTTATTGATGGAAAAAAAACATATGGCACACCTCTGTATAGACAATCCAGTTTAAAAAGTAAGGAAAGAAAGAGGAAAAAAACTTTGCTGAGAACATTAACACGTGCAATAAGTACCCAGAACAATGCATAAGTAAATAATAATGTGAAAAGAATATTAGGCATAGGGTGGAGTGGGGAAGTTGTTTATGGTTTAGATATAATGTAGCATATTTTTTATGCTATTACAGTGCAGTACTCATTTAAGTGTGTATTCAGTGCAATCAGCAATTGTACTGAACATGCACTTAAATGATTAATTGTAAACTCCTTTGACTTATGTGAGCGAGCCAAAGTATAGACAGAACATTTTTTTTTTTTAATTCCTGAGCAGTATCATACATTTTCCCCATCTGACATCCAAATCATAATGGGCTTTGAAAATGAAGAATAAAAATTATTTGCAAATACAGGTTCAAATTGTGTTTTTTTTCTAAAGACTAGTATAAATAGAAATCGAAACAGTTTTATAACTTTGTTCTGCTGCATGTTCTTGTCATTTTCATCATTTGTCATTGCTCTTAGTGTGTGTGTGTGTGTATATATATATATATATATATATATATATATACACACTCAGCCTGTGGGAATTGGTTACTACACCGTGGTATGGACTGTGATGATTTATTTGGTTTCAATATACTTATGTTAACCTTCCACTGCGAGTACAGCATCTGACAGACTCCACTGTAAAATTTTTGTTCTTTTTTAAATTTATAAATGAAATCCTGTGTACTTTTGCGCACAAATATTTGATTATACAGTATTGTTTTCATTTTGTTAAGGTAAAAATTACGAGACAATATTCAATGAGCCAGTTCCCTCTTTGAGATGCCACATTTCTATATTTTAAAAAATATATATTTTATTTATTTATTTTTCCTTAAATTTTTGAAAATTCTAAAAATTAAAGTATAATTACTACTGGTTTCTCTCATTTATTATTTTTTAACTGAGTTTAGTAAGTCCTAATTAATAGATCACCATTTCAAATTAAAAGGTAAAAATTAATTTTTTTATTATTATAACAAATAGGGGTGTCTCATAGACACCACAAGCATCTTTGTTAAATTAAGGATACAAGTGCAAAAGTACTTATATGTACTGCGTGACTTCAATGTGCAGTTAAGATTCACTAATAACACCATATTGTTACATGTGTGTTTATACAATTTAAGTTGGAATCAAAATCAAATGAATGTGTGACTATGGCTAATTTCCTTAGCAGCAGATTCTTGGTGTAATTGAATTTAAAACTCATAACCAGTGATTTGTTGGAGCAGGACCAACAATTCTGAAGTATACACTTGCAAATTTGCTACAAGCAGTTGTAAGTTTCAATGTGAAAATTTCCAAAATAAACAAATTCTAGGATTGATTTGGTGGATAAGTTTAATATTTGTAAATTTAAAAATAGTAAAATTGTTTTTAACATGAATAGAGGAAAGTTGTGGCTGTTTTATTCTTATTTCAATATACTAATTGAAATTTGGGCTCCTTTATTAAGATGGCTATCCAAGCTTTATTGCAACAGTAAGCCAACTGAGAAGTCAGGTTAAGGGTACATAAGTACACATGCTTTGGTGAGTGCAGATCAAGCACGTGGGATTACTGAATACTGTGCTGTTTCTTGTAGTCTGTCTTGTGAACTCCTGACCAGCAGTATAAACAGAAAATTTATTTTAAGTACTCTAATTTTTAAATTATAAAAGCTTTTGTTGTTTTCATACAATTTCATGATCTCGTAGCACATGTCAACTGGGCCAATTAATAAAAAGCTGTCAATCTTTTCAAATCAATTACATGTCATTTAAATCAAAACCCATCAACATCAGTTAAAGAACTTATACTTTCCAAATACAACCACTTCCTCACGTAAGAGTTACATTCTGTGGAACTACATAAGTTGGAATTTTCCTAAAGGCTTATCAGCACTCACAACTATGCATACTGATTTTGATTTGAAGCAAAAAAGAAATGTTCCATGAACATGTAAATAGAATTATTCAATTTTTTTAATCGCATGCACAGTAAAAATTTCAAAGTGTGTGCAGTTACAAAAATTTTACTTCAAACGTGGAAACTAGCAGAATGCTTGAACCTACTGAACCACCCATTCCTTGCCATGAATTTGGCTTGTGGTTCGCTGTACTTATATTTATTTTCATAAATATTTGCTTTTGGTTGAATGGCCATCAGGGGCACTCACTTCTGAATCTAATTTTGATTCCATATTAATAGTGTTTCCACCTTCGATATAGCACCTGAACGCTGTTGTGACCACTGTTGATCTTTTATACATGCACTGTCCTTTAAAATAGTATTTGCTAATTCCCATGCAGTAGGTGACAACCTGACCTTAATCATTTTCATCTCTAAATCAATTGTTTCGTTTCTTAGCAATGCCACCACTTGTATTTTTCGTTGGTTGCTCTCCCTTCATCATTGTATTAAGTAAATAGGAATGGAGAGATTCTGAAAATTTATTTGTTTTTTATATGATTGAAGATTTCAGTGAAGGGGAAGCATTTCACCATAACGTAAAAATCCACACAAATCGGGCATTATCGCAAATGCAATAAGATTGAGTTGACTACCTTTTATAATAGATTTCACTAACAAATGACCCTGAAACTGCAAATTGTTTTTGTTTTTTGGTTGTAACCTCTAGAAATGGGCTTTATAAAAATATCACAAAGGTGTTCAAAATTGTTTCTTATAACTGAACATATAACAACGAAAATAGTGGCATTTGTAAACATGTTGGCTGCATGTTTTGTTTTTGCATCCTTTAGATAAAAATGATTGTGTTGTGCTTATTTCACAAAAATTTATGTAAAATTAGTTTCCATTAAAGAAATGACCTTTTAGAGAGATAGCAAAAATCTCTACTTCTGATGTCTTTCAACAAAGTACCAAGAAAAAAAAGTTATTGTGTTCACATTGCGATATTTTCACAATACAGTAAACCAGTGGTTTTCAACCTTTTTTTAATAATGGCGCCCTTACTCAATTTTTTGTCTGTTAGATCTGATTCTCTCTCTGTATATATATAGATATACACATACCGGGTGTCTCAAAAATATTGGTACAAAGTTTGGGGGTAGGTAACATCTAAAGGAATGTGAATCGCATAGGAACCCGTAAACATCACAGGAAAGTGGTAGCAGAGGCACAAGAAGCAGAAATGACACAAGACAGTAATTAGTGGCAAACATTTATTTGACAATATTAATGGAATGTGAGATGGATGCATTTCATAATGTTACAACAGATGCTCGAAGGTTCCACCATGGGACGCAATGAATGCGTGACACCGATGCAGCATGGATCGGTGGACACGGTTGAACACACCTGGGGTTTCTTTGAGAGTAGCAGCAGCGCAGACGAATCTCACTGAGATCCATTTCCGTCTCCACAGGCAATTTATACAAGATAGATTTGAGGGCCCCCACAGAAAGAAATCAAGGCTCGATAAATCAGGTGAGCGTCGGGACCAGGCAACGGGTCCATCGACTCCCAAAACGCCTGTTCAAATGGTCATGAACACCTTCCATAATGGGCAGGCGCCCTGTCATGTTGAAACCGAATGTTGAGTCTCGTTTGCTGGAAATTGTCAAGTAACCCTGGTAGAACTTGTTCAAGAAAGATCCGATATTTGGCGGAGTTCGTGCAGGATGTAACAGGTATGGGCCGACTAAGCAGTCACCGACCATACCTGCCCCTACATTGATTGTGAAGCGATGTGCCTCATGGGGGCGCAAACAGTGTGGGCCCTCTGCTAATCCATACACTAGGTGCATGTCTGCCAGCTCAGTTCGTATATCGATGTATGCTCTTCGTGCGGCGACTACTGCTTGAATGAGTAAACCAGAAATTTTCCCTCTCGCGCACTGATGAACAGTGCCGTGTACCGACTTACGGTCACGTTTCCGTTTATGGGTTCCTATGCGATTCACATTCCTTTAGATGTTACCTACCTCCTCTAAACGTTTGTACCAATATTTTTGAGACACCCTGTAGGTGGTAGATGACTTTCATCAACCGGTGAAATACCACCGCTTTGCTTATTGGAGGCTTGAAGTGGTGAAACTCATGTTTAGTCTCTAGATCAAAGTTTCCGGCATCCCCCTCCCCCCATACTTCTTCATCCCATGCACGGTACTAAGTACCAGGTTTTGATACCTTTTGTGTTTGAGGTTTTCATAAAAAAAAAAAATACAGTATATAATTTATTCTTCATATAGAGGTACTAAGTAAACATCAATTAAAGATCACAGAATTAAGAAGATACTGTACACCTTTTTATAATGAAATAAATATATAAATTAAAAAATAATGTTTAAGTAACTTGTCTGACCAGGGCAATACCTGGAGGTCTACCTCATGTTCTGCGAACCAGTCAAGAACAATCTTTGGCATAGTGCATTATCCTGCTGAAAGACAGCAGCGCCACAGGGGAAGACTTGCTATGAAAGGGTGTACCTGGTCATCAATGATGTTTAGGGAGGTGGTAGATGTCAGAGTGCTCAGCACATGGATGACGACCCAGGGAATCCCAGCAGAACATTGCCCAAAGCATGACACCACCTGCTTGTTTTTGTCCTGCGCATCCAGGTGCCATCACTTCCCCAGGTAAACAATGCACATGTACCTGACCGTCCACATGGTGCAACAGGAAACGTGATTCATCTGACCTTCCAATCACTCAAGGTCCAATTTTGATGCTCGCATACCCATTGGAGTTGCTGTTGCCAATGAACCATAGTTAGCATGCGCACTTGGAGAAGACCGGTTACGCGTCCCATTTCTAGCAGGGTTTGATGTACGGTGTGTTGCGACACATTGATGCCGTCGCCAGCATTCCAATTACCGGTGAGTTGTGCCACAGTCACCCTCCTGTTGCCATCCCGAGAGGCCTTGCTCACCTGGAGCATCAATGAGCAATGGTTGTCCAACACCTCGCTGGCGATTCGTGAATTTCTTCTCCTTGGACCACTTTCGGTAAGTACTAACCACGTCTGACCGGGAGCACCCGACTAGCAGTGTATGGAATGTGCTCTCACCCAATATCAGCGTCGACGTAGGGATTGGCATTCTGATGAAGTAGCTTATTTTTACTCTCAATACATTTCACTCAAACAACGTTATGTAAAGGCTATAGCCACACGTAAACGGGAAACATGGAAGGAGTTTGTTCACAGTGCTGGTAATGATAATCCTTGGGGTCTTATTATAAGATAGCTCGTAATAAGATTCACTCTTTAGATATATACGGCACTGTGAAAGAAGATTTCCTGGAGACTTCTGATTGGATAAATACAGTTAATGTTATTCTTAACAGACTATTCCCGGTGGATGATCTAACTACTGATTCTGTTGTACATTCAAATATTCGAGTTGCAAATTCGCTTTATACCACCAATATTCAGACGAATTTACCATTGATGAGTTAACCTCTGTTGCTAAAAAGATTAATATTAAGAAATGTCCAGGGATAGATCTAGTTGAAAATACATTTATTTTGCGATTTTTCAAATTGCGTCCACAAGTACTGCTTTTACTTTTTAATAAATGTCTCCAAGAAGGTCTCTTTCCTGATATGTGGAAAATTGCGCTTTTAAAACTGATTAAAAAACCAGATAAACCAGCATTAAATCCTAGATCTTATAGGCCTATTGCACTTTTGCCAAATCTTGGAAAGTTGCTAGAGCGTCTAATGACTGCGTGTTACTGATCTTCTTCAGTAGAAAAATATGGTGTCCTCTAATCAATACGGGTTCTGTGTAGGGAAGTCTTGTGAAGATGCACTTGTTGAATTTGCTCGCAGCATTGAGAATTCAACATCAAAGTACACGTTAGCTACCTTTGTTGATTTCGAGGGCGCATTTGATTCTCTATGGTGGCAGAGTGCTCTCGAACGGTTACGATCAGCTGGATGCTCTCAGCAACTGTACCACCTGTTCTCAAGCTATTTCAGTAATCGTCACATTTTAGTGAAATCTAAATTTCAGGAGGTGTCTAGAGAAGTCTCAAGAGGATGTCCCCAGGGATCTATCTTAGGGCCTCTTATGTGGAATATGGTATTACAGGATTGGATTTCCCGTTGTTTCAGTAGCACTAAAATCATCGCTTATGCCGACGATCTCACTATCTTAATTCATGGTTCATCTAGATATGCTATCGAAAGTAATGCCAATGATGTCTTACAAAATTTATTTCAATGGACAGTGGATAATAAATTGACAATAAGTTTGTCTAAGACTAAAATGATGATCTTTGGATCACATTTAAACCCTCAACGACCCGCTTTAGTGAAGATTAATAATAACAGGATTCCACTTGTCTCTGAAACTAAATTACTTGGGATTACAATCGACTCAAAACTTAATTTTGTCTCTCATTTAAATAATGTAACAACAAAGATCAGAAGATTCACTGGTGCTATGGTAAAAATTTCTCGTTCAGACTGGGGACTTTCTAGACGTACTATGAGAATTTGCTATATATTATAATGCCGTATTCCTTCCTATGGCTACTTATGCGGCAGGTCTATGGTTTCACAGGCTTAGAACTGCTAAATTTCGATTGAAGTTGGCTACTATGCAACGCACAATATTATGTATGTTAAGAGCTTGTCGTACTGTTTCAACTTCTGCACTGCAGGTTCTTGCAGGTGTATTCCATTGGACCTTCACATTGCTTACAGAGGTCTTTATTATAGGTTAAAAAACCAACTATCAACTGAATTTATGGGTTTGGTTCTGAAAATTCAGATATTAAGCAAGAACGTAATCGTTTGTGGAATGAAATGATAAATCTATGGCAGACACGCTGGGAAATGTCATCTGTCGGATCTGTTACTAGGACTTTTTTCCCTGAGGGGACCTTTTGTGTAAAGCAGAAACCTGTCTGGTTCTCTTTGGACTTATATACATCCTTCCTCTAAACGGGACATGGATCTCTTAACGAAAAACTATGTCGTTTTGGTCTTTCTAGGACGGAAGCTTGTCAATGCGGGGAAAATGAAAATTGGAGCCACATTTTATTTGAATGTCCGCTGTATAATGACTTTAGAGATGTTCTTCGTTCGTCAGTTTCTACACTCTCCCACGGGCATGAAACTTTGCTGGTGGGAGACAAGAATTCTTATGTTGCTCTTCAGCAATTTGCATCCGATGTTTTCACAAGAAGAAGAATTTGTTATACGGCTACGAATAATTCTACTCCTTTGTCTGGTGAAGCTACTCAATAGGGAGCAACATTCCCAAAAAAAATTTTTTTTTTATTTATTTTTATTATTATTTTGTATTTATTTTTATTTTATTTATTTATTTTTTATTTTTTTATCTTTTTTTTATTTTATTTTATTTATTTTATTTTTTATTCATTTATTTTCTATTTATTTATTCATTTACTTTTTATTTATTTGTTTATTATTATTTATTATTTATTTATTTTTTTAACACCACGGGAAATTTTTTTTTTTTTTTTTTTTCCCTCTCTCTCCTCTGGAGTGGGCCCCCAGAGGAATCTGGCCCATCTTTTGCCAACATCAGGTGGGTCAGAGTCTCGAATTGAGACAGTGCGAGCTCCATTGAGACTGGCCCACCTTCCCGTGGTGTGGACGAGTACCCAGAATCATCAATCCAGGTGACTGATGATTCTGGGTAGCCAAGCGGTCAGACACAACAACAGAACACACACATAATACACACAAACATACACTACTTATTTCTGGCCCTTCTACAGTGGTACTGTCTTCACAGAGATACGAGGCGGAGATGAACTGACGTTCTAGGTGCCGCCCATTACAAAAAGACATGTCCACATGTGCTCTCACCCAGGTATCTAGCTATTCCAATTGGCCTTTGTAAAACTCGCTTAAGTCTGCTGCCTTTCCCATCTGAAGAACAGGAGTAACACTGATTAATGTAATTCAGCATCGGGTGTTTTTTATACCATCTCCCGCACATTCGCCATACTTCACCTGCAGTTGCTTTGATTTGCATAACGACTCGCTGGTAATGTTTTGACTCATTGGTGTATATACACTGCAAAACTTAAGGACCAGTTATGTTTTCACCTGTAGCTTCTCATAGGAGGCCTGTATATGGGAAATATACCAGAGGAACCTCGTGAGGTACAGAAATGATGAAGGAAACAAAACGGTAGAGGGACTTTATTCAAAAATTGCAGCATAGCACTGGCTGCCATGATACAGATGTATCACTATCAAAGATCATTAGGAGATATGGCCACCCCTAATGTCAATGCAAGCTTTACACCACCTGTCCATACTGGAAACAAGAATACAGTGGAAGCAGTAACTAACTAAATATGTTTTAACACAAGTAGCTTTCAGAGTAACGAACTCCTGAAAGTACATACAGAAATGCAAATATGACAAATCATTAGTATTGGAATAAATTATCCTGAATATGCTATGCGTGATCAGATGTGGGAGAGCATGAGTGTTCGGTCATTCCCTAGGCTAGATCAGGCGACTTATTGGTCCACGGTGTGCATATGGGATTGCTGCCAGTGTTTGTCATGTTTCAACACTACTGACTCCAAAATTGGGTGTAGTCTACCTCTACTGCGATTTAAATCTTTGTAGCAGCTGGATATATTCACTTCACTATCATGCCTGGAGTTAAGGTTATGATGAGTGGACCAAAAATGTTCTGCGATCGCAGTGTTCACAATCACCTACGTGGATGGGTCTGTCATGTTCTGCGAGGAAGTCTTGAAGACGTCTAGCTTTTTCCTACGTAGCAGCTGCCACAATCGTGCCAAGTAATCCGGTTAACAATACTGCTGTGTGAGGGGGCGATGGGCGTTTTCGAGACCAGAGATTGGAGGCTCCCTCAGGAACTTGTATACATTTCATACGGTATGCAGGATCTTATAAATCTGTTCTGAGACACCCAGGTAATATGGATTTTATAAGCAGTAGGTGCGCTGTCGCGAGGGGATGAGGGCCTCTGGTGAGATGCAAGCTCTCGTGCTTGTAGTAAACATCTGTCTAACATGGGATGGGTATCCACAATTGATTCTTTTACTCTAGAATCCTCAATATGCCTGGCTTCCTATGAGCTGGAATGGCTCCAAGCTCGAGAGTAGAGCGTGTGCAATGCTGTTTAGATGAGAAGGTGAATGGGCTGAGCAGTAGTTCATGAATTGCCCACAGCATATTGGTTTCCAGACAAGAGCCCACATGTCTCACCAAGACGTCTAGGAAAGGAAGTGTCCCATTCACCTCCAATTCCAAAGTGAACTGGATGAAGGGGGAATAGGGAGTTGTGGTACTCCTAACAGCGGAGTATCTGAACCTCGGGATTGACGGTGAAAATATCCACATACCTGCACTACATTGTGATTGGTACTGGCGGGTTCAGGAATATGCGTTCCTCTAACTCCTCCATTGCAAAGTTGGCAATGACAGCTGACAGGGGTGCCCATACCCATACCGTATATCTGTTTGTAGAGAGAATCGGCAAATGTGATAACACTTCTGATAAACACAGGTTAAGGGCTGTGCAGATATCTTCTGTAGAACATAATGTTCTATCTGATAGGCTGGGGTCATTCTCTAAAAGCTCTCTGGCACGTAAACGGGCTTTTGGACTGGAATGAAGGTAAATAGGCAGAAAACATCAAAGGATGCCACGATCTTGTTAGGAACTAAGGTATTTGATGAGACAAAGGAACTCCTCGCTGTTGGAGACAGCGTAGACGGTATTTCCCACTAGGGGCGTTAGGAGGTGGGTGACGTTTTGATAGCTCATAGGTTGGCAAATTGCAACAGGAGATGATGGGCCGGAGAGGGATGCCTGGCTTATGCACCTTTGGCAGGCCATAAAATTATGAGCTGGCAGCCTGTGGCATGCAACTGCCAATACGTTGACCTTGAGATCTTCCCAGATTTGAACCGCTCGTAAACCAACTTGCTAACCTTTGATTCTAGTCGCCCCATGTCCTTAATGGGTGGGTCATGTACAGGTTCATCGACATGATCAAACTGGAGGGTGAGCCTTGTTCAAATACGCTGAATGATCCAATACTACCATGCAGCATCCCTTGTTAGCATGAACGACAACGATGGTGTCTTTCTTGATGGAGTTAGCTGTAACTGAAATCTTGTCTAGGTGATCGTGCAGTAACTCCTGATCCACCGAAAAATGTTCACTGGAAAATTCCACACTGTACTCAACTGCCAATCCTTCCCTAGCCACAAGGGAAAAAAAAAAAAAAACCCAAACAGGAGAGCAGCATGCTGTTGGCGGCTGAGGTTGGAGTTAGCAGGCTGTGCCACTGAAGAATAGACGCCATCCCGAAGCAGATGTCATTAGTAGACTCTTCAGGGAGGTGGGCTATGGCTGCCTCCACTCCCGTGACAATTTGCTTGATTGGCGGTCTCGAAGTTAGAATGGCAAATTTGTTACTGGTGGTGAGAAGATCGGCCTGCTCGGAGGCCATTTGTTTACTGCTAAGATTCACGACGAAATTAGCGTTGTCAGAAGGATGCATGTGCACTCTTAAAGAGTAAGTCTCTGATTAGGTTAAGAAATTTACATTGCAGGTGAGAGCTTTAAGCGTCGGACACATGGTTGGCCTAGCAGCAAAGAGTGAATTAGTCTTCAGAATGCTGATGGGGAGATCAAACCTCTTAGCTCCTGCATGAGTCTGGATTTGTTGAAGCCAGCTCTCTGTAGTACAAGGTGGAGGTAGTCAATCCACACTTTCAACGTCTGGAGACCGAAGTTGAAGCACGCACGTTTCATACGAACGTGGTTGGAGCTTTATGACGGAAGCCTTTGGGAATGATGCGATGCAATATACATCTGTGTACGAAGATTAATATCTGTTCCGGGCTAGTGAGATGGACTTCTGAAGTTGAATACAAGTACTGTATGCATAGAAGGCCATAATGTCTTCTTCTTCTCTGTGGAAACCTGTTGCACTGGTTTCCACAGATAAGAAGAAGACAAAACAGTACCACTACTGTAAGCAGTAACTGACTAAATTTAATAGGTTTATAGGACAAGTAGCTTTCGGAGTAACGAACTCCTTCAGCAAGTACAAACAGAAATGCAAACATGACATAAATCGTTAGAAATGGAATAAATTCTACTGAATATGCTATGCTGTGCATGATCAGATGACTTGGACAGCACGAATCCTCAGTCATTCACCTGGCCAGATCAGGCGATTGTTGTTGGTCCATGGCACGCATATGGGATTGCTGACAGCGTTTGTCGTGTTTGAACACTACTGACTCCAAAATTGGTTGTAGTGTCAGTGTACCTACTTCTTATATTCTGCATTGCTTGGGCGTCTCAGAACAGATTTCTAAGATCCTGCACGAGTACCGCATGAAATGCATTAAACTTCCTGGCAGTACAATCTCTCTCAAGAATAAAAACGCCCATTCCCCTCTCTTATGCAGCAGTACTGTATAACGGTTTACTTGCCAAGATTGTGGCAGCTGCTATGTAGGGAAAAGCTCCACACGTCCTCAAAACCACCTTGCAACAAATGACAGATCCATCTGCATAGGTCTCTGAACACTGGAATCACAGAACTGTTTTGGTCAACTCATGACCTCAACCCCAGGTACGATAGTGAGGTGATCGATCGTTCTCGACACTACTATCACCACCTGTTGTTAGAGTCCCTAAATATATCCAGCTCTTACAAAGTTTTAAATCGCAGTAGAGGTACAAGACTACACCCAATTTTGGAGTCAGTAGTGACAGCAATCCCACATGCGTGCTGCGGACCATCAACAATCGCGTGATCTGGCCTAGTGAATGACCGAGGAATTGTGTACACGCTCTCCCAGTCATCTGATCACAAACTGCTTATTATAATTTATTCTATTTCTAACGATTTATGTCATGTTTGTATTTCTGTATATACTTGCTGAAGGAGTTCGTTACTCACAAAGCTACTTGTCGCATTAAAATTTAATAAATTTAATTACTTACAGCTTCCACTGGCTCTCCTGTATTCTCTTCTTCTATACCATGAAACCAGTGCCACAGGCCCGTTCTCTTTCATATCTTTCCATATATTTTTCAGTTTGCACCGGCCCGGCAAAGTCGAATTTACAGTAAACCGCGATATTCTCCGTCCTGTGCAGCTGGTTTGCAATGGATCCCGCTGTCTTCTGTCGGTCCCTCTTGGTCCGTAGGAGTATATAGCGGTCATCATTGGGCGTTGTTTTTCATGGACGACTACCACTGGTCCTACGAACAGCTGTACCTGACGTTCTGAAGGCCGACCACGCACGCGAGGCGATGGTATGGGCGATACCGAAATCTACAGCCACACTCCTCGCACTTCGAGCTTCCCAATTATTCGACCCCGGGTAAAGTCAACGAAATGTAATCTACTGGCCATTTCGTTGTCTGTAGCTGTAAGGAAACCAATCCAACGTCTGTAACAATCGTGCTCACCATTCTGTAATTTTCACATAACTGCTGAACGGCGGCTTTTATCTGCTTATGTGAGGCTCTCATCACGTTTCAAATTTTTGCATATGCACTAGCTTTATGCTGAATGGCCACAGTCATGCAAATCGCCACATGCTGTTTCGTTTGATTTTGTAGCTGTAACCTTTAGAAATAATGTTGGTCCTTAAGTTTTGCACAACAGTTTTGGTAAACCTAACAATTATGGCTGAAATGTAATCAGAAGCCCACGATTTGTTTCAGTTTACCATTTTAAATGGAAAACAAAATGAATCATTTTGTCGTATCAAATATTAAAAACTAATATTTAGTTGTCAATGCCTGTCAATTGTCAAGTTGTCAATTTATCTTGTCAATGCCTCAACACACCGTTGAGGCATTGACAAGATAAATTTCTGAAGATAGCCAACTGTTAGTTCTTGGTTCCAAACACGAATTATGGCTTCCTGGAGTTCACGAAGGGTCTTTGGTTTCTTTCTGGCAACTGAAGATTCCACATGATGCCAACAGGTCTCCATAGGATTCAGGTCCAGGCTGTTTCCTGGCCAGCTAAGAGTTGTAATGGACCATTCTTCCAACCATTTTTTGACCTGTAACAAATGTAAACACATTACCGTGGAACCTCTAATGCAGAAATGAAGCCAAAGTAACTACGAAAGTGCCTACTTACACTTTTCGTCCGATGACAAGAAGCAGAGTCGTCCTGAAAGATGCAATTATTTGGCAGGTTGAAATGGTCTCTAATAGAAGGCAACAATTTGGCTTCCAATATAGCTATTTATCCATTGACATTTACGGAAGCTTTTATAAACTGCAGGTGACCTACTCGGCGATACAAAATGCACCACCATTTATTTGGGTGGTAAGGAATTTCACTATAGATAGCATAGAGTCTGGATTACGGCGAATCATTGTCTCCCATCAGAGCCATGCAGGTTGAATTTCTTCTCATCCAAGAAAATAACTGACTTCCACTGGTCGGGGGTCCATTTGAAATGCTTCTTACACCAAATTAATCGGGCCTTTTTCATTTTTTGAGGAGGGGCTTCTTCTTAGGACGATGGGCTACAAGTCTATTTTTGAAGAGGCATCTTCTGTTACTGCACTTGCTACCACTCCTGTATGTTCTTCTCATTCTCTTTTCAGCTCAGACGAAGAAGCTTTACGGTTTTTAAGGCATAGGGGCTTCAAAACATGGTCCTGTTTTGGCGTAGACTTGTTTGCATCCGGTTCCTTTTTTCCTATCAGCGGAACCAGTATTCTTAAGTTTGAAAAGAAATCTACTCATTATCGACTGAATTAAAAGACACACTATAAGCAGTAGCGGGAAGAACATTCTCATGTAAAGCAACAATAGTACCCTTTCTGCGTGGCGTCAACTGCACGTAATTCGCCATCCTGACATAAGCAAGGAATGACTGCAACTCTTGCAGGGCATGCATTTATAGATGAAAGTAACAGCTGATGCAATATTGCCCCATCACCTATGCGTATCAATCTTATCTGATGCAATCTGTTAGAAATATTGCCATATACTTACGTTATTCAGACGACAATTACAACTTTAATGGGTGATGCACTTTCTTTGAACACCAGTGTATATGATGACATTAATGTACACCGAATTATCATGTTGGTCAGCCTGAAAAACAGGCTTTCTTTAAATGTAATTAAAAGTGTTGCCATCGTAGAGTTTATTTAATTTCATTTTATATCCACTTATATTATTTATATAATAAATATAATTTTTTTATAATTGTTACATTGTATATATTTTTATTTAGAGGGGCAGCCGTAGATAACACTTCTATGGCAAACCAACCATCAGATCAGCACTTTACAAGGAGCACGTGAAGACTGTTTTGTTTTTTGTTGAGTGGCTGAGATATTTCTTCTTAGAATTACAGTTATTTTAACCCAGTGGAACTTGCTTTTAGGGGGAGGAACGATGCAATACGTGGAACTGAAAGTTAAGCCTCAAATTTTAACCAGTATATACCGATGAGCCAAAGCATTATGACCAGCGAGTGATATGCAAATCGAAGCAATTGCAGGTGAACTGCCGCACGTCCGTGAGTCGGTACATGGTAAAAAAAACAGCTGATACTGAGCTCCGTTAATCAGTGTTACTCTTGTTCTGCAGATGGGAAAGGCAGTGGACTTAAGCAAGTTTGACAAAGGCCAAATTGTAATTGCCAAACTACTGGGTCAGAGCATATTCGAAACGGCAAGGCTGGTGTGAAGTTCATGGTCAGCCGTGGTTAGTACCTAGCTAAAGTGGTCCAAGGAGGGGAACCTAATGAAGTTGTCTTGTAAGAAGACACCCACAGGAGATATATTCATGTACACCATCACGGAATGGCAGTAGGTGGTAAACGCAATGGAAATAATGGAGAACCAGGTAAGAAACTAAATATTTTTCTGTATATATATATGTAAATTGAAACTTTGCTATTGTATTATACACTAGAATATTGTAATATTGAAAGGTGCGCCCCCATCTTGTAACAAAGATGGTAGCACCTTGTCTGATAGGCCTCCAAATTTTCTGATGTATATCTCGGGCAAAAAAAAAAAAAAAAAAAGGTTTTTGATTGTTTGGAAATTTATGTGGAGTGTACTAATGCTTGAATGTTTTTACTAATGGGGTGGAATGCTTATTAAATATATTTTTCCATTTGATTAAAGAAAAATTAGTTGTAACAGGATTTCATTGTACTTAAAATACTAGGATATTAATAATCCTAATTACGAGTCCAGTAATCCAGTATATTATTTATCCAGGGAATACAGGAAATTTTTTCCCCCTCCTCAAATAACTGTAAATTTCACAGCATAATAAAAATTCGTACCTTGTTTGGCCCTCACGGCCAGGTAGCACTGTGGTTATAATCATTATCCTCCCACACCATATGTGAAAAGGCCTGAGTTCAAATTGCATCGATGATGCAGCAGCTTTTTTCACAGTGATGTCGAATTAGTTGATCTCAGGTGAGGGTTGCATGATTATTCTTTTGAAAACCCTAGTTTTTCATCTAGGATGCTGACCAAAGGATGCATGCAATTGCAGGCACGTATATTCAGGGGCAGCTTGTCCATAAACACTGCAGCACCCCCAGCTATTTAAATCTAGATATGCAGTGAATGAAGTTATATGGAATTTTGAAAGAACCATTTAGAAAATAATGCTGTATTTATAGGCATTTCAAAAACTATTCAGAATGATATTCTTGACTGTTTGCTGCAAATATGTAGCAAACAGTCAAGAATCTTCTTTTGCAGCTGTCATGGCTGATGACACAACAGATGTTTCAGAACATACACAAATGGTAATTGTTCTGAGATATGCACTGAATGGAGACATTTTTGAGTGTTTTTTTTGGGTTTTTTCACTCCGGAAAACCAAACGGCAGACAGAATATCGAAATGTATTCTAGATCAGTTAGATAAAATCCTCGAAGGAAATTCTCAAAAACTGGTTGCTCAGACATTTTATGGCACAAGTATGAAGAAAAGGAAAGTTCAGGCTAAAATAAAAGAAGTGTACAAAAATGCACATTTTATTCACTGCTATGCACACCAACTGAATCTGATTATGAGAAATGCAACAAGTAGTACCCGAGATTGAAAAATATTCTTTTCGAACCTCATGTCGATAGCAACATTTTTCTCAAGATCACCACGGCGTCTCTTTTCTCAGAAAGCATTTGGACAGCTGTGTTGCCCGACCTTCTCCTACAAGATGAAACTTCAATATACAGTCAGTCCTCGTATAGCACGATAGCTGTGTTCCTTGAAACCCTCATGCAATGCAAAATCGTGCAATAAAAACAACAGGCCCTATGGGAAAAATAGGGTTAGGTGCCGACCACCACAGACTGAACACACATTTGTAAACAAAACAATACCAAACACAATAAATAATCGTAATAAAATACTTACGTATTTTATTAAGACTATTACGTGATAAAATATTGCTAATGCTTTTGCTTCTATCGAAAGCAAACTTTTTTTTGTTTGGTTTTCTATTCAAACAGTTGACAGCCGTTCCATCTCTTTGTGTCTTAATCTAATGGATTGTAATTACACTTTGAGTTGTTCCTGCTGTGAAAGTTGTTTTTATTTTCTCTGTAATTCTCTGCATTGCCTCATTTAGGTCTGTAGCACGTGCAATATCACATGGTCTTTCATTTCGCTCAAAGCGTTTCACAATTTCATATTTTTTCTCTATCGACAGAGGCGGACTGGCCATAAGCCTTACCGGGGAAACCCCGGTGGGCCGGAGGCCGGTGTGATTTTGGCCATAAACCATAGTATGAGGCCACCATAAAGTTCCCGGGTAAGAATTTTTGACCAGTCCGCCTCTGTTTATTG
The DNA here is from genome assembly GCF_048544385.1 of Mastigoproctus giganteus. NCBI lineage: Eukaryota > Metazoa > Arthropoda > Arachnida > Uropygi > Thelyphonidae > Mastigoproctus > Mastigoproctus giganteus. The sequence continues at coordinate 114,797,027 of NC_143578.1, read as the reverse complement.
ATATTGTGAATATCAATAAACAGAGGTGGACTGGTCAAAGTGTGAATCTGCAGTGTCTTCACTAGGACGCTTCCTTTTCACACCTTTTAAGTATTTTACTCATTTTTAGGGAATAAAGCACAATTACAAAACGAGGAGGCATGCTTGATACACATTAACAAAGCTGCACGCGTGTAGGAACTGAATAAACACCGTAAAGGCAGAGATACACTATTAACACCTCACATTTTACTAAAGCACATTTCTAGGGGTTACTACCATAAAACATTAAAAACAATTTCCAGTTGCGTTTCTGCTTGTGGAATCTGTTATAAACTGGTAGTAAACTCGATCTAATTGCATTTGCAATTATACCGATTGCTGGAATTGTGTTGGTTTTTACGTTATTATGGTGAAATGTGTTTCTCCTTCACTGATATAAAAAACATAAATACATTTTCAGAATCTTCTCTTCATTCCTATCGTGTTGCATTCGGTTGGGGTGATTCTGCATTCGACTGCCATTTCTTGTAAACCCAAAGGCAAATCGTGCATAAGCGAATTCAGTTCGTGTTATATAAGATATCATTCCCCTATTTATAAATCGTGTATGATGACAATTGGACTCCACCACCTCTTCTGTTGATTCTACACCAGTGCCCTTGTATTTAGTTATATGCAGAAGAATATGAACTTGCTTTGTTTCTGTTAGCCGCAATTCAGTTAAACCAACGAAATCAAATTCACATAGAAAGAGTAGGTTTGTAATGAATGCAATTTATTTGCCATGCTACGCACATTTTGGAGGAAGAATTGGATTTTGGCTACCTCTTCTTGTCTCTGTGTGGCATGCAAAAAGGTTTGACTGGTATATTGGTAGTAGTTGAGAGATTCATTTTGTAATGTCTTGTGGGTCTTTCTATAGAAGGTTTTTACCAGAGTTCTGGGGACAGCACTTTTTATCAAGGATGGTATCCACACTTCTGTTCTGACAAGTGATTATGAAGGATGTGTATGGGGATGTTTTGTTTTAATTGTTCTGATGTCCACTTAACTCCCATATTCTTAGGTGAAGAACATCTGTACCTTATTGGCCTTGGTTGATGGGCTGTCTTGAAATGAATACCTTTTGTTTGTTAGATATGGCAGTAATCTAATATAATTGTTCTAGTATTTTAACTTGGCTTTCTGAGGTCTTGATTTGTTAGGTGCTGGCATCAATGGGCTTCTGTGAGTGTCTTAGGAAGGACTAAGTTTGAGGCTCTGTTGCTGTGGCAATTTGTACAGAAGTGGTCTTAAATCGTCGGAATTCTGTTGTGGTTTAATGTTGTGAAATATTGAAGGGGAAAATTTTTGACATTGATGGGTAGCCTTACAAGTTCAGTATTTTCAGCAGTTTTTTGGAATCGAGAGTACTGTTTGGAAGATCTGGATGGTAATCATTTGATTAATTTGAAGTCATTAACCCACCAGCAGCAGTTTGATCATTAATTTGAAAGTAAGGTTCTTCTTGTGAGAACTTATTATGATTATGACTCTTTCCGATACAGTTGATGAAGGACAATTAGAAGTGGGCTGGATGAAGGATGGTTGATTTGACGGGCTGTGTCTTGGGTCCTGAAGGCTTTTCTTCACTTTGGTAAGGTCTTGTTGTAGCAGAGTTTTTTGATCCCTAAGTCTCTTTTTGTCAAGGAGCAGTTGAGCAATAGTATCGTGAATTGAAAATAAATTATTTTTAATGAGCTGCTCTGTTTGGGATTGGATCAAGTTAAGTTGGCCCAGATATTGACCAGAGAAAGCCTTCAACAAGGATTTGGCTTCAATTTTATTTTCATGTTGCACCAGCTTGTATGTAGTAAAAAGGTTTTTTTATTCTTAGTGTCTTAAGAAGAATACATAATTTAAGTGGAGTTCCTCAGGGTTCAGTGTTGGGTCCATTGTTGTTTTCAGTATTTATAAATGATATTGATGATGGTGTATCAGGCTTAATGTCCAAGTTTGCAGACGATACCAAGGTTGACAGGGTTGTTAAGGACACTACTGATACTATGCTACTGCAACAGGATCTGGAAAGGTTGAGCAGATGGGCTGAGAGGTGGCAAATGAAGTTTAACATTGACAAATGTAAAGTACTACATATGGGAAACAGTAACCCCAGATCAACGTATCAACTCTGTGGTACTACGCTGACAGTGGTAGAGAATGAAAAGGACCTGGGGGTAATTGTGCAGGCAGATATGAAGTTCTCTGAGCAGTGCAGACGAGCTGCGAGAGTAGCTCATGGTGTCTTGTCAATGATATACAGGAATTTTTCTAGCAGGGATAAGGATGTGATTATTCCCTTGTATAAGGCATTGGTCAGGCCACACCTTGAGTACTGTATACAGGTCTGGAGGCCTCATTTCAAGAAGGATGTAGAGCTGCTCGAACGAGTACAGAGAAGGGCAACAAGATTAGTGAATGGAACAAAGGGTTGCTCTTACGAAGAAAGGCTTAAGTTTTGCAAATTACAGAGCCTGGAGACTAGGCATCGGCGAGGTGATCGGATAGAGGTGTATAAGGCTTTGAATGGCTTGAGCATGCTCAATGCCGATGGGATTCTTCCTCTTGCTCAGAATAATCACCTGAGAGGGCATAAATTCAAATTGAGGAAGGACGGATGTCGGATAGATGTGCGGAAATTTGCCTTTAGCCAGCGGGCAGTTGGTTTGTGGAATAGACTCCCATCGCTTGTTGTTGAAGTTGATAGCCTAAATAAATTTAAGGCTCAGTTGGATAGGTATTTCGAACGAAGGGAGGGGTGAAATGGGAGTAGTGGTGTTTTTTTTTTTTTTTTTTTTGGCTGATGCTGAATAAGCTTGCTTTCTTGCATCATATGCCTCTACTAATGCTAATGATAATGCTAAAACCACCTGCGAGGTGTTGGACGACCACAGCTCATTGATGCTCGAGGTGAGCAAAGGCTCTCCCGGATGGTACATGGCAACAGGAAGATGACTGTGGCACAACTCACCGGTGTTTTGAATGCTGGTGATGGGATCAATGTGTCGCAACACATCGTACATCAAACCCTGAAAAATGGGGCTTGTAGCTGTTCTCCGAGTACTCAAGCTAACCATGGATCACTGGCAACAGCGCCTGCAATTAGTATTTAGTATTAGGAACGGCCGCATGGTGCAAGAAAGCCTATGGCTTATGCTGCACCAGCCAAAAAAAAAAAAAAAAAAAAAAAAAAAATCCGAACAAAACAATGATAAAACCAAAAAACAAAAAAAATAATAAAATAAAATAAATAACTAAATAATAATAATTAATAAAATAAAATAAAAAAACCTGTCGCTTCCTTTACCCAAAAGTACTGTCCAGATGACCTTTGCATTTCCCCAAACTGTCAGCCTCTACCACCCATGTAGGCAACTTATTCCAGTAATTTATAACTCGCTGGGGAAAATAAAACTTCCTGCAGTCCAATCTAAACATTTCCCCCCGTAATTTGAATTTATGTCCCCTAGTTCTAGCATCATTTATAATCTTGAAAATTTTGTCCCCATTCATTTTAGTGATGCCTCTCAGAGCCTTAAACACCTCAATCAAATCTCCTCTAAGGTGTCTAGTTTCCAAACTCTGCAGCCCACATATTCGAAGTCTTTCTTCATAAGGACGCCCTTTTGCCGATCTCACCAGGCGAGTTACCCGTCTTTGCACCCTTACAAGAAGCTCGGTGTCTTTCTTTAGGTGCCGTCTCCATACTTGAACACAGTATTCCAAGTGTGGTCTAACATAAGCCTTATATAATGGGATTATCACGTCCCTATCTCTACTTGCAAAAGTTCGATAGATCATCGATAGGACACCATGGGCCTTCCTTGCAACCTGTTTACAATGCTCAGAGAATTTCATGTCTGACCGTATCGTAACACCCAAGTCCCTTTCCTCCAGTACTGGGTTTAGTTGAACTCCACCAAGTGAATAAGTTTTTTTGGGATTACTGTTTCCCAGGTGTAATACCTTACACTTTGTTGGATTAAAGCAGAGTTGCCATTTTTCTGACCAATCCTGAAGTCTATCTAGGTCTCTCTGAAGAAGCTCAGCTCAGAAGAAGTGATCATTAACTACTCTACCAATTTTAACATCATCTGCAAATTTAGACATTACGCCTTCTATCCCTTCATCAATGTTGTTTATGAAAATTAAAAACAACAGTGGTCCTAATACTGATCCTTGGGGAAACCCACTTCTTACATCAACCCAATCTGAGGAATAGCCATTTATCACAACCCTCTGCCTCCTGCCCTGAAGCCATCCTTCTATCCATCTGAGGATTTTCCCAGTGATTCCAACCTGTTCCAGCTTATAAAGCAAACGCTCATGTGGGACTGAGTCAAAAGCTTTGCTGAAATCTAAATAAACAATGTCGAAATTATTCCCTAAATCCAGCTGGTGAGTGACCCTTTCGAAATAGCGAACCAGATTTGTTAAACATGATTTTCCCTTTAAAAAACCATGCTGAGTATCCTTGAGAATTTCAATTCGATCCAAATGATCCTGAATTCCACCCTTGATCATGCCTCCATGATTTTCCCTACTACTGAAGTCAGACTGACAGGTCGATAATTTCCAACTTCACTTTTAGAGCCACCCTTATGTATGGGAGATACATTTGCACTTTTCCAATCCAAGGGAATCTCCCCAGAGTCTAGTGATGCTCGCATAATTAGCCTCAATGGTTCAATACACTCGCTTGCCGCCTCTCTTAAGATTATAGGGTATATTCCATCAACTCCAGGAGCCTTACTGGTCTGTAGGCTCGAAAGTTTTTTCATTAAATAATCTGGCGAAATTTCAATATCATTAATTACATATTTTTTAACTTTGCTCCCGCAATTTCCCATTGCCACAAAAGGCTTTTCATATGTAAATATCGATGCAAAATAACTGTTGAGTTCATCTGCAACGGCAGCTGGTGTATTTATTACTATCCCCGTTCCCTTACGTAAAGGTCCGATCTGGTTTGTCCTTCTATTCCTGGCATTTATATATGTGAAGAATTCTTTATCCCCCCCTCTTTGCTAGTGATTTCTCATAAACTGCCTTTGCCTGTCGAACCTTTTCTGTGGCTCTGTTACACATCACCTTGTAGCTGTTATAGGCTCCAGTACTTTTTATTGCTCTGTAACCTTTCCATGCCACCTTTTTCTGCTCAAGTAATGTGGCAACTTCACTATTCATCCAACTTGGAACCCTTCTCGTGGAGTATTTTTTGAATGGTATATACGCATTCAAGGCATCTGTGATTAATGTTTTAAAAGCGTACCACAGTTCAATTGTATTCATTCTCTGCGCGATATCTATCCCGTTAATAGAGGCCATGTAGTACCTTAAGACATCGTAATCTCCTTTTCTGAAATCAAAACCCATTCCTTTGTCTTTTACTTCTGCTACCTAACAATTAAGATTTACTGTTCAATTAAGAACAATTCAATAAACAATTAAGATTTACTGTTCTTGTATATTTAACAACCCTTGAAGCCTTTTAGGCTCTCTTCCCTGATATTAGCTACCCGCTCACGTGAAACGTCTTTGCCCCCAGAACATTTAGATAATACGTCCAGTTGGGGTAACAGATAAGAACTCTTAAGGTATGTGCAAGAGTTACATTGACCAATATTATCAGATAAACGCATGTCAGTATTACCCACATCCCCTCTAACTAGCAGTTTCCCTGAACCTTTAAGGTATCCTCAATAATACTGGCAAAAACGTTTGCATCACCTTTGTTTAAGTGTATCCCGTCTCTACAAAACAAATTCCTTCTACCTACAAGTGTGGGCCATGCTGATAGAAATTTGCCCCCTGAAGCCTTGCAGATTCCTTCAAGTCTTGAGTTAATCCACAAGGCTCTTAACTTAACTTAACTTCAGGTCTTGAGTTAATCCACAAGGCTCTTAAGGGCAGAATTGCAGACACATAGACATTATGGCCTAGCTCGCGACATTTCCTCAGCATGGTCCTGTATTTTTCCAACAAATCGTCAGATCGTGTACGTTTAATATCATTTGTCCCCACATGAATAATAATATTTTCTTTACCCCCTTTAAAATCTGACAATCTGTCGGTGACATCATCAATAGTTCCTCTCGGCAGATATACCCTGGTTCTGCTCCACCTATCCTTATTACAAAAAATATTCCCCGTTTCCCTGACAATGGAGTCTCCTAATAAAACAATGTCCTTTTTAACCAGAGTAGTTTGCAATTGGATTTTCTGTTTTGAGTCTCGAATCGGGTGTGCATCACTTGGTAGATTGCTGGTGTTTTGAGTCCCTGACGAGCTCCCAGATGCATTATTTTCGAGGGCAAGCACTCGTTTTTTCAGGGACTCAAATTGTTCCATCAGTGCACCAAATTGTAATTTAAGATCGGTGCACTCCTTACATCGATCACAAAGAAAAGAATCCCCAGGTGAAGTAGGATTAGTCACCAGGTCGACCTTGGAAAACATTCCACAGGTTCCACAACGGATTAAATCATTACTCACCCTTAAATCACCATCTGCTATTTCCGTGTGAGTCACGATACCCTGTGACGTGTTTAAGGCAGATATCGTAACTACCATTATAAAATTAAATAAATATCAATGAAAGTAACTTTAAAAAATTATATCTATAATATTATTAAAATCAAACAGTTACAGGAAAACCTCGATTTTAACTGTTTGTAACTGTTATAATAATAACAAAATAATCCAATAATATCTAAATAAATCAAATATTTAAAAGCACTATCCAAAAGTAAACCACTTAACTGAGGAGCCCTGTCTAAGCGCGTCCGCTCACCTCGAATGCCAACGTAGTATCTGATGTACAACATAGTACAATGGGTATGCAAGCATCAAAACTGGACCTTGAGCGATTGGAAGGTCAGATGGTCCGATGAATCACATTTCCCGTTGCTCCACGTGGACGGCCGAGTATGTGTGCGTCGGGTACTTGGGGACCTGATGGCGCCTGGATGGATGGTGGGATGAAAACAAGCCGGTGCCATGCTTCGGGCGATGTTCTGCTGGGATACCTTGGGTTCAGTCGTCCGCGTGACGGGCACTCTGACGTCTACCACCTCCTAAACATCATTGCGGACCAGGTACAACCTTTCATGGCAAAAGTCTTCCCTTGTGGTGGTACCGTCTTTCAGCAGGATAATGCACCATGCAACACTGCCCTGACTGTTCGAAACTTGTTCGGGGTACATGAGGAAGATGCCCAATTATTGCCCTGGCCTCCAAATTTCCCAGACATCACTCCCATCGAGCATCAGTGGTTTGTCTTGGAACAGCAACTATGATCTGAGGCATCTCAACCAGGGATCTTACGGCACTTAAATGATCTGCTCTGACGTTTTGGTACCAGATTTTTTTTTACCACAAGATATTTAGAAATCTTGTAGCATTCATGTCTTGCCAGATACAAGCTGTTTTGGCTGCACACAGAGGACCAACATAGGTAGGAGGTCATAATGTTTTGGCTCATCAGTGTAAAGTCTAGAAGGAAAGGAATTCAGATCGATCCACTTGATATCGATGGTTCGACTGCTGATGATCCTGCTCAGATATAATCTGAAGGAGTATTTTGCATCTACATTCACATGAGGAGTTATTAAGGGAGGAAAATGCCAGAAGTTTATTAAACTGTAAGAGCGCTTAATGATTTTGTAATAACTGAGAGCAAAGTAGAATTGAAATCATTGAAAATCTGATTAAGGTGTATAAGGCCTTGAATGGGTTGAGCATGCTTAATTCTTATGGAATTCTTACGCTTGCTTATATTACAAACCTGGGGGGGGAGGCATAAATTCAAATGGAGAAAAGACAGTTGTAGAATAGATGTACAGAAATTTACTTTTAGCCAGTGGGTGGTTAATTGCTGGAACAAACAACCATGTGTCAATGAAGTTATTATTATTATTACTACTAGCCATATAGTGCAAGGAAGCCCAAGGATTATGCTGCACCAGCCAAAAAAATTTCCGAGTTACCCAGAGAGAGAGAGAGAAGTAGAAGGGAATCACCAAGAAACAGAAGAATGGTGATATCCAGCTCAGGACCCTGTGTGTGCCAAGCCCATCCTCACCAGATGATAGCCCCTGGGTTAAGTTGATAGCTTAAATAAATTCAAAGAGGAACTAGACAAACTTTTAGAAGGAATGGATGTGTGAAAAATTTTTTTTTTGGCTGATGCTACATAAGCTTATACGCTTGATTTCTTGCATCACATGCCTCCATCATTACTATTACTACAACTCACTGATCTCGATCAATATTATTTCGAACTTACTATGCGTTTGAGGTTTAGGCAACAGGAGCATATAATGTTAAATTATGCAATTCATTTTTGCTCTGGATCACTTAAATCACACTTATAAATAACAGAAAATTTTATAATATTACAAAGTATTACACTTCCCCACCTGGCTAGTTCATAATGCCTCACGGCTGGCACAATTTTCTGAAAAAACTTATTATTAGTAGTAGTAGCCATATGGTGCAAGGAAGCCCGAGGCTTATGATGGACCAGCCAAAAAAATTCCCAAGTTATCCAGAAAGAGAGAGAGAGAGAGAGAGAGAGAGAGGGGGGGGGGCGAATCACAAAGAAAGAGAAGAATAATATCCAGCTCAGGACCCTGGGTATGCCAAGCCCATACCCACCAGATGTGAGCCCCTGGGGTTAGTGTAATATACATACGTGAATAGTTTCTTACAAACCAACTTATATCTCGATCCTTTTTTTTGGATATCACTGAACAATGATTTTATATAGCTTGAGGCTTTTGTCTTAGACTCAACTCTATGTAGTTCACCATTTTGCATCTCACTTATTGCAGATGCAGTTACCTGATTGTCCTTTGGTATTCAGGTATTTAATTGGCTATACAGCCACCAGCTAAGAACCACAAATGGAAAAACACAGATTATAAAGAATTCCTCCATTCTATTTAGTGTTAAGATGCTTTCATAGTCATCTGACAAAGTCAGAACCAACCTATCTACAGACTGACTGACCTCATCACTGACTGATCAACTGGCAATTGGTGTGATTACCTGATATTATGAATCCCTGAATATAATCTGAGTTAAGCAGGTAATTAGTATTAGCATTAGTAGAGGCATATGATTCAAGAAAGCAAGATTATGCAGCATCAGCAAAAAAAAAAAAAAAAAAAAAAACCACTCCCATTTTACCCCTCCGTTCGTTCCAAATGCTTGTCCAGCTCAGCCTGTAAAGTCAATAACACCCCATTTTACCTCAGATAAGGAAGTTTATTTCAAATATTTGTTGGAGATTTCTAACCCGGTGCTATACATAAATATTTATCTTCAGACCATAATGTTTGTTGTTGAATTAACAATAGTCCATCACGATTGTTGACAGGTTCCACAATTTCATCTGAATGTTCCTGTTCACTATCATCATTCATCCCCAAGAAATCTTCACTCACTTTTATGTTGTAGAATTTATACAAAAGTTAATTTATCAAATACCATAACCCAGTGGTTTTCAACTGGGGTGTTATGGCACACTGGGGTGCTGCAACAACATTCTTGGGGTGTTGTGTAATTTGGGTTTAAGTTAATTAAAGTTATTATTTTTTGAAATTTATATACTGTATTTATTTAGTAAAAAAGGCCTACGTGCTCTGGATTCATTACGAAAACTTTTTTATTTTTGTTGCTCAGAGCAAAACTGTAAATACAACTAATGAGCTTTCGGCTGGGAGGCAGCCTTCTTCAGATTGAATACATGAATGGCAGTTGGAATAGAGATGTGCACTGCCAGGATGGTGCGTGAGGCGCGTGGTTAATTGTTTGATGCTTGTGGCTGTGACATATCGTGGTGACGTGGCCAGCGTTTGTCTATGGATAGAATTACTGCCTCTGTGATGGGGTAAACTTGGCAACCACTGTTCCTGTTCAAGGAGGCATCCGAGCATTTTATATTTAACGATTCCAACCAGGTGCGCTTTAGGTAATGGTGGGACCTGTCCAGACATGCTCGGCGATAGCTGTGTTCTATATCTGCCAAGCGGATCGCCCTTTTATGTTCTGAGACGTTTCTCGAGTCGACGTCCAGTCTCTCCAAAGTAGCAGCTGGTGCAGTCACGGCAAGAGATGCGGTAGACCAAACCACTCTGTAGAAGAGTGGGGACGGGTGTTTTTACGTTGGAGATAAGAGAACGCAGTTTCTTGCCTGGGAGTTGGATGCACTTTATCCCATATGATTTTAGAATTCTACCGATCTGTTGTGACAGGTTGGCAAAGGTCTACGACCTGTAGACCTTCTCGTAAGGTCTACTTTGACCTTACGAGGTCTACTTTGGCCTCGTAAGGTCAAAGTAGACCTTACGAGGTGTGGCTATCCCATCGACGTCCTTGACAGGTGTGATCTACAGGCACGCGACAACCAACAGCAACGCCAACAGGGACGAGTCATCCACGAGGGCATTTATCCCATACTACCCCAACCTGTCACAACAGATCGGTAGAATTCTAAAATCATATGGGATAAAGTGCATCCAACTCCCAGGCAAGAAACTGCGTTCTCTTATCTCCAACGTAAAAACACCCGTTCCCACTCTTCTACAGAGCGGTTTGGTCTACCGCATCTCTTACCGTGACTGCACCAGCTGCTACTTTGGAAAGACTGGACGTCGAATCGAGAAACGTCTCTCAGAACATAAAAGGGCAATCCGCTTGGCAGATATAGAACACTCAGCTATCGCCGAGCATGTCTGGACAACCCGCCACGACATCGACCCACACCGCGATGTCGTGGTTGTGGACAGGTCCCACCATTACCTAAAGCGCACCTGGTTGGAATCGTTAAATATAAAATGCTCGGATGCCTCCTTGAACAAGAACAGTGGTTGCCAAGTTAACCCCATCACAGAGGCAGTAATTCTATCCATAGACAAACGCTGGCCACGTCACCACGATATGTCACAGCCACAAGCATCAAACAATTAACCACGTGCCTCACGCACCATCCTGGCAGTGCACATCTCTATTCCAACTGCCATTCATGTATTCAATCTGAAGGCTGCCTCCCAGCCGAAAGCTCATTAGTTGTATTTACAGTTTTGCTCTGAGCAACAAAAATAAAAAAGTTTTCGTACTGTATTTATTTCATTATAAAAAGGGGTACAATATCCATTGTATTGTATCTCTTTAATTTTGTGATCTATAATCGACTTTTATTTAGTACCTCTATATAAAGGTAACTGCCAGCCCGCACTGGACCAGCGTGGCAGATTATGGTCCATTTCCCTCAGCATGAATTGTTGAGGAGGCTTCCACCCTGCAGTGGGTTGATAATGGCTGCACTTTTACTTTTTTTTTTTTTTTTATAAAGGTAAAAGTATTATATAGGTATATATATATATATTAAAAGGTCGAAAACCACTGTTAGGTATTTCTTTTGGCCTAGGGGTGCCGTAAACCGAGAAAGTTTGGGAACCTCTGCCATAACCATATTTTCACTATTTTCTTCTGCACACATCCTTGTAGATATGATTTATGTATTATAAATCATTTCGTTTCATATTAATGTACATATAAAATGTCTTTGTTTTATATGTACATTAATTCTTCTCTTTCTTGGTGATTCCCTTCTACTTTTGACTCTCTCTCTCTTTCTCTCTCACGGTAACTCAGGAACTTTTTTTTTTCTGGTGCAGCTTATGCTTCAGGCTTCCTTGCACCATATGGCTATTAATAATAATAATCATCATCTAATTCTCTAGGTAACTGATGAACCATCATATTTACGTTAACTGATATTTATTACTTGCCCAATGATCCCATATTGTCTGTGTTCATAACGTAAACAACGAATTTGCACAAAGGGTAATTGTGTTGATTTTATACGCTCAGTTACAACATCCAGTAGAGGCAAATCAGCAGGATATATAAATCCATTTGATGTGGCCATAGTTGGTATCTGTCCCTCTTTTAATGAAGTATTACACATCACGAAAGTAGTCAGTTCTTGTAAAGGAAATTCATTTTGAAGTAATTCATACGAATTTGTTGGAAATGGCTTCAAATCTAACTGAAACCATAAACGATCCCAAACATTATGACTAAATCCAATTGATTTTTTGTACACTAGTTTTTCAAACTCACTGTCAGCTCATGTAATCACTATAGGGATGTAATCAGGAATCTCATTATTAGCCATTTCTACTTTTGCTATTTTATGTGCACTATATTCCTTCATTTGTTCTGCTGGAGTTTTAGATTCCTTATAAGTATCAGGCATAGTAGAACTCTGGTTGAATTTCATTATGATTCGGAATAGTTTGAATTTCTGATTTCCTTTTTTTCCGTTCATGATATTCCTTCATTATTTCAGCTCAAGTTTTTTTGGGTGCACTTTGAGTAGTTCCAAGCATAATGAAACACTTGTTGAATTTCATCTGGATTCACATTTCTGTCCAATTTCCTTTTCTTTCTTTCATGATATTCCTTCAACTTTTGAGCTTGAGTTTTCTTGTGGGCAGTTTCAGAAGTTCCAGGCACAGCAAAACACTGTTGTTCAATTTCATCTGGATTCACATTTCTGTCCAACATCCCTTTCTTTCATATTCCTTTGAACACTGGGCTGTAGATTTTGGCAAAGTTACTTGCGTAATAATCATTATGCTATATAACCTTATAACGTAACGGTAATTGCTCAACTGTGCTTGTGGTGTTATTGCACTTGTTGCGTACAATTCAGTTTTCTTGGGCACACATTTTACTTGTTGCATGCAGTGGTGCAACAAGTACAATGCATGTGCCCAAGAAAAGGCGTTTTTAAAGTCAAGTACAATGCATGCATACTGGGTTTCGTGACGATTTTATATAACGATTTCTAGGTAATGCAACACTTTTTTCCAAATAACGGCAGTAATGACATTTTTAATGTCAAAAAAATTCAGTGCTCTTCAATATTACAGTAGACTTTCTGAATAACCGCACTTTCGGGGATTCAAGGTGCCATTATTCAATTTTTCCGTTATCTATAAAGTTTTATTTATAATGCGAAAATAATGTGACCAAATAAGAAATAGGGATTAAGAATGCAATTTTATTAAATGCACATAAGAAACAAAGATATTGATGATCCAATGCTATATTATGCCATTAATACACCTCTGCTTATGCCCCATTCTATTTTCTTTATTATATCAAGTTTAGTCCACATGGATAGCACAATGGTATTGTCGCCATCCTTCCCACACCGTGTGGAAAAGGCCAGAGAATGAATTGCATTGATGACGTGAGCAACTTTTATAGACTTTTTTTGACTCCTTGGATGAGTTACTGGGTCTTGGGCATAGATAATACGGTATTTTCACCAGAAACTGGGGTTTCGTCCAGCAAAATAGGCAAATTGAGCAGAGAACACATGCAATTTACACACAATACATTTGGGTATATTAATTAACATTCTGGGTGACCCTAATGTAATAGTGTGGATTATAACAAGTTTGTCACTAAGCTTTAGTGTTGTTCTTCTTTTCTTCGCTGTATGAGGTTTAACTTTGGTAGCCATAGTTAAGGGTTTTTAATTTAAAATAAATGTAAAACAGTGGTATAATCCGTGATATCAGCACAGAATTAATTCACTTTGAAAATGGCAAACATAAATAAATACAGTAATCACATGACCTGCCGTGTTCTTTTTTCCACACTGAAATATCTGCACTGTATATATACATCCGATCTCAATGTGCCATTATTTTAACAGTATCCTGTATTTTACAAACAACTTATTTTATTTTAAATTTATTCCTTATTTTTTAATCCTTATTAAGGAGAAAATGGCTGAATTGCCAGAAAACTGGAAATACTATAAAACAGGTCCAATTTACGACAAGGAGAAACTTTGGTCTGTTTATTGTCCCAAAAGTTACTTTTCGTGCTAGTTTTCTGTAGCTGTTTATTGGACCAGTTTCTTTTAACCATGGCAGTAAAATGCCACTCTTGTGCTCCATTTCTCCCACCTCGTGTTATTATGGAAAAGAGAACTTCCACTGCAGGATTCTAAATTAATTGAAATTAGCTGATATGTTGTTTTTAAAACTTCTCTTTAGGAATCGTCATTTCTTTGATGGTCTTGACAGAGAGTCACTTCTAGCTGCACACAGCTCAGTAGCACCACTCAGCAATGCTATTTTCAATCAGTTGTTTTACAAGTGGCATTTGAAAAAGTTCATGGCCTGAGTACGATGGATTTATTTAAGAAGTCCAATACCATGTTACTTTTGTACTTAGGCCCCTTTGGAGTCAATACACTTTTGCCAATGCTGCAATGCATAGATTTGAGCTGTAAAGAAAATTTTCATTTCAGTCTCCAAGAATGAATCCACAGCAGCAATGACATCACTATTGGTGGGAAAATGTATGCGAGATAAATGTTTTTTTCAAATTAGGAAATAAGTGGTGCTAGATTTGGTGAATTGGAGGATCGGCCAACATTTCAAAACTGTATTCATGCAGTGCATTGTCCTGGTGGAACAAGACTCCTGTGTTGAGTTTTCCTTGGGGTTTGTCTGATCTTTTCATGCAAAACTGGCTTTCTTTGGAGGGGAAGATCTGTGTTTCTACTATTTGGACTGCTCCTTTGTCTCTGACTGAAAGTGATGGACCCACATCTCTTTCATGTTCACAAACCATGCAAAGAAATTTGCTAGAACTGCTTAAAAATAATGCAAATATTCACATTGACAACTCTCTTATGCATTTTTTATCTGCTATCAACTTTTGGACCCATTATGTCAACACCTTTTTTTTTCATAGTGAGAACCTCTGTTATTATGTGGTGCACGTTTGCATGAGATGCCCAAAAGATGCAATGTACTGAATTGTCACCTGTCGATCACTCATCACCAGATCATGAACATTGCACAACTTCTGAAGTGACATACTCATATCTTCACAGCTTGGATTATATTCCAGGCTCTTTTTCCCTGCCCTCGTTTAAATTCTGCTTCCCACTTCTTAACTATGGGGAAGGATGCTCCTTCCTCCTCCATTGTTGGTGTTAGTCCCTTTTTTTCCCAAATATTGGATGACTGAAAATCTTGTGGGGCCTCAGTATGAAAGGATGGTAGATGCCCAAAAGATGCAATGTACTGAACTGTCATCTGTCGATCACTCATCACCAGATCATGAACATTGCACAACTTCTGAAGTGACATACTCATATCTTCCACAGCTTGGATTATATTCCAGGCTCTTTTTCCCTGCCCTCGTTTAAATTCTGCTGCCCACTTCTTAACTATGGGAAAGGATGCTCCTTCCTCCTCCATTGTTGGTGTTAGTCCCTTTTTTTCCCAAATATTGGATGACTGAAAATCTTGTGGGGCCTCAGTATGAAAGGATAGTAGTGGTATTTGTTCAAAATTTCTGTATTTAATGTATAACACTTCAAATAATAACTCACCAAGTTTCAGGCAGTGTCAATAATGACTATTTTTTTAATTACAGGTATTGAAGTCAAGGAAGTTGTACAAATGAGGAAAGATGGCCAAAATCAGTCACTGCACAGTCATCCAATATTTGTAAAAAAAAGAGCCTGATGCCAAAGGCAATTATTGACGATATGGTTACAATGGGGAGGGTGCTTCTTCCATTTCCAAGGTTTAATAAGTAGGCAGTAAAACTTAAATGAAGATGACCCACACTGTGGAAGACTTGCATCCAACACTCCTGAAGTTGTTGACAATGTGCATGATTTGACGTCGATCACCAAATCATGCACATTGTCAAGACACATTGTCGATCACCGAGTGACAATTTGTTGCCAAAGACGTTGGGAAACTACCAGCATCTTTGGCATCTCATCTGAATGTGTGTACTACATAATAACAGAGGTTCTCACTATGAAAAAGGTCTCAATATGATGGGTCCCAAAATTGTTGACAAGAGATCGAAAATACACAAGGGTTGTGCATTTTTGATCGCACAACTCTTGCAAAAATGCATTGCAAGGGTTGTGACTGTGGACGAGATGTGGGTCCCCCAAAGAGAACCAAGTTGATTCCTCCTGCTGGCAAAGATGTGTGTGGCATCGGTTTTTTGGAATGCTGATGGAGTGTTGCTAGTGCTCTGGAGAAAGACCAGACAGCCATAGGAGCATATTACCCAGCCTTTGTTAGGCGTTTGCATAAAAATGCCAAATTAATTATGTTCCACCAGGAAAATGTGCCTGCTCATAAGTCTTTCCCATGGATGCACTGCATGAGTGCAACTTTGAAATGTTGGACCATTCTCCATATTCACTATATCTAGCACCATCAGGCTTTCATCTATTTCCTAATTTGAAAAAAATACCTGGCTGGCATCCATTTTCCCTTCTGACAGTGATGTCATTGCAGCCAAAACGTGTCACCAGACTCATCAAATAAAACTTTAAAACTCAGGCTACAAACCTTTTGAACGCCCTTTGTACTCTATGCAGAATTTAAAAAACCAGAAATTAAAAAGTAATTTTAGCATCCGTTAGGTCCCACATGAGAGTATGTTGTTATTGTTATTTGGTTTTTAGGAGCATTAGCAACTATGGCTATATTGCTCCGGGAATATGCGGTGGTCATTCCCTGACCTTTCCGCATCCTCCGTATTTGGTGGTGACGGGCTCGAACCCCGGTCTAATCAAGAAGCGTGTGCTACGCACTGCTGCTCCTTCCCACCTGGCTACAGAGGCGCCAACATGAGAGTATGACTGCTGGGTTAAGTACACCCCAAAATAGTACATATATCAACAAAAGCATTTTGGAATTTTCCTTAATTTATAAAAAGTTATAAAGTACATATGGATTATCTACACCCATTCTTAACCTCAGAACTAATTTCTTGCTAATTTTCTTAACAGGCCAGTTAAACCACACAATATTAAAATCCTCATACTAGAGAAGTTACATGTAAATATAAAAATTTAGTTTCCAACACATAACACAGTTTTTTTAGTAGTTAAATGAAATAAAGGATAGTTATATTATATCCCATGTAAGAATTTTACTTTAAAATGTTTATTGAAGTGTTTTCATCAGTCTGCATTTAATACACATTTATTGACATTTAAAGATTCTGCTGAACTCTGTCTCCAGTCTCTAGGGATGAGGAACATACATAGCTAAATATCAAACTGTAAAATAAAGAGTAAAATTAAAATGCAAATGAAATATACTGAAATTAAAATGCAAATGAAATATACTGAAATATTCACAAAAGCTTAACACTTTTACATTCTTGTTTCTCTTGAGAAGAGAAACAAGAATGTAAAATTAGTTCTTGGTTCTCTTCTAAAGGGCACTATATTACTAATGAAAGGGAATAGCAATTAGAATGAAAAATAGCTCTACCTGAAAGTTTAAACGAAACATAAAGGTGAAAATAATGTTAAGAACTTATTAAATTTTGTAACTTGGGAGGAAAACAGAAAAAGTGGTGTTAGTTCTCTGTCTTCTAATGGACATAAATAAAATCAGCAAGGGGTGATACAAAATGACAAGATCAAAACTAATTTATATTAAAAGGCTATAAGAGTAAAATTACCTAACTAGATATAAACTGCTATCACTACTGATAATCATATACATCAAGTTCCACTGCCTTTTCATTAGTAATAGTACCCTCTAAAAGACCTCTATAAATTTATTTGTTTATTTAATTTACAAATCAATTTTACACTTCAAAGTCTATTTTTTGTAATTCGATTTTTATGTTTGCTATCCCACCCACTAAACTTTTGTTGTGGTCTTAACAAAACCACAACATATTGTACGCCTTTCAAACTGGAGTTTTTTTTTTTTTTTTTTTAATGGATACAGCTAATGGTATCTAATATACTGGTTAAACTATGTCTGTGTTCCTTATCACTATCCTCTTAAGATAAGTTATCCTTGGGTTAAATGTTTTCAATGTGAAAATTCCATACAATTATTTTATCAAGTTATACATACCTTAGGGCAGGAATTTTTTTGGTATCAGTGGTAAGAAAATATAATTACTTTTTCATAAGTAACTGTATAAATATTCCTGCATATAATATTAGGGTCAAATATTCTGTACAAATATTATTATAAATTTTAAAGTCCTGGCATAATGTATGCAATATGATCTAAAATATGGCTCAGTGTTTCTTGAGAACAACCATTTAGTTCATCAACTGCAGCAGTTAAACATAAAAGAGGGCCCAAGGCACATAACGTTGAATCTAGCAATACAGATAAACTTCCTGATACAGCTATTTGGCCCTGAAATAAGAAAATAATAACATAATTATTAAACAAGTGTAACATGTCTGATGTATATATACACAAACCATAAATTATCTACATAAAATTATTTTAAAAATCTGCTTGCTCTCAACTTCATTTGCCAAGGTAGGATACCAAATGTATTTTTTTAAAAAAATGGTTTGTACTAAATGCACTAAATGAATCGTCTGCATCATTTTCAACAGAAAACTCTTCAGTGGTTTCTGATATGAAGTGTACCTGCTAATGCCAAATAATTGGCATAGGAAATGATTTCTTAGCCAATTTTGCATAACTTTTCAATCTGATGCTAATTTAATGAGATATTGGAAATTAAAGATTGATATCACTTCTGGGCTAACAATTTTGTGTAAAATTGTTAGCCCAGAAGTGTAACAAATCTTCAACAAAAGGTTCTGTTCATCTACATTTCTTGGTGTTTTCTCTTGGTGAATTTGAACTCATAAGCAATAATAATGTCACATTTATTAAAGATATTCAACTTCTGTAGAGAAGACGGAACAAAGATACTGCTATATCTCTGGTACAAGTAAACAAACTGAAAAAGAGAAAATAAAAAGCAGACACTTTCCCCAGTTTAATCAATTTTTTTTTTAAAATGTACACTCGAACATGTCTTTGGTGGTCAGTGTAATCATTCCAAACCAAGAACCAGATACATCATAGTTAATCCTACCTTCCTTGGTACTTTTTCTCCATTGATTGTATTATCCTGGTGGAATCTCTCATGCTTTAGACTAATGTTGCCCAGATTTGGTCTGGAAAAAAAAAACAAAAAAAACAGCGAGACTTCAATGGAGCTAGATTGACATTCTACATCCCATTTTTCAATCAACTTGTCCACTATTTCTTTGAAATTTTCACTCTTAATGTTGCCATGGAAGTTATTCACCATAAGGTGAAATGACTGCTATGCATATCGCTCAGCATCAGTCATTTTGTCTTCCAGTTGAAGCCAACATTAGTTAAACTTGTGGACAATCAATATGCTACCTTTCACTACTGCATCAGAAAATTTTGAAAACATTGATTCTATATGCCTGAAGGTGTCACCTTCAGGATCAAATGCTTCAACAAATTGTTTGACCAGTCTAAGTATAACAGAGCAATGGAAGCAAGACTGAAATTAATGTTACTTTTTTACTACAATGTGGCATATGCTAGGCTTTAACTCAATCTTGACAGACCATGCTCTTCTCCTGTAGTGCTGATCTGTGGCCCTGCTATCCCAGAGGCAGAGAAAGCAAGGGAACTTAATGAAACCACCTTGCAATTCAGCACACTTTATTTTCTCTAATGCATGCATGCATGCACCACAGCTTTCAAACTTTTATTTGAACTGTCTATGAAACAAGGACATTCTTCTGGATTGTGACTAATACCAATAAAATCAAAACAACAGCATAAGGACTCAACGGTGTAAAAACATGTATCAGGTGATGTATATTTCTAAATATGGAAGTGTTGCAGCTTGGATTCAGAAAATTCTACTCATTTAAATGAGATGTCGGTAGTTCTACAATGGATTTGGTCAGACAAAATTCACTCACTAGTTCTACATAATTTCAAAATTGTCTAATCATCTAATTCTTGATATTTAGAGAAATGTTGTACTTCCTTGCAAAAGCTTCTCATGAGTGATCTCCATTATCCATTTCTCCAGATTCATCATTCAAATGTGAAGACATCTCTGGAAGGCAGATTGGGAACTGGCAGGTTTCACTGTGTGGAACCAGAGCAATAGAGGATGGTATGTTGGGATACACTAAAGATTTTGATTTTCAGGCTTTTTAAATTTTGATATATCCACCATACAAAAGTAGTATCCATTATGATGGTCTCTCTCCATATTCAAAGAATAGTAAAAGGCATACTCTGTTGTAAGATCATGCCATGGTGGAAGACAGTGTGATGAAGCTTGTGCACTTACAACAAGTTATCATCATTCTTCTCTTTCTTGGTGATTTTCTTCTCTCTCTCTCTCTCTCTCTCTCTCTCTCTCTCTCTCAGGGTAACTCAGAATTTTTTTTATTTTTTTTTTTTGCCTGGTGCAGCAAAAGCCTCAGGCTTCCTTGCACCATATGCTAATAATAATAATAATAATGATAATGAAAGTCTCACAAAGTCTTTAAGACAGTGATTTCCAAACTGGGAGGCACGGACTAGTGCAAAAGGAGGCGAGAAAAGTTTAACAGAAATGTAATTTTCATAACATAAAATATATAAATAAAAAAATATATACATATAAATAAACTTTCATAACATATTTTTTAAAGCATTTACTGCCACCTATCTTACTCTAACTTCGATATAAACATGAGATAAACATTTATTTGGAAAAAAAAATATTATATTTTGCTGAAATGGATTGATTAATTATGATTGATATGATATAATGTAATATATATAATTTAGTGCGTACTATGTATGACATATATAGATAGATTGCATAGTATAGCATTAGCTGCATGGTTGAAAATATGGTTTCAGCCGTGTGCGATTGTGTTTTTTATTGTTTTTGGCGTGATTACTTACTGATAATAACAATCGTTAGTAATTTAGAACGTGTAGTTCTAAATTATATTAGTAATTTAGAACTACAGATGCTTATTATTTCATGTAGTATTAATAATTATTGTATTAACATATTAAAAATAAGATATTGCGCAATTATATATGCTTTACTTCAAGGGAGGCACCTGGAAAATTTTACAGGTCAAGGGAGGCGTGGGCTCAGAAAGTTTGAGAACCGCTGATTTAAGGCATTTGTAAAGAGGTTTGCCGTATACCACCTTTATTTGAAAATGTATCCGTATCACATGCAGTGTGTGCAAGCTCTGCAACAGTGAGATCATATATCCTATTTAGCCTTCACAACATTTATGTGTGAAAAGTTAGAGGTATATGAAAACTTTCTCGATAGATGGGCATTTACTGATGAGGCCACATTTAATGTCTGGAAGGCTCAACACAATGCAATCGTTTGGACCACAGATAACTCTCATGCTTCCTTCAAGTTGGAAAGGGCAAGTCCTAAAGTTAATATGTGGTATGCGGTTAAATGCAATAAGATGTTCAATAAGATGTTCGGGCCTTTTTCTTTGCCAAGCAGACAATTTGCTGGGCCTTCTTACTTGGATATGACTGAACTATTTTTCATCCCATAGTTGCAAGACAATGATGGAATGAACAAGGTCATTTCCCAGTAGGATGGTGCACCTCAGCACCAGTCTATTGAAGTGCAAAACTTCCTTAATCAAACATTTTATGAAAACTGGTGTGGTCATGAAGGAACTATTGCTTGGTCCCAAATTCACCTGACTTTTTCGTGTGGGGTTACATTAAGAATCTTGTATATGCTAAACTTCTGAGGGATGGCAATGACCTGAAAAGGATGATCACTGCTGCATTTGAATCAATCTCACCACAAATGTTGGATAACACCTGGAAAACTCTGACTGTCTGATATTGCATAGGCTGTATAAACCAAGGAGGCCATAATGAGATCTAATGAAAACTTCAGTTTCAGCTTTGTTCAAAGTTTGAATAAAATATATGAAGTATTCGTTTTATTCTTTTTTAATTTTAAAATCACTCTGGATCTCTCTGGGTTTCCTGAATATTTATAATCATCAACATGCATTTTTGTTCTATGTAACTTGTATCACTGGTTATCCATTTTGGTCTACACTATGAACAATATCTCTTAGTTGGTATGGAAAGCTTGATGGTTTCTACAATTAATTCCCCGAATGCTTCCCATTTACAATTTAAAAATGGTCTTAAAACCAATGTAGTTACCTTTATGAAAGCAAAATCCTTTCCTTGACAGTAGTTACATCTTTA
This sequence comes from Mastigoproctus giganteus, assembly GCF_048544385.1. Lineage (NCBI taxonomy): Eukaryota > Metazoa > Arthropoda > Arachnida > Uropygi > Thelyphonidae > Mastigoproctus > Mastigoproctus giganteus. The sequence goes on along the minus strand of NC_143578.1, from coordinate 114,774,882 downwards.
AGTAAATCCCAAATCAAAATGCTGTGATCACTACCACCTGGTAATTCTTTTATCTGCAAATTCTTAATGCATGAAGAGTCACTACTGATAATCAGATCAAGACTACTGCTTTCCCAAATTGCCTTTCTAACATGCTGGTGCAGAAAGCAATCAACTAATAAATCAAAACGTTTTTGCTACTGCGTGAGTGACCAGCTCACGAGTTCCAGTCAGTTTCTAGTCTCCCATTATAAGACATTATGATTTTCTTGCCCACTCTATTTATATGTATAGCTCTTCATTCTAATCACAGTCATTTGGCTTATAACATAACCTTAATATTATTTTGAGATTTTTGTTTTTCTAGCACTTATGTCACACCAAACTGACTCAACATTACACCAGCCACCTGTGTCAACTGGGTGCACTGCTTTAGTGTTTATATGCTTCTTAACCAAGTTCATAGCCACTTTCTGCTCTTCTGTCCTTTCTGTAAATTTTCCATTCTCCATATTCAAATTCCCACCCCATATGTCTGACATTGCTTTTATGAAATTCCTGCAATTTCTACATTTGATGACTTAAGCAATACTTCAACATTCTCAAATTTATTTATTATACTGCTAGCATTGGCATACAAGCAAGTATATGTGCATCTATTTTTGATCCTAGTGACAATAACACATCCCATGCAGGCCTTACAAGTTTTTCACATTGTTTTTCTCACCCTGTAAAAATAGCCTCTATCAACAAGCACAGATCATGCTGAGAAAATTTATACCACACAAGCCTTACAGTTTATCCAGGATCAAATTGATTGATAGGGTTCTAATCATATGTTCCCTCCTGTTTAATCCTAACCTGTAACTTTTTTTTCTGAACATTGCCCTAACCCTGCTAAGTAAATCCTCAAATCTCCTATCCTTAATACTCTCAGTGTCAATGTGTACAATATCGTTTTTTCAAGCATTCAAAGACTATCATCATTCAAATGTTTAAGAAACAAGAAATCTGAGAATAGATAAAACTGTGGCTGAAAATAAAAATTTTACCAAGTGGAGCTGTTGCCAAATGATGGTACAGTTAACCTCTGCAGAAACACCACAAGGAATCAATGCTGCACTGTGAAACACTCTGAAGATATTGAACTACAGGAGTAAAGACCTCGAATGCCACTCATCTTTGGTATATATGGGAAAATACAGTTTCCAGGCATGTAGAGGATGGAACAGTAAGTCGTACTCTGATATTGCTGATTTATGCTTTTCATCACTGATGGAGGGAGCCATCCTCTTGTGTACCGACAGTACAGGCTGCTGGAGAAAGAGTAATAGCATGGAGATGTTTTTATGTTAAATTCTTGGTTACTTAAACCCAGTGGAATGCACCTTAAATATGAAACATACATTCATGAGCCAAAACCTTATGATCATGCATCTTCATGAGTGTTCGCATCCCATAGGGGTGACATCACAGACTGGAGAAGCATGGGTAGTGCCTCTCAGTTCATCAGTACACTGCAATGCCCATGCAATAAGGAAAGGGAAGGACTTGAAAGAGTTTGACCGAGGAATGATTTAGGGCACTAGGAAGGCAGGGCCAGCATCTCAGCAACCACAGGTATTGCTGGGATCTCTAGCAAAGGTGTAGCAGGAATGGTCCAAAGAGAGACACCCACAACCACCCAAAGTACTGTGATGGGAGACCACCATTGGTTGACAGTTGAAATGAATGGCAATTGTCATGTGCTGTCCAGGAAAACACAGCCACAAACCCCGAGATAATGGCCGAATTACAACCAGGGTGCACAGAGAAATGTTTTTGAGCACATCACCCAGCAAATGCTCTTGCAGATAGGCCTAAGGAGTAGGCAGGCCTATTCAGGTGCTGATGTTGACTGACGATACAAAAAATAATTTTGAAATCGCATACACTTCAGGACAGTTTTGATATTGCTCACATGAAAGACTGCTGTACAAATATGAGCGATCAAGAAATAGAGGAAATAGTTGACTCAGAGTAGAAGCAATAACTTTTCATTAGGTGCGTTAAAATGCAGTACAAATATGAGGTTTCAGTATCACTGATACTTTATATGCATCCCATTTTTCTTCACTTCAACTAGCCCGATCAGTTCATCTGACAGCCATTTAGGTCTAAGCCTTGAACTATCTCTTAGTACAAAATGCCTAGCTTCTACTGAATGCATTTAGAATTTGCTATTAGTAGCATCAAAGGAGGTTCCACTGAATAGAATTTAAAAACAATCTGAAACCATTGTAGTCACAAAAGCAAAAACATTCCCCTTCACTTTTGACAACAGTTATATATCTTTAAAGTAGAGCCCACGTCAATACAGTGTGATCACTGCCCTAATGATTCCTTCATCTGGAGATTCCTAATGCACAAACAGATACTGCTGATAATCAGATTACGAGTATTGCTTTCTTTTGTTGCCTTTATAACACGATGATCTAGAAAAGTCATCCAATAAATCCAAAAAAATTTTTGCTACTATATGAGTGACATCTGGAAATTAAAATCTCCAATTATAAAACATGCCCAAACAAAAGGAGGGAGTATATGATGAAACATTGTCAATCATTTCGGTCCTAGAGAGATTGTGTAAGGCTCATGGGGTAAAATTTTTTTTTTTTTTTTTAGGAGCATTAGCAACTAAGGCCATATTGTTCCGGGATATGCGGTAGTCATTCCCTGACCTTTCCGCATCCTCCATATTTGGTGGTGACGGGCTCGAACCCCGGTCTAATCAAGAAGCATGTGCTACGCACTGCTGCTCCTTCCCACCTGGCTACGGAGGCGCCTACTTCTATTGGAATGAGCAGCAGCCTGGAAAGCAAGGTACTAGGGATTTCAAGAATTCGTGGGAGTCATCATGGAACAAGTATAAAATTTAAACACAATTCAAATATAAAAATCCTCAACACAGCTCATGCAACATAGAATGGGCTGCGTTGAGGTAACTAAGAGTAAGAACAGGTGCATGAATACTATCATGTACCCAATGCTAGGAGTACAGAAAATCAATTTGATGAATTTGAAGTGCTGATCAAGGCATCAAAGGTGGACACTGCTGGGATATCAGAGATGTGGTGTCATATATATAACTAATACAAAATTGGAATTTGGGGAGTACAATGTGTACAAAAAAGATAGGCAGGATAGAAAGGAAGGAGAGATTATGTTCTTACCTAAGAAACACACAAAATGTATGGTAGTGCTTCCAGTTGACATGGGTGGACAGCAGTGGTGTATCCAGGTATCATCGTATGGGAGGATGCGGACCAGATCCTAGTGTAATTGTGAGGGGAGCATGGTGGCAAGGCTTTTGATTTAATTTTTGGTTAGAGGGAGCATATGCTCCTGGTGGACAGTGCAATGTTGAGTAAGTCTGGTGTGACATAAGCACTGGGAAAGCAAAAAATGTTATAAGCCAAATGACTCTGATGACTACAACGAAACAACTGAACAAAGAAACAGAGAGGGTGAGTAAATCAGAATGTTTTATAATGGGGATTTTAATTTCCCAGACATTGACTGGAACTTGTGCGTTGGTCATTAGCACACTAGCAAGACTTTTGTTGATTTATTGGATGACTGTTTTCTACAGCAGCATGTTCGAGAGGCAACCAGACGGAGTAATACTCCTGATTTGATTATCAGCAGTGATTATTCATGCATTAAGAATCTGCAGATAAAGGATGGCAGTGATCACAGTATAATGATGATATGGGATTTACTTAACAATGTAACTGCCATCAGGGGTAAAGGGAAGGGTTTTTGCTTGCTTTTGTAATGGTGACTCCAGTGGTCTCAGACAGTTTTTAAATTTTATACAGTGGAACCAACTGATGATGTTACCAACAGTAAATTCTAAATAGGAAGCACTTAAGGCATTAATATTTGAAGCTACTAGCCTTTTCATACCAACTAAGAAATACTCTTCAAGGTTTAGGCCTAAATGGATGTCAGATGTACTAATGAGATTCATGGCAGAGTAAAAAAAATGCATGGGATGCATATAATTATCAGGTGACACAGAAGATTATGGTAGATATAAGCTGGTCTGTAATCAAGTAACAAAGGAGGTTACCAAGCAAAGACATATTACGAGAAATTTTTGGCAAAGGATGCAAAGAGAAATGGCAAAGACTTCTTTAGTTATGTAAACTCCAGAAGGGGATGAGTCAGATTGGTCCACTTGATATCGATGGTTTGACTGCTGATGATCCTGTTCAGGCAGCTGACAAACTGAATGAGTATTCTGCATCTACATTCACACTTGTGGAGTTACTTAGGGAGGAGAATGCCAGAATTTATCCAACTCTAACAGGAAGCTAAATGATTTTTTAATAAAGTTCTGAGAGGAAATTTGAGGAGAAATCGTTGAAGTTAAACATAAGAAAGGCACTTGAGGTGGATGAGATTTATCCAGGAGGCAGCAAAGGAAGTAAGCAAACCCCTAGCCATAATTATGAGAGCATTCTTGGATTCAGGGGAGGTCCCTACACACTGGTGACATGCAAACGTGTCCCCAGTTCACAAAGGGGGATGCAATTAAATTAAATGATATTAAATTATTTTCTATAAGTAGCTTATAGACCTAGTTAAGATCCTTGGTTTATTTAGATAGTGAGATTTTGGAAGTTAATTAATACTTAGTGTCCGTAGATTTACTGTTCGTAACTTGCCAACATTGTTATACAATACAACGTTATATCCCGTACTAGACAGCGTAGCTTAGTATAGTATAGTATATAATACAGTGGATTCCAGTTATTTGGGCCACCGGTTAATCGGGGCAAATCTTAAAAAACAGAACCCAATCGAGAAAATAGCCAGGGTTTACTTTGCTTAATTAGGACAAAATGCAGTTTAATCGGGGCAGGAGAACGCAGCACTGGAGATTACCCTAAGATTGTCTCCGACAGTACCACATAGTTCGGTCGGATTTCTGGAGTTCACAACCATAAAACAATAAAAACAATTAGCAGTCACCTGTTTATTGGGCTTTTGTGTTAGTGAAATCTGTCATAAACTGATAGTAAACTCGATCTTATTGAATTTGCGATAATACCGACAGCTGGAATTCTGTGGGTTATTATGGTAAAATGTGTTTACGCTTCTATAGAATCTTCAATCATATAAAAAAACAGAATTTTCAGAATCTTCTCTTCATTCCTATTTTTAAAGCTTCATAATTTGTTACTCCGTTCTCACTTGCGCGTATTACGTTACTTGCAATTTGTGTGTGTGCTGTGTTCTTTGTTATTGATTGCTTATCTTTTTACTGTTTTAAATATTAACCCCAACCCACAAATGACATTGAACAGAAATGTCAACTAGTTTAGCTAGTATGTACATATTACAGTAAGTATTAATTATTCCGATTATCACGTATATTCTTCCGAATTTCATGTATCATTTAATTTTTTAATTGGGAAGGTAATAAAGGGTAAATTTGTACTTTATATCTTTACTTTTATAGCCTGTGGATAATATTCCTCCTATTTTCGCTAATTATAATCACTGTGTAATATAATTAAAATTCAATTCACAAATGTGATCACACCGCACGAACTACTAGCTCGAGGTAGTTCACAGTTTCAGCATTTCTTATTAGGTTGTTTGGACCTAACTGTTAGGTATTTCTTTTGGTCTGGGTGCGCCTTGAAAAAATTACTGAGAGATTAAAGGCGCCGTGAACCGAGAAACTTTGGGAACCTCTGACATAAAATACACAATGAAGAAATTACTGTTGCAGAAATATTTGAACAGTGTTGACTTTCTCTTTTCATCAGTCAATTTCCGATAGCCGACAACAATCTTCTCTGGGCCCTGGCGAAATAAATATCGCAGAGAACATCAAACCTTTTGTTTGAGGTTCTATGCGATACGAAAGATTTCATCTAATTCTTTTACCATTATCTCCTTCGCGGTAACATTTTCATCTGGCTCATTTAAAAATCTGAATTTTTAAATGCAAGTCTGCATTGACTTTATTAGCAGGAGACAAACAAGTAACACGTCTTCTTCCGATGGTTGATGGAACACACCGAGGCGGGCAGCAGGAAAACGTTTGTTTATTGACCGTACGACTCGTGGTAAGCTTAATGCGCGATTCAAATCTTTTTCAACTATTGCATAAAAAAAAAAAAAAAAAAAAAAGATCGTGTTAACTGGAAATTTGCATCGTGTAAAGCGAAAAGTGGTATCATTTTTCAAATAGCGTTAACTGAATATCACGTTAATCGAACTCGCGTTATGCGAGGACTAGCTGTATATATATAGTGTTACAACTGCATTGGGATATAAGTTTAGAGTTATAATTTTGTACTGAAATTGAAATTTTATTGAAATTGAATCGAAATCAGGACTCAGACCAGAGCAGCAAAGCAAAAGGCTCAAGCTAATCAGAGTGCTTTGGCTCAGGGGAGAACTGAGGGGGGCAGTTGCCCTCTGAATCAGTCTTTTAAAATGCACTGTTTGTTTAATGTTTGTGGAGCAATAAGGTATGGCAATATTCTCCTTGGCAATATCAAACATGATATTGCCAAGGGGAATGTCTTTGTGTACGCACGATGTAAGGAGTGTGAGGCAATGAGACGAGAACTCAGCGTTGTTATGGGCCTATATGAGAGCTTGAAGGACAGAGTAGATGCCTTCGAAGGATCTAAATTGAGGGGCCCATCAAGCTCTCAGGTGCCCACATCAACCCTCAAGGCAGAATGCACAGGTCCCACAAGAACTAGTAGTTGTCGGTGACTCTATTGTCAGGTAATTATCTATGATAGGTGGAACAGGACCAGGTTTTGTATCACCTTTTAAGGGCAAAAGGTGATATTGTTGTACACGTTAGCACTAATAATATTAAGAGTAGGAGGCAGGCGGAATTACTTAACAAGTACAGGTCACTGTTGAAAAAAAGCCGCAAATTAGGGTTGAATTTGAAAGTGTCTGCAATTTTGCCCAGACACGATAGGAGGGAGTATATGATGAGAGCCCTGTCGATCAATTCGGCCCTGGAAAGATTGTGCAAGGCTCAAGGGGTAGAATTTTTTTCAGCCCTGGTCTGTGCTTGTTAACAGGAGAGATTGTTTCTACAGGGATGGGATACACTTAAATAGAAAGGATGCAAGAATATTTGCTGATGCTATCGAGGTAGTGTTAGGTGGGTCAGAAAACTGCAAGCTTGGGGGGGATACACAGACTAATAGATTAACAGTAGCCACTGGCAGAGGTGAAAGTGATTCTTGCACTGCTTCTATTGGAATGAGCAGCAGCCTGGAAAACAAGATGCAGGGTATTTCAGAGGCTGCTGGGAGTCATTGCGGTACAAGTAAACACATGGGTTGTGTTAGGGTAGCTAAGAATAGGAACAGGTGCATATATACTTGCATGTACACCAATGCTAGGTGGTTTTGGTGCATTATAGCCTTAATTGCTAATGCGCCAATAAAATCTAAACCAAACCAAACCAATGCTAGGCGTTTGGTAAATAAATTTGATGAATTTGATGTGTTCGTCAAAACATCAAAGTCAGATATTGTTGGGATATCAAAGACGTGGTGTAACACAGATATAAGGAATATAGAACTGGAATTTGGGGAGTACAATGTGTACAGGATAGGAAGGGAGCAGGGGGTTATGCTATTAGTTAAGAAACACATAAAACCCAAGGAAGTGCAGCCGGTTGACATCGCTGGACAGTGCAGTGTCGAGTCAGTTTGGTGTGACATACGCACTGGAAGATCAAAATCGAGAGTAGGAGTGTGTTATAGGCCTAATGGCTCTGATCAGTATAATAAAAAACTGTACAGGGAAATAGAGTGGACCAGTAAATCAGAGAGTCTTATAATGGGGGATTTTAATTTCCTGGATATTGACTGGAATTTGTGGGTTGGTCTCTCACACACTAGCAAGGCTTTTGTGGATTTATTGGATGATTGTTTTCAACATCGGCACGTTCGAGAGGCAACTAGAGGGAGTAATACTCTTGATCTGATTTTCAGTAGTGATTGTTCATGCATTAAGAATCTGAACCACTAGGTGGCAGTGATCACAGTGTGCTGAAGTGGGATTTACTCAAAGAGGTAACTGCCATCAGAGGCAAAGGGAAGGGTTTTTGCTTTCATAAAGGTGACTTTACAACTTTCGTAAAGGTGACAAAGAAAAACAGCAAAGAGTTCTTTACCTATATAAACTCTAGAAGGAAAGGAATGAATCAGGTTGGTCCACTGGATATTGTGGTTCAACTGTTGATGATCCTGCTCAGGTGGCTAACAAACGAAATGAGTATTTTGAATCTACACTCACACGCGAGGTATTCAACTCTGGCAGTAAGCTAGATAATCACGTAATAACTGAGAGTAAAATGGAAATTGTTGTAAAGAGGAGAAATTGTTGAAGATAAACACAAGAAAGATACCTGAGGTGGGATCTATCCCGTTATATTAAAGGAGGCAGCAAAGGAAGTAAGTAAACCCTTAGCCATAATTATGAGAGCTTCCTTGGACTAAACCCATGGACTGGAGATGTGCAAATGCTACCCCAGTTCATAAAGGAGGATCAAAGGGCGACACAAGTAATTATAGACCTGTGAGCTTAACTTCTGTTCCAGGGAAATTAATGGAGCAACTGTATAAAGAAGCACTGCAGGATCACCTAGACAAAACTTCAGTTATAGCTCAGACACAGCATGGTTTTGTTAAGGGGAAGTCTTGTCTGATCAATTTGATTGGATACTATGATGTGGTCAGAAAGGAGATGGATGCAGGGAATAATTTTGATATCATACATTTGGATCTTAGAAAGACTTTTGATTCTGATGCAAATGGAAGACTGCTGCACAAATTGGAGCAGTATGGCATTGGAGGCAAATTGCTACTATGGATAAAGGGATGGTTGAGTGGGAGAAAACAGAGAGTGGTAATCAATGGACACTGCTCTTCGTGGACTAACGTTATTAGTGGAGTCCCTCAGGGTTCAGTGTCGCGTCCATTGTTTTTTCTGTATTTATAAATGATATTGATGATGATGTATCAGGTTTTTGGGTTTTTTTGGGTTTTTTTTTAGGAGCATTAGCAACTAAGGCCATATTGCTCCTGGATATGCGGTAGTCATTCCCTGATCTTTCTGCATCCTCCGTATCTGGTGGTGACGGGCTCGAACCTCGGTCTAATCAAGAAGGGTGTGCTATGCACTGCTGCTCCTTCCCACCTGGCTACGGAGGAGCCGATATATCAGGCTTAATGTCTAAATTTGTAGACGATACAAAGGTTGGCAGGGTTGTTAAGGACACTAATGACAGTATGCTGCTGCAACAGGATCTAGAAAAGTTGAGCAGATGGGCTGAGAGATGGCAAATGAAGTTTAACATTGACAAATGTAAAGTACTACATATGGGAAGCAGTAACCCCAGAGTAACGTATCAACTACACTGACAGTGGAAGAGAGTGAAAAGGACCTGGGTGTAATTGTGCAGGCAGATATGAAGTTTCCTGAGCAGTGCAGACGGTCTGCAAGAGCAGCTCATGGTGTCTTGTCAATGATATACAGGAATTTTTCTAGCAAGCATAAGGAGGTGATTATCCCTTTGTATAAGGCAATGGTAAGGCTACACCTTGAGTACTGTATACAGGTCTGGAGGCCTCATTTAAGAAGGATGTAGAGCTGTTGGAACGAGAACAGAAAAGGGCAACAAGATTAGTGAATGGAATGAAAGGTTGCTTTTATGAAGAAAGGCTTAAATTTTGCAGATTACAGTGTTTGGAGACTAGGCACCTGCGAGGTGACCTGATTTCGTCGTATAAAGCCTTCAATGGTTTGAGCATGCTCAATGCTGATGGGATTCTTCCTCTTGCTCAGAATAATCACCTGAGAGGGCATAAATTCAAACTGAGGAAAGACAGTTGTAGGATAGATGTGCGGAAGTTTGCCTTTAGGCAGCGGGTAGTTGACAGGTGGAACAGACTTCAATTTTTTGTTCTGGAAGTTGATAGCCTAAATAAATTTAAGGCTGAGCTGGATAGGTATTTGGAACGAAGGGAGGGGTGAAATGGGAGTGTTTTTTTTTTTTTTGGCTGATGCTGCATAAGCTTGCTTTCTTGCATCGGATGCCTCTACTAATGCTAATGCTAATTACAGAGCTGTTAGTTTAACTTCTGTTGTGAGGGAAATAATGGAGTCACTGGTTGAAGCATTGCAGGATTATTAAGACAAGACTGCAGGTATAGTTCAGATGCAGCATGGATTTATTAAGGGAAAGTCTTGTCTGACCAATTTGATTGGATACTAAGATGTGGTCACAAAGGAACTGGATGCAAAAAAATAATTTTGATATCATATTCTTGGATTTCAGAAAACCTTTTGATACTGTTGTCCATAAAAAGGCTGCTGTACAAATTGGTAGTGTGGCATTAAGGACCAGTTGCTGCTATGGATAAAGGGATGGTTGAGTGGGAGAAGAAAGAGAGAGTGGTAATCAATGGACACTGCTCTTTATGGACTAATGTTATTTTTATTAGTGGAATCCCCCAGGGTTTGGTGTTGGGACCACTGTTGTTTTCAATATTTATCAATAATATTGATGAAGGTATACCAGGCTTAATTCCCAAGTTTGCATACGATAAAGTTTGGCAGGATTGATAATGTCAGTAATAACAGTACACTACTGCATTAGGATCTAGAAAAGTTGGGCAGATGAGCTCATCGGTGGGAATTGAAGTTTAACATTGACAAATGCAAATACTACATATGGGTGGCAGTAATCCCAGAGTAATGTACCAACTGTGTGGTACTACACTGACAGAGGTAGAGAGTGAAAAGGACCTGGTGGTAATTATGCAATCAAATATGAAATTTTCTGAGCAGTGCAGATAGGCTGCTAAGCAGGCTCATGGGGTTTTGTCAATGACATACAGGAATTTTGATAGCAGGGATAAGGAGGTGATTATCCCTTTGTATAAGGCAATAGTCAGGCCACACCTTCAGTTGCATACAGGTCTGGAGGCTTCATTTTTAGGAAGGATGTAGATCTGCTGGAACAAGTACAGAGAGAGAGAGAGTAACAAGATTGGTGAGGAAAATAATGGGTTGTGCTTACCAAGATAGGCTTAAGTTCTGCAAATTGCAGTGTCTGGAGAGTAGGTGCCTGTGAGGTGATCTGATTGAGGTGCATAAGGCCTTGAATGGGTTGAGCAAGCTCACTGCTGATGGTATATAAATTCAAACTGAAGAAAGAGCTGTAGAATAGATATGCAGAAATTCGGCATTCAACTGCTTTTGCGGTTGATTGCTGGAACAACCTTTCATCCGACATTGTGGACGTAGACAGATTAATTAAATTCAAGGAAGAACTGGACAATCTTTTGGAGCAAATGGATGGGTGAAATGGTAATTTTTTTTTTTTTTTTTTTTTTTTTCTGACACTGTATAAGCTTGCTGTCTTGCATCATATGCCTCTACGAATGCCAATTGAGATTACAATTGGTATTCTGATTTGCTAGCTCACTCAATTTGTCCGTAAAGATGAGGTTATTATACTCATCATTCAAAGCTTGATACACCTCAATCAGATCACCTCGCAAGTTCCTTGTCTCCAGATGCTGCAATTTGATGAACCGAAGCCTTTTCTGATAAGGGCACCCATTTGTTCCCTTCACCAATCTTGTTGCCCTTCTCTGTACTTGTTCCAACAGCTCTACATCCTTCCTAAAATGAGGCCTTCAGACCTATACAATATATAATAGGTTGTGAGGTTATCCTTCCAAGTTCAATTTGTACTTCAGGATGAGTAGTATTAATGGCGGAAAATGAGGCAAGAAAGCAAGGTTATATAGTATCATCCAAAAAAAAAAAAAAAAAGAATTCCATTTAAACTATCTAACCCCTCCAACAGGTTGTCTAGCTCTTCCTTGAATTTGTTCAAGTTATCCACTTCCACAACATCAGAAAGACATTTGTTCCAGCAATTAAACACCAGTTGGCTAAAGGCATACTTCTGCACATATATTCTGCAACCATCCTGCCTCAACTTTTATGCCCTCTCATGTACATGGTCTCAGCAAGAGAATCACACGAACATTGAGCTTGCGCAATCCATTCAAAGCCTTAAACATTGTTGCCCTTCTCTGTACCTGACCAGTGGCTCTAGATCATTCCTAACTTAAGTCCCCCAGACCTGAATGCAATACTCAAGGTGTGGCCTGATCATTGCCTTATACAAAGGGATAATCACCTCTTTATCCCTGCTAGCAAAGTTCCTGAATATTATTAACAAAACCCCATGAGCAGCAAGTGTGCACTGGTCAGTGAATTTCATATCTGACTGCAAAATTATCCCCAGAGTCTTTTTCATTCTCTAATAACTAGTGTAGAGTACCATAAGGTTTGTATATTTCTCTGGGGTTACTGCTACCCATATGCAGTACTTTGTATTTGTCAATGTGATACTTCAGTTGTCACCTCTCAGCCTATCTGCCCAACTTTTTTTTTTATTTATTATTATTAGCCATATGGTGCAAGGAAGCCTGAGGCTTATGCTGCACCAGCCAAAAAAAATTCCCGAGTTACCATGAGAGAGAGAGAGAGAGAGAGAGAGAGAGAGAGAGAGAGAGAGAGAGAGAGAGAGAGAGAGAGAGAGGGAGAGAGAGAGAGAGAGAGAGAGATAAGGGAATCACCAAGAAAGAGAAGAATGATGATATCCAGCTCAGGACCCTGGGTGTGCCAAGCCCATACCCACCAGATGTGAGCCCCTGGGATTATCTAGATCCTTTTGCAGCAGTGTATCTTCATTACTGCCATTAACAACCATGCCAACCTTTGTATCATCTGGAAATTTAGACATTAAGGCTGATAAACCTTCTTCAGTATTATTGATAAATATAGACAATGGTCCCAACACCAAACCCTTGGGGATTTCACTAATAACATTAGTCTACAAAGAGCAGTGTTGGTTGGTTGATGTGTTGTTTAACGGCACAAGGACTACTAAGGCGATATTATGCCTGATTTTATTCCATACTGCAATTACCAGTTAAAATCTGTTAAATAATCCTGTCTGCTTCAAGAAAACAAAGAATTTGGCAAGATTTGCATCATCTCCAATCAGATGAGGTAATGTTAAAGGTACTTGCAGATGTGAAAATTTTGTTTTGATAATTATTATAATGGCTGCAAAATATAGAGTATGCTTCACCATAAGTGGAGACTGACAACAAGTACAAATAGGTGGATCTTCCCCCACGAGCAGATAAATATGAGTTAGATGCGTGTGCCCAATACGTGTCCTAGCCAGGATCACCACCTCTTGCCTATTTGATCGCATGCTTGATGCCCACAACTTAGGTTCCCGTTTAAATTGGAACAGCTTATTTTTGCTCTGAGCCTGCCAGATTTGCAACCATTGTTCTTCACACACATTTTTTATGACTGACTTGTAGTCTGTATACGGCACTTGGTAGTTAGTAGGGCATGCAGTTTAGCAGCTTGATCTGCATATTCATTTCCTTTGATGCCTACATGACATGGTATCCAACAGAAAGTGACTGATTGGTCTGACTGACTGAAAGCTTGTAATGCGATTATCGGTGATCTGATTTGCTTCAAGACAGGGTGGATTGGCTTGGATGAATTTTTCAATGCCGTTACTGCACTCAGACAGTTAAGAGTAGATTATAGTTTGCTTACTGGACAGATTAATCACGTGATCCAGAGCTATTTTAATTGCTCACAGTTCGAGAGAATAGACACTGCATTCCTTTGGAAGGGACACAGATCTAAAAAAGATAGAAGAAACTGCCGCTGCACCCACTGTCATACTTATTTTTGAGCTATCAGTATATATTTGATAACACAGAGAATTTTTAGCTACATGTGCAGAATGGAGTTTCCAGATGGTGAGATCTGCTGCTTTGCGTTTCCCCCCATTGTTGGAATGAGAAATCACAGACGGGTGTATAATCAAACCATGGGGGGTCATGTGTGCTTGTTTCCTGAACAATGTTACTGATATCTAAATTCCAGTATTGTGTCAACTGTAGCAACCTTATCCCAATCCATTGGGATAAGGTTGCTACAGTTGATGATATCCAGTTGGCTTGTTTTCATTAGGTCTGTTGTCATAAAAGGTAGTCCACTGGGGCTCAAATAAGTATGGCCAGATAGGAAGAAAGGGAAGGCTCCATATTTTTGCTGCATAGTTGAGCGGCGACATTTCCCTCTGAAGATGGAGTGGAGGTTCATGTGCCTCTATATACAGGGTGTCTCAAAAATATTGGTACAAATGTTTAGGGGAGGTAGGTAACATCTAAAGGAATGCGAATCGCATAGGAACCCATAACCGCAAACGTCACCGTAAGTCAGTAGACGGCGCTGTTCATCATTTCGCGAGAGGGAAAATTTCTGGTTTACTCATTCAAGCAGTAGTCCCCGCACGAAGAGCATGCATCGATATACAAACTGTGAGCTGGCAGACATGAATCTAGTGTATGGATTAGCAGAGGGCAACAGACGAGCCACTCAACGAATTTATGGAGAATGCTTCCCAGACAGACATGTACCGGACCACCATTTATTTGCGCATGTGCATAAAAATTTGGGTGATTATGGGTCATTTAGAGGTAACAGGAGTAGTGCGGGCAGACCACGTTCGACGCGAACTCCCTCCATGGAAGAAAGTGTGTTGAATGCCGTCCAGAATAATCCTACTACCAGCACACGTGCTGTTGCCTCTGCCTTAGGAATGTCTCATTGCAGTGTACAGTGTGTCTGGCACCACGATTCCT